>NC_056728.1:26195598-26570598 GCF_019279795.1 Protopterus annectens | reverse complement strand
GTTAAACCTTAATTTACATCCAGCAAAATGCTTTACTTGACCTCAACATATTTACTTGTAACCTGATAAAGACCTCTTCAGATTTATGTACATTTTTTGACTGTAAGTCCTGATTTTCAGTGGAGTCCTGTGGAGAAAAGCTGCAGAAACATGAAGTTAATACACATTTAGAACATCTGAGACCTTGAGGTGGCATGCAATATGATTCATAGCTGTGCAAATTGAAATATTGAGTGTTGTACACATTAGGTACTAATTCAGTACAGTCTTCTTAAAGGTTAAGAACACAGAGGTAAGATCAGTGCATAGTTATCAGGTGATAGCATGTTAGGTGAGCCAAAAATTGCCCTAACACAACTATGGCCAGTAGAAACTCCATACAAATTGTATGGAATTCTACAGATTCTCACATTATTTATGACTGTAGCCATATACTTGTAGTGCATATGGAGCAGAGGCATACAGAGATGTATGGATAGATTTTAGGGAAGAAAAGACGCAAAACATAAGCAGTGTATAAACATAGTAGCAGTTCAGATGCTGTGCAAAGAGCTGCTAGCTTAGATGGGTTACAATCTTAGCTTGCATTAATGAAAACAAGGTATTTATTGTAGGTAGGCTGTTAATTTGGGTACTTGAGTAGTAATGTTGCAAGGAATGTAGTTTTCGGTTGAGTGCCAAGCCCATACCACACTGTTAGTTCCATTGTGTCTTCAGTGCTTTTCCCCCCAGATGCGTTTTAAAGGCCTTCTTTTGAGGCATATGTCTTAAAGCATAAATTAGCTTTATTGAAGCCTGTATTGTTTCTTTGTTACTGAACTCTAACTCAGAATAAAGTTTGTGTATATATTGGATAATGAGGGCCAGTGCTTTTTGATATGTGACCAAGGCTGATGTAAGAGAGTAGTTTACAGCTCAGAATAAGAGGCAAACAGATAAAGTTCTTGGTGTCAGAGCCATGGCCTCAAGCTCAATGCCAAAAAGTGCAGTGTCATCCCCTTTGGTAAAAACTCTGTACCCATGAACTACCACATAGGCAGCAATCTACTTAACACTGAATGTGTGATGAGACGTTGGGACCCAGGTGGACAGTAGTCTCTCCTTTGATAGTCACATCGCCACAGTAGTCAGGAAGTTCTACGTGGCACACCTCATCATAAAAGAGTTCTCATCCAGGAAAAAAGAGGTCATTGTTCCCCTCTACTCAACACTCATTAGACCCATTATAGAGTACAGCGCCCCTTTTGGAATGTACCTCACAAGACATCTGCAGCAGCTGGAAAGGCCACAGAAGTACCTCACAAAGAGGATTACTGGCCTCAAACAAATGCCCTACACTGACCGCCTCAAAAAAACTCCAGCTTTACTCAGTAGCATATCGCCTACTCCGAGGTGATCTCTGCCTAACATATAAAGCTATGTCAAACCTAGAGCTGTTGGACATGCTACACCTAAAGAAATCCCAATCCTGCTGAGCTACACACTCTAGGGACCTAAACCTTGTAACCACAATAAACAGGACATGCTGGAGGGATAGATTCCTGTCCCAGAGACTTGCCATACTCTGGAACAGGCTACCCATCTATGTCAAGCAAAGTTCTTCATTAGCACTCTTCAAGAAGAATCTTGAGTGGATTGGAAATAGGAAATACATCCCGGGGATCACTTCTGTGTCTGTGCTCAACAGTGGCACAGGAAAATAACTTTCTTGGGTGGCATAAGCCAGGGAACCTTGTTGGGCTAGGCTTACGTAGGCCCTTGGGCCGATAGCCTAGTTACCTACCTATAAACAAAAACAAGTACAGTTTAGGATAAGAACAAAAACAAGGACAGTTTAGGAGGATGGGAGAGAACTAAAGCAGCATTTGCTTTCAGAGGATGAACTTTGACTTCCGTTATTTAAGACTTGACACATCCGCGCTACCCTTCTTGAGTTAGTAGTAGGTGCTGAGCAAGTTGCTCCCGCTCTGTTGTAAAGAATAACACTAAGAAAAATGGTTTGCTTTACAGCCTTAATCTGTGCCTTTCAAAGTTAGACTAGTTGAACTTGGCATATGTGAAGATAGTATGAAATCAGACTGTACTGTCCATGTACTCACTATTTATTTAATGAGAAAATGAAGATTAGCAGTCCTGACATGTAGAGCGAATCATCTAGGCTGACGACCTTCTGTGCATTCGCTGGGGAAGCTAACACTAATGATGCAGGCATGTGCTGCAGAGGGTGTTTCTTGATACTGCAAAGCGACTTCACCAAGATTTTTTTTTTTTTTTGCCAGTGCAATCTAGTAGGGGAAGCTCTAAGGGTAGCATTAAAATTTAGGGGACCTTGGAATCTTGGAAACCTGCATTTTGGAGCATTGACGCATGTCCAGTTTTACCAAACTGGCAAGTGCGTCTTGCATTATGTGGATTTCTTTTTAAAATTTAGGTGATGGTTTGGCAGTGGATTGCTTCAATATGCTGTCAGAAAAGTACCATGTGGCTACTTGCTTCTCTGCTGTAGCTTTGTTGTTGCATTAAAAAGTAATCCTGTCGGATTTGTGTGTGATGCTCCAGTACAGGACATCTAGGTTTTAGATTTTTGTGAATGCTGGGCTTGAAGTGACTCTGACGTCACTTAAATCGTTGGTGCAGTTATGATGTGACCTTTCAATTACTGTTGTCCAAGTTGTAACAAAACTGTTTTTTTCTCTCCAGTCTTTCTCTTAATATAAAATTTTATGTTCCTTAAATGTTTGCACTATTGCATTATAGCAATAAAGCAGATCTGCACTGAAAGGTATTGCAAAACTTTTGTCTTAACTTTTTCAGTCCTAGAATGAAAACTAAAATGCAAACTTTGTGCACAGATGGGAAGGGTGTATGTACATAATTTCTAAATAAGCTTTCTAGCTTAAGGGGGTTAGTAATTGGTGTTTGGGTGCCGAATTACTCTGCCATCTGCTAGTCTAGTCTAGTCTGTGTACCTATCAGATTTACAGCTGCCTTTGGCAAGCTTCTTATCAGCGTACATACACTGCTGTTAATTAACTGGCCAAATGCCTTATCAAATCCCTTTTAGGAGATGAGTTTGTACTAAGTTAATTATCGAAACATAAGGTTGTTACCCTTTTATGCAGTAGTTGAAAGATTGCCATGATCTGTCCATGGTACTACAGTAATAAAACTGTAAATGTATGTATTGCCATTTTACATTTTTGTTAGGGTCCCCCATTCAGGTTTTATTTTCTTAATATCCAGGTGTGCAAGCAACAGATTCTCATTCCATACTGCCTTGAGAAAGATCTTGTTACATGAGACATTCCGTGTCACCTAACTGCACAAGTAACTGTTAGAAAAAAAATGACAGCAGGCATTATTTATTGCATATTTTGAAATGAGATCCAGTAGGGCATAGCCTTCATTTAGTTTCACACACTGTGGCACTGTGAAACATGCTGCTGTAGTTATTGTTTTCATCCTGAGGTATAGAGGAAATCTTGCTGAGCCTGACTTTTTATGGACTTTTTTCCTGCCCTTCTGACTTCATACAGTCCTCCCGCATTTGGTTTGTAGCAGATGTATCTTTCTGCCGCAGCTGAAGTTTTATTTTTCATTCTTTCATTCTGGGACCCCCCCCCCAGTTTCCATTCTCTTGTCAGCTTGCCTCCCTTGCTCTGATTATGATGTGGATGTTCTTCGTGTTCAGGCCACATTCTTCCAGGACAACTAGTGGTAAAAACGGACAGCACCACTGTTATGTGGCTCATAAACAAGGGGGGGGGGATACACATTCTTACCCCCTCTGCAGACTAGCCATGGCATTGTGGAACACAGCCTTGAGCTACCAAGTGCACCTACAAGCTTAATTCCAGGAAAATTAAATACACTGGCAGATGGACTCAGCAGAAACATCATGGACCCACACGAGTGGAAACGAACCAAGGATGTTCATAGTGTTTCACTGTTGCAGTCATTACACTTGGGTTATCCTGCTGGCAGGCGACCCGTAGTCTGCCTGAGTTCCAAAGTCTTGGTCTGGCTTCAGTTGCTGTCGCATCTTCCCTGACATCAGTGCGCCAGGGGTATAAAAGTTGCAGCCGACGCCATTTTCTTCAGTCTTTCTTGCTGTGCGGTGCCCGAAGCAAAAGCAGTTTGCAACTGCCGGTCGGCCAACTCCTGAGATTTTCAAAGTTGAATTTCAGAACCGAAGTCTTCAATAAAGCAAAGTACCCCGTTGGGGAAACTTTTTCTTGCTCCAGACCGATGTCAGTAAAAGTTAATTGTATTTCTTGTGGGAAGCAAATACCTCATAAGGACTTTCACTCTTACTGCATTCCTTGCCTAGGCCCTGACCACGACGTTACTAGTCTGATTTGTGCTAGATTCAGTAAACGCACTATTAAACGTTGGTTTGATTTTGCCTTACATTATTTTGGACGATGATTTAGTTATATAATGCCGTCGAAACAACCGATGACCAGAATTGCATAAAAAACGCAAAGACAAAGAAAAAGACAGGCATCCGAGGTCCAAAACTGATGACAAAGCCTCTTCTAGGCCAGTCGCCGGTTGTCAGTGAGTGCTTTCGCAGCCCCTGACACCCGCTAACCTCAGAGCCACAGGCCGTAACCGAGGCCTGTGGAAACTCTAGGTATTGGGCCTGCAGAAACTATACCCTCAGATGGGTCCAGAGCCGCTGAGCAGGCACCAGCTTCTGAGGGTGTTTACAGACCTTCACAGCTTACAATTAAGGCTGCCACAGCAGCAAAGGCAAAGTCCAAAACACCACTAAAGACAAGGAAACAAGTGCAGCATTCCCCAGAACAGTCATCCATGCCAAAGAAACAGATGCTTAAAATGGTCGAAGACCATATTACTTTAATCAGGGGCTCCCATCCCCCTCCTGACAAAAGGCCTAGGCAAGACGCTGATTATGATTCCTCTGATCAGGTTTCCATTTCCTCTGATTCTTCTTCTGATCAGGACTATTCTCTCCCTCCCTATGAGGATTCTGATGCTGAAGAGTGCATTCCTTCAGCCTCACCACCTAAGGATTATTCTTTTGGGGAAACCCTGCACACCATGAGGGAGCATTTCCATTGGGAGAGCCAGGATTACTCAGAATCCAAGAAAAGGCTCCGCAATTTCCTTTTATTACCCCAGCACAGGCACAGTCATTACATTTGGGTTATCTCCTTGCAGGTAGCCCTCAGTTGGCCTGATTAACAAAGTCTTGGGTCCTGCATCGGTTGCTGTCCCTTCTTCCATGACGTGCTTGATATTGTAATGTTTTTTCTGAATCCAGTCTGTCTCCAGATTCTTTACCCCCTGCACCAGTAAAGCCAGACAAGGTACTACAGGGTCCCTGACTCTCATAAATTTCTTTACAATAACCCCGCTGCAAACCCAGAAACAATTTCTCAGGGTCCTAAAGGGGTTAAGGCTTCCACTGCCAAAAATCCTGTCCCCTCAGATAGGGATTCCAGATCACTGGACAGATGGGAGGAAAAGTTTACACTTTGCTACTTTAGCTGTAAGAGCTTTAAACTGTCAGTTTCACATGCTTAAATATCAGCAGTATCTCATGTCATTGTTAAAGCAGAAAATGGTTACAAATATAGAAAGTCCTGACAGTAAAGAAATGTAGGATGTCCTTCAAGGATGCATCTGCAGTCCTTACAAATGGGTAGTCCTGTCGTCAGGCAGCCCTTCGGTCGGCCGGATTCCAAAGTCTGGGTCTGGCTTCGGCTGGTGTCGCACTCCACCCGACGTCATAGCTGCAGTTTTTCGGGTATAAAGGCATCAGCCGACGCCATTTTCCTCAGTCTTTCTTGCCGCGTGGCGCCCGAAGCAGAAGCTGTTCGCAAGTGCCGGTCGGTCAGAACCAGAGATTACTACTACCGAATACTACGAAGACTTCTAAATAGCTAAGTACCCTGTTGGGGACTCTTTCTTGCCTCAGCCGATGTCAGAAAAAGTGAATAACTGTTTAACTTGTGGGAAACAAATACTTCATAAAGATTTCCACTCTTACTGCTTACCTTGTTTAGGCCCAGACCACGACGTAGCAGCTTGTCTAGCCTGTGCTTCTTTTAACCGACGGACGCTTAGACGTCGGTCGGAATTTGCAGAACAGTTTTTCGGCTCTGATTTTGCTTATATCATGCCGTCGGATCCTCCGACTTCACAAATTACCAAAAGCGCGGGAAAAGGACTGACACTCGCGGTCCGCGGTTTCGCCGAAACCGCGGTTAAGCCAACCACGAGTGTCTCGGTTTCGGCTGAAACCGAGCAAGCGGTTCTTTCCCCAGCCGAAAACATGCCTTCTACCGAGGCCTCTTCTAGCCTGGTGGAATCGGCTTCTGAAACCCAACCTTCTGTTGCGGTTTCTCAGGAGTTATCAGACACTATTCCCTTGGATATTTCAACCCCTGCACGTGGAGCTGCTAGGCCTCCTGCAGCCATGTCTATTAAGGCCTTTGCTAGGGCTAAAGCAGCCAAAGCTTCAAAAACGGTGCCTGTCAAACCCCCCTCTCACAGGCCCAGCACCAGTTCCCATATGCTTTCTTTGGCTGAGGATCTCATTTCTTTAATTCGTGGATCCCAGCCTCATCCAGACAGGACCTCTCATCCACCTCCAGAGAAGAGGCCTAGAGCAGAGCCCCCTGAGCCAGTATCCACAGATGATTCCTCTGATGACTCAGAACATACAGACCCTCCTGAGGCTCCTTATTCCCCTTACGAAGACTCTGATGCTGAAGAGTCCATTCCTTCAGCCTCTCTACCTGAGGAATTTTCCTTTGGGTAAACCTTGCATGCTATGAGGGAACAATTTCAGTGGCAGGACCAAGATTTCTCAGACTCTAGAAAAAGGCTTAGAACCTTTCTACATTTGCCACAGCATAGGCCTTTAGCTATTCCTCCAGTTCTTTCTGTTGTAGATGATGCATTTAATGATGCTTGCACTGCTCCTGATTCATTACCTCCGGCCCCTGCTAAGCCCGATAGGTTCTACAGGGTCCCGGACAGTCATCTCCATTTATACAAGGCTCCTTTTGCAGATCCAGAGACTATCTCCCAGGGCCCTAAAGCTGTAGCAACTACATCTACTAAAAACCCTCCCTCTGCAAGGGAATCCAGGTCCTTAGAGAGATGGGGTAAAAAAGTTTACACCTCTGCTACTTTGTCAGCTAGAGCTTTGAACTGCCAATTTCATATGATTCCGTATCAAGAGTTTATGCTTGACCAGTTAACTAAAAAGCTGTCCTCTGAAGAATCTTTAGATAAAAAAATATGTTCAGGAAATGGTACATAACATATACAGCAGGTTAGTAACCATTCTTTAAAATGTGGCTATGATGCACTGGAGGCTTCCTTTAGATCAGCCATGACTGGCACAGTTATCAGGAGACATGCATGGTTGAAAGAGCAGGCATTACCAGACCATGTCAAATCAAAGCTTTTGGATGCACCCATGGGCAAAGTCAATTTATTTGGTTCCCCTGCACAGCATGTACTAAAAAAGATGGAAGAGAAGGCGAAATCTGTACAAACAGTGAAAGATTTCTTACAGGTTCAACCTCCAAGGTTTAGCAGGAACTGGCCCTCCAAGAATTGGTCCTTTCCGGACTCCTCTAAGACACAGAGAGGCAGGAATAGGCGTTCAAGAGGCAGAAACCAATCCAGGGGGGCCTACAGGGGACGCCAGTGGCAAGGTAACAACCAGCGAGGCACGGACGCAGCCACCACCTCTACAACAACACAATCACAGTGACTTGGCTGTGACACCGCCTACCAGGGAACAACTGGAAGCACCCTTAGGCGGAAAGCTAACCTTATTTTCAAAGAACTGGCATTGCATCACAAGGGAAAAATGGATTTTGCAAACTAATAGACCAAGGTTACAGGTTCCATTTCCATACTCTACCAGGAAAGAGAGGAATGCCAAACCTACCACCTACTCAAAGGGCAGAAGCTCTAAAGCAAATATCTCAATTATTAAGAATGAGAGCTGTGGAAAAGGTACCATCTATGGAACAAGGAAAGGGATTTTACTCCAGACTCTTCCTGGTACCAAGAAAAGAGAGCAAATGGAGGCCTATTCTCGACCTGTCCGCTTTAAACACATTCCTCATTGTTCCAAAATTCAAAATGCTGACCCTACAGCAGCTTCTTCCCATGCTGGGCAAGGAGTCTTGGCTGGTAACTCTAGATCTCAAGGAGGCATACCTGCACGTCCCCATACGACCAATTTGCAGAAGATACCTCAGATTTCTTGCAGGATCAGAGCATTATCAATTCTCAGCATTGCCCTTTGGCTTATCTACTGCGCCCAGAGTGTTCACGAAATGCCTTGCATCAGTAATTGCTCATTGCAGACTTCAGGGGATCCAAATTTATCCCTACCTGGACGACTGCCTGATACATGCGGACAACAAAAGCAAGCTAACAGAAGACTTACAAAGAGTCATTTACCTGCTGCAAGCCCTGGGATATACAGTCAATATAAAAAAGTCAAGGCTGATTCTATCCCAAAGAATAACCTTTCTGGGTGCAGAGCTGGACACATCAAAACAAATGGCATTCCTAACTGCAGAAAATAAAGAGCAACTACCTCTCTACTTCTTGGCATTAACAAAGCAGAACCATCTAACTGCAAGAAAAGTACTGCAAGCCCTAGGCTTCATGGCATCCTGCATAATTCTGGTCCCTCATGCCAGACTGCATATGAGAAAGCTACAGTGGTACCTAAAGAATTTGTGGTCCCAACACAAGCACAGCCTAGAAACCAAAATTCCAATAATCTCATGCCTGAAGCAAGAATTCCTATGGTGGGCTCAGGCCTGTCAATCAAACACAGGATTGCCCTTCTGCAACAGTCAACCAAGCCAAACCATCATGACAGATGCCTCAGACCTCGGTTGGGGGGCACACATGCTGGGCAAATGCATACAAGGCTTATGGACTCAAGACCAGCTGCGCCTGCATATAAATCTAAAGGAAATGCTGGCAGTAAAATTGGCAATCCAGTCATTCAGACCATTTCTCCAAGAAGGTCAGTTGATGATAAGGACAGACAACACCACAGTTATGTGGTACATCAACAAACAGGGAGGCACACATTCATATCCTCTATGCCGGCTGGCACTGGACCTATGGGATGTGGCTCTGAGCTACAACATTCAGTTACAAGCAATTTTTGTACCGGGAAAAGAAAACATTCTAGCAGACATATTAAGCAGAACTACCACAGATGCCCACGAATGGATGCTGCACCCGGACATCTTCAAAGCCATCACAAGAGAATGGGGATTACCACAAATAGACTTATTTGCATCCCCACTCAATCACCAGCTAAAGAAATTCTGCACAAGGACGTACCACCCACTTGCTTGGAAGGTGGACTCCCTATCTTTCAGTTGGAAAAACCTGACAGCATACGCATTCCCACCACTTCCTTTGATGCACAAGGTGCTTTTGAAGATCAAAGAAGAACGTCCAAGGATCATTCTGATAGCTCCAGACTGGCGAAGACAACATTGGTACCCATTGCTGAGGAGCACGTCTCGGGAACAAATATGGCCACTACCCCTGATCCCATTGCTGTTAACACAGAACTACAACATCCTGCATCCAAACCTGAAAACTCTGCAGCTAACTGCCTGGAACATTACATAAGAACAACTAACCCAAATTTATCCCAAAGGGTTAAAGACATAATCCTTGAGGCTCGTAGACCTTCAACAAGAAAGAATTATGCAGCAAAATGGAAAAGATATCTCATTTGGAGTACTGCAAAGGGAGAAGATGTGGCACTGGTAAACCTAGCCAACATCCTGGAGTACTTGGCAGAGCTCTTCCATACAGGCCTGTCCTATTCTTCCATCAAGATACATGCATCAGCTATTTCAGCAGAATACAGCTTGGATCCTCCTGTCTTCTCTCATCCTCTGCTCAGACAGTTTCTGAGAGGAATTAAAATGTAAAACCTCCCAGGAAACCACCATTGCCAGCATGGGACTTGAACTTTGTGCTAGAAAAATTGACACTTCCCCCTTTCGAACCAGCAGCAACAGCAGAATTACAATACTTATCCTGGAAGACTGCTTTCCTGCTGGCAATCACCTCAGCAAGAAGTGTCTCTGAACTACAGGCATTAATGGCAGTGCAACCCTTCCTGATCTTCCATCAAGATAGAGTGTCCATGAGAACAAATCCTACATTTATGCCTAAGGTGGTATCCAGAGTGTCTTTAAATCAGGCTATCCACCTACCTACATTCTTCCCCAACCCACAGAACAGGGGAGAAAGACTGTTGCATACCTTGGATGTACATAGACAATTACGCTACTACCTGGACAGGACCAAGTCCAATAGAAAAACTGACCAGCTTCTGGTAGCATATGCAACAGGAAAGGAAGGAAAACCAATTTCAAAACAGACAATCTCCAAATGGATAGGAAATTGCATTAGATTTTGTTACTCCTACCATGGAAAGCAAACTCCACAGAACATAAGGCCTCATTCTACAAGGGCTACAGCCACTACCACAGCTTTCTTACGAGGAGTGGCTACCAAGGACATTATAGAGGCTGCTACTTGGACCTCCGTGCATACATTTGCCAAGCATTACAATTTACCTTTATACTCTAGATCCCGAGCAGGCTTTGCCACTGCCGTTTTGCAAGGGATCCTAACTACACCATAATCTCTCCTTTTCTCCTCCTCCCCTAGTTTGGCTATGGTATTCTACCCATTTGTAAGGACTGCAGATGCATCCTTGAAGGACATAGTACAGTTTTGTACCTACCATAAATGTAGATGTCCGATAGGAATGCATCTGCAGTCAGGATTACCCACCCACCTTCCCCTCTGTGGTACTCCTAGGGTATTTGCCATCCTTCAGCTAGCTTGGGGGGGATCTATTATGGTGTATTTGTTTGTATATATGTACATACATGCTTATTTTATGTGTTTGCTCTCTACTATTTGGAAACATTGGCATTTATCCAAATTTAGCCATCCAAGAGGGCACCTGGCATCTGGGGCAAGAAACACTGAGGAAAATGGCGTCGGCTGATGCCTTTATACCCGAAAAACTGCAGCTATGACGTCGGGTGAAGTGCGACACCAGCGGCCAGACCCAGACTTTGGAATCCGGCCGACCGAAGGGCTGCCTGACGACAGGACTACCCATTTGTAAGGACTGCAGATGCATTCCTATCGGACATCTACATTTATGGTAGGTACAAAACTGTACTATTTATTGCATGCGGTTGAACAAGTGGGAAAGCATACTCTACAATGTGGTTTTGATTCATAAGAGGCTTCTTGTAGAGCCGCAGTTAAAGGCTCAGTTATTCAAAGACATGCTTGATTGAAAGAACAAAGTTTACCTGACCAGGTTAAAGTAAAATTATTGGATGCTCCAGTACAGGATGATACTTTGCTTGGTGTTAAGGCAGAGGAGGTGTTAAAGAAAATAGAGGATAAAGCAAAGTCTATGCAAACGGTGAAAGATTTCTTACAGGTTCAACCACCTAGATTTAGCAGAAACTGGCCTTCAAAAAATTGGTCCCTTCCAGTGTCAGACAGGCCACAAAGAGGCAGATACAGACGCCCAAGAGGCAGATCTCAGCCCCAAGGCTCCTACAGACCTAAACAATGGGGTGCTTCAGCCCCCAAAGGAGGAGAAGACAAATCATAACCTTTTAGGAAACGGGCACAATGACTTCCCTCTGCAAATGCCAAGCTCTTACCACTTGACAGCACCCCTAGGGGGAAAGCTATCACTTTTCTCAGAAAATTGGCACATGATCACCCAAGACCAATGGGTGCTGACTATAGTTTCTCAGGGGTACAGGTTCCACTTCCACACGCTTCCAAAACCAAAAGGTATGCCAAACCTGCCACACAACCAATTAGCAGAGGCACAAAAACAGATTGCTACTCTTATGGATATGGGAGCTATTCGAAAAGTTCCACAAGAATAACAGGGACAAGGATTTTACTCAAGACTTTTCTTAGTACCCAGAAAAGACAAAGCCTGGAGACCAATACTGGACCTGTCAATACTAAATACCTTCCTGGATGTTCCAAAATTCAAAATATTAACACTTCAACAACTTCTGCCCATGCTGAGCAAGGAGGCTTGGCTAGTTACTTTGGTCTCAAGGAGGCATACCTGCACGTCCCAATCAGACAATCGTGCAGAAGATACCTCAGATTTATAGCAGGCTCAATGCATTACCAATTCTCTGCACTGCCCTTTGGTTTATCTACTGCGCCCAGGGTCTTCACAAAATGCCTGGCACCAGCAGTTGCATTTTGCAGACAAAAAGGAATTCAGATATATCCCTACTTGGATGACTGTCTTATTCAGCAGAGAGCAAGGACATTCTTCTAAAGCACCTGCTGTTTGTAAAAAGATTGCTAATTTGCCTAGGGTACACAGTAAACAAAAAGAATCAAAACTAATGCCCTCTCAAGAGAATAATATTCCTGGGTGCAAGCTTAAATACAACTGCCCAGATAGCTTATCTCACGCCAGACAAAGGCAACTGACTCATTACTTTCAAATGATGGCAACAATGACCCAGCTTCCTGCAAGAAAATTTTTTCAGGCCTTGGGTTTCATGGCATCCTGCATTCTACTAATTCCATATGCAAAACTGCACATGAGGAAACTACAATGGTATCTAAAAAGTGTTTGGACTCAGCATTGTCACAGTCTAGAGACAATCATAACCTTGATTCCCTGCCTACAACAGGAGTTTCGATGGTGGTCCCAGGCCTGTGACCACAACAAGGGACAGCCTTTCACCTTACCTACATCCAGGCAGAAATAACAGATGCATCGGATTATACCTGGGGAGCACATATGGCAGGAAAATGTATTCAGGGCACGTGGCCCAAGGAACAAATGCATCTTCACATCAATCAAAAAGAGATGCTAGCTGTACCGAATGCCCTGACAGCCTTCAAGGACCTATTACATCCAGGACAACTATTAATAAAGACGGACAATACCACAGTTATGTGGTACATAAACAAGCAAGGGGACACACATTCATACCCCCTATGCAGACCAGCCATGACTTTGTGGAACACAGCACTGACCTACCAGGTACATCTGCAAGCACAGTTCCTGCCAGGAACAAAAAATACACTGGCAGACGAACTAAGCAGAAATCTCATGGATCCTCACGAATGGAAGCTAAATCCACAAGTGTCCAATGTGATAACAAGGGAATGGGGATGCCCAGACATAGATCTTTTTGCCTCCCCTTACAATTGCCAAATACAAAAATTTTGCACAAGGACTTATCACTCTCGAGCATTGGAAGTGGATGCTCTGTCATTCAGCTGGAAAAACCTGACAGTCTATGCCTTCCCTCTGATGTTTCTTCTCACCAAGGTGCTTCTAAAAGACAAGAGAGGCCAAAAATGATCCTGATTGTTCCAGACTGGCCACGCCAGCACTGGTACCCAATCCTGAAGACTTTGTCCTAAGGACCACCTTGGCCTCTACCTCAAATCCCTCATCTTCTGACACAGCAAAACAATCAGATTCTGCACAATCATCTCAGAACCTTAAACCTGGCAGCATGGCAGATAATGTAGCCACTCAGACTGCACCTCTCTCTAAAGCTGTTCTGGATGTAATGTTGGAAGCCAGGAGGCCCAGCACTGGGAAATCTTATCCAGAAAAATGGAAGAGATTCTGTGCTTGGAACCAGGCACAAGGGCTCGACCCACTGGTCCCTAATATACCTCAGATTTTGCAATACCTGACTGAGATGTTGAACAAAGGCCTATCTTTTTCATCTATTAAAATCCACGCCTCTGCCATTTCAGCTCATTACAATACGGACCCTCCTCTTTTCTCACATCCTTTACTACGACAGTACCTCAGAGGGGAAAAGAATATAAAACCCCCTAGGAGAGCACCAGTACCTACTTGGGACCTCAATTTAGTTTTAGAAAAACTAACACTGCCTCCATTTGAACCAGCCAGCACAGCTGATCTAAAATACTTGTCATGGAAAACTGCTCTGCTCCTAGCAATAACTTCAGCAAGAAGAGTCTCAGAGTTGCAGGCATTGATGGCTGTGGAACCTTTCCTCATCTTTCATCAGGACAGGGTTTCTCTCAGGACAACCACAACATTCACGCCAAAAGTTGTTTCCAATGTAGCCTTAAATCAAACCATTCATTTGCCTACTTTATACCCAAATCCCCAAAATAAAGGGGAAAGACTTTTGCACGCTTTGGATATACACAGGCAGCTACGATTCTACTTAGACAAAACAAAAGCTTTCAGAAAAACTGAGCAACTGTTTGTAGCATATGCTGCAGGATCACAAGGAAAGCCTATTACAAAGCAGACAATCTCCAAATGGATAGGACACTGCATCCGCTTCTGTTATGCACAACATGGCAAGTCTGTGCCTAAGGGCATTAGGCCTCATTCTACCAGAGCAGCAGCCACTTCAGCAGCTTTCCTCAGAGGGGTACCAACCAAAGATATTTTAGAAGCTGCAACCTGGAGCTCAGTGCACACTTTCACCAAGCACTACCACTTACCTCTCTACTCTAAATCCAGAGCAGGCTTTGCCACTGCAGTTCTGCAGGGCTTGTTAGCCTCGCCAAATCCAGTCTAGACCCAGCCTCCCAACCTCAGCTTTGGAATTCTACCCAAGTGTAATGACTGCAACACTGAAACACGATGAACATAGTACAGTTGTGCATCTACCATAAATGTAGATGTTCGAGTGTATTCACTGTTGCAGTCCAGGTTACCCACCCACCATCCCCCTCTTTGCGGGGACTATTCTGTACTTCTCAACTCTATGCAACCTATGTGGTGTATTTGCTTGTAGATGAAGGAAATGTTTATAGTACTGTATGCATGGTTGTTTGGCATATTTTATCTTTTCAGCCTTCCTATCTGGGGGCACCTGACATCTGGGGCAAGAAAAACTGAAGAAAATGGCGTTGGTTGCAACTTTTATACCCCTGGCGCACTGACGTCAGGGAAGATGTGACAGCAAACGATGCCGGACCAAGACTTTGGAACTCGGGCCGACTACGGGTCGCCTACCAGCAGGATAACCCAAGTGTAATGACTGCAACAGTGAATACACTCTAACATGTACATTTATGGTAGGTACACAACTGTACTATTTTCAACGTGTTGACAAGCAAATGGGGGAGCCCAGATAAAGACCTATTTGCCTTTCCCCAGAACTACCAATTGGACAAATTTTGCACAAGGACTCCCCAAAAACAAGCCTGGAAAGTGGATACTGAGCCCTTCAGCTGGAAAAACCTATCGGTCTATGCCTTCCCCCCTCTACCTCTGCTTTCCAAAAGTACTACTAAAAATCAAACAGGACAAACCAAGGATGATTTTGATTGCTCCAGACTGGCCGCGCCAACACTGGTACCCCCTCCTGTGCAGTGTGTAATGGTTATCAACATGGCACCTGCCTCAGACTCCTTCCCTGCTGTCTCAGCAGGAGAACCAGATGTTCTTCGTCTTCCATTGCTGCAGTCCTGACTATAGGGTATAGTCCGCGTCCAGTCGGCCCGAATACCAGAGTATAAGGCTGACGTCGGTCAGGGCGCATTAGACTGACGTCAGTACGTCAGGGTACTAATGCGCATGACCGACGTCATATCCCAGTCTTTTGCCGCATGGTCCGATGCAGAAGCAGTTTTGCGAGTGCAGGTTGGCGTTCTGAAATATTTCAAACCGGAGTTTCAGACCAAACAGAGTTGGCTAAGTACCCGTTGGGGAACATTTTGTTTTTTTCTTGCCTCAGTATTTTACCGGATGTCAGAAAAAGTGAATAACTGTATTTCTTGTGGGAAACAGATACCTCATAGGGATTATCATACCTTGTGTATACCTTGTTTAGGGCCTGAGCACGGCGTTGTTGGTTGCGCTCTTGTGCTAGGTTTAACAAACGCACTATTAAGAGGAGGTTAGACTGTGCCAGGTTAGTGTTTGGGAAGCGTTGCAATTATAAAATGCCGCCGGATGCTCCGGCCGCTTCCTCAAGAAGCGCAAGGATAAAACAGTGAAGCCTAGGGTTGATGAACCGCAGTCCCGGACGTCGGTTCTTTAGAAGGCTCAGTGGAGCCGGAGGTTTTGCCAGGAGTTTCCATGGAGTCCCAGGCAGAAACTATACTATTACAGGATGTGCCTTCTCAGGAGGTAGGCCAGGCTGAGGGGGCTTCTCAGGTGACTGTTCTTCCCTCTCTTCCCAAGGTAGTTAGAGCCTCTCCTTCTGTTGCCAAAACTTCTTTGAGAGGTAGGCCTAGTTCAGCTTCAGTGGGGCTTCTCCTAGCATTTGGGTTCTGTACCTAAGAAACATATGCTTAAAATGGCAGAAGATTTGATTACTATGATTAGAGGTTCTATGCCCCGCCTGATAAGAGGCCTAGGGTGGAACCGAGTTTGATAGTTTTGAACAGTGTTCAGAGGCTTCAGAATCTTCTGTGGAAGATATGCAGGAGTATCCTACTTATTCTGATTCTGATGTGGATGATTCCACTCCTACAGCTTCTCCGCCTGAGGATTTCTCATTTTCAGAGACTCTGCATTCCATGAGGGAGCACTTTAAATGGGAAGGCCAGGATTACTCTGATTCAGGAAAAGGCTTAGGGAATTCTTGTTTTACCCCAGCATAGGCCTTTAGCTATTCCTCCTGTGTTGAATGTGGTGGAAGATGTTTTGCAGAGGCTTCCTGAACCCTGACTCTTTGCCTCCTGCTCCTGTTAAGCCTGATAGGTATTATAGGGTGCCGAAGCTCATAAATATTTGTTTAAGAGTCCTAGGGACCCAGAAACTATTTCTCAAGGGCCTAAGGGTGTAAAGGCTTCTGTGGTTAAAAATCCTGTTCCCACTGATAAAGAGGCAAGGGCTTTGGATAGGTGGGGAAAGAAAGTGTATACTTCTTCCACTCTAGCCATGAGAGCATTGAATTGTCAGTTTCACATGCTTAAATATCAGAATTATCTCCTTTCACAATTGAAATCTAAGGTGGATGCTTTGGCGGAAGGTATTGAGTGTAAAGAGTTGCTGGATTTGGTTCACGTGTCTGAACAAGTGGGTAAGCATTCTTTGCAATGTGGTTTTGATGCTGTACAGGCCTCCTCGAGGGTGGCTGCTACCAGTTCTGTTCTTCGCAGGCATGCTTGGTTGAAGGATCAGAATTTAGCTGAGCATGTTAAGACAAGGATTTTGGATGCTCCTTTACAGTCTGATGTGTTGTTTGGATCGCCTGTGGAAGCAGTTTTAAAGAAAATGGAGGACAAAGCTAAGTCTATGCAAACTGTTAAAGATTTTTGCAGGTGCAGCCACCAAAGTATAGTAGAAATTGGCGTGCAAAGGGGTGGACATTTGCTGCTTATGATTCCCAGTCTAGGGGTAGGTCTAGGCGTGGTAGGGGCAGGGCTCAAGGTTCTTTTAGGCCTAGAACAGGAGTTCACCTGCTCAGACTTCTGGTGAGGGCAGGGGTCAGTCCTTTCGTAAACAAACCCAATGACCTGTCTTTTCAGCTGCCAGCAGATTCACGTTTGGCAGCTCCTTTGGGAGGAAGACTGTCTCTTTTCAAAGAAAATTGGGATTTAATTACTCAAGACAAATGGGTGTTGGATATCATTCACCACGGTTACAGATTTTATTTCCATACAATGCCCCCTTTCAAAGGCATGCCAGACGTTCCTCCTCCACAAAGAATAGAGGCTCACAAGCAAGTTTCTCAGTTACTTCACATAGGGGCCATTCAACCAGTCCCTGTATCAGAAAGGGGCCTAGGATTTTATTCTCGCCTGTTCCTTGTACCAAAGAAGGGGAACACGTGGAGACCAATTTTGGATTTATCTCTCCTCAACACGTTTTTGGACATTCCCAAGTTCAAGATGTTGACGTTACAACAGCTTTTACCTCTGCTGGGCAAAGATCACTGGATGGTAACTTTAGATCTCAAGGAAGCTTACCTTCATGTGCCTATAAGGCTAAGTTGCAGGAAGTATCTGCGGTTTCGAGCTGGAAATTCTCATTATCAGTTCTCTGCATTGCCCTTTGGCTTATCTACTGCGCCCAGAGTATTCACAAAGGTTCTGGCTCCAGTGATAGCTTACTTCAGGCTTCAAGGAACCTTCTACAGCATCTGGAATATGTTATAGCAGTGCTAAGATGCCTAGGGTATTCTGTGAACGAAATAAAGTCCAGTCTAGTACCCTCTCAAGACATGTGCTTTCTGGGTGTGAGACTGAATACAGCAGCCCAGATGGCCTTTTTAACCCCGGACAAACAAAAGAGTCTGTCACTTTACTTCCATCAACTATCTCATCAGTCCGTGCTGACTGCAAGGACAGTCCTTCAAGCATTAGGGTTCATGGCATCTTGTATTCTGGTGCTTCCCAATGCCAAACTGCATATGAGGAAGCTACAATGGTATCTCAAAAATGTATGGACACAGCACTGCCAGGATTTGGGCACTGTCATTCAAATAATACCTTGCCTTCAAAAGAATTCTTGTGGTGGGCTCAGGAATGTCACCTAAACAAGGGACTCTCTGTGACCCGGCCAGAGGCAAGTCAGATCTTAACGACAGATGCCTCGGACATTGCTTGGGAGCTCATCTAAATGGAAAGTGGATACAAGACAAGTGGCCTGCCAGACTACAGCATCTACATATCAACATGAAAGAGATGTTAGCAGTCCAGTTTGCATTAATGGCTTTCAAGGAGTTACTTCTTCCAGGGCAGGTGTTGATTCTAACAGACAACACAAATGTCTTGTGGTGCATCAACAAGCAAGGGGAACACATTCTTATCCTCTATGCAGGCAAGCAATGATTTTATGGGAGACTGCGCTAAGCCTGCAACTAACTCTTCAGGCAAGGTTTCTGCCAGGAGCACAGAACTCCTTAGCAGATGTGTTAAGCAGACAAATCATGGATCCCCACAGTGGAAACTGGATCTTCATGTATTTCAGAAACTGACAGTGTCATGGGGAACTCCAGACATAGATCTGTTCGCTTCTCCACTAAACCACCAGCTGCCAAAGTATTGCACAAAGGGGTTTCATCACACAGCTTGGAAAGTGGATGCTCTGTCTTTCAGTTGGAAAAACCTTCATGTGTATGCCTTTCCACCTCTGCCTCTTCTTCCAAAGGTACTATTAAAGGTCAGACAAGACAGGCCAAGGATGATTTTGATAGCTCCAGATTGGCCTCGGCAACACTGGTACCCACTACTACGGAGTCTGGTAAAGAAGCCTCCATGGCCTTTACCTCTGATTCCTCATCTGTTATCTCAGAAGGACGGTCATCTGCTCAATGTCAAGCTTCACTCTCTTCATCTAACAGCCTGGCATATTCTGTGTTGAAACACAGCAGGTCTCAACTTCCTCAACAAGTTTTAAATGTGATTATGGAAGCTAGAAGACCTAGTACAAGGAGAGTGTACGAGAAAAATGGAAGAGATTTTTATTTTGGAGTACAGCAAAGAATTTGGAGATTTCTGAGCCTAATTTGAGTGTGGCTCTTCAATATCTTACTGAATTATTGGACAAAGGTTTGTCCTTCTCTTCCATTAAGATTCATGCTGCAGCAATTTCAGCTCACTATGATTGTGACCCACCTTTGTTTTCGCATCCTTTGTTCAAGCAGTTTCTTAGAGGGCAAAGAATATAAGACCCCACGTAGAGCTCCTACTCCTGCTTGGGATCTCAATTTTGTGTTGGAAAAACTTACTCTACAACCTTTTGAGCCTGCAGCTACTGCTGAATTGAAATACTTGTCATGGAAGACTGCTTTTCTGTTGGCTATTACTTCTGCAAGAAGGGTGTCTGAGTTGCAGGCCCTTATGGCAGTAGAGCCCTTTTGATTTTCCATAAGGATAGGGTATCATTACGTACTAATCCTTCTTTTATGCCTAAGGTGGTTTCTAGTGTGGCTTTAAACCAAACTATTCATTTGCCTACGTTGTTTGCAGACCCTCAAAATAAAGGGGAAAAGATTTTGCACACTTTAGATGTACACAGGCAATTGTGTTATTATTTAAGCAGGACTAAGGATTTTAGGCAGTCTCAGCAATTGTTTGTTTCTTTTGCTTTGAGTTCACAGGGCAAGCCTGTGTCAAAACAAACTATTTCTAGGTGGATTGGCTTTGCATTGCATTTTGTTATTCCCATCATGGCAAGGAGATTCCAGCTGGGATTAGGCCTCATTCCACTAGGGCTACTGCCACTTCAACAGCATTTCTAAGGGGGGTGGCAACTAAGGATATTTTGGAAGCAGCTACTTGGAGTTCAGTGCATACTTTCTCTAAGCATTATCACCTTCCTATCTACTCTAAGTCTAGGGCTGGTTTTGCCACAGCTGTTTTGCAAGGCATGTTGTCAGCTCCTACTTCTTTATGATTTGCCAGCCTCCCTTACCTCTGCTTTGGGATTCTACCCAATAGTCAGGACTGCAGCAATGGAAGGCGAAGAACATAGTACAGTTTTGTACCTACCATAAATGTAGATGTTCGAGGATTCCATTGCTGCAGTCCAATTTCCCTCCTCCTTCCCTCTGTATTTAGGGGTGGTTGTGTAGGTGAGTTTACATGCTTATATTTTTGTATATATTGTTGTATATATTGTACATGTTTTTGGTGCAGGTTTTTGGGACTTGTCTTTTAGGGTCTTCTGACATCTGGGGCAAGAAAAGACTGAGGATATGACGTCGGTCATGCGCATTAGTACCCTGACGTACTGACGTCAGTCTAATGCGCCCTGACCGACGTCAGCCTTATACTCTGGTATTCGGGCCGACTGGACGCGGACTATACCCTATAGTCAGGACTGCAGCAATGGAATCCTCGAACATCTACATTTATGGTAGGTACAAAACTGTACTATTCTGCACTCTCAGCTTCTAACACTGAACCTTGCAGCCTGGCTAATTACTTAATCTCTCCTTTACCATCCCCCAGCAAACCTGTGATCGATATCCTTTTAGAAGTAAGGGGACCTAGTACTAGAAAATCTTATGCTGAAAAATTGAAAAGATTCTGTGCCTGAAACCAATCTCAAGGGATGAGCACAGCAGTGCCCAATTTTCCTCATATTTTACAATACTTAACTGAGATGCTTCACAAGGGCCTGTCTTTTTCCTCCATTAAAATCCACACCTCAGCCATTTCAGCTCATTGCAACACAGAATCTCCCCTCTTCTCTCATCCACTGCTCAAGCAGTTCCTCAGAGAGGCCATAAATTTGAGACCACCCAGGAGAGCTCCAACTCCAGCCTGGGACCTTAACTTTGTTTTGGAGAAACTCATTCTACCTCCTTTCGAGCCAGCTGCTACTGCAGACTTAAAATGTCTTTCTTGGAAAACAGCTTTCCTTTTAGCAATCACTTCAGCTAGAAGGGTATCTGAATTACAGGCCCTTATGGCAGTGGAGCCTTTCATCATCTTTCATGCAGACAGGGTGTCCCTCAGAACCAATCCATCCTTCATGCACAAGGTGGTATCCAGTGTGGCTCTTGATCAGTCCATTCATTTGCCAACCTTCTTTCCCAATCCACAGAAGAAAGGGGAATGGATACATTCCTTAGATGTGCACAGACAACTTGGATTCTACTTGGACAGGACTAAACCTCAAAGGAAATCTGAATAACTGCTGGTGGCATTTGCTGCAGGGGCAGAGGGGAAGGCTATTTCAAAGCAAACCGTTTCTAAATGGATAAGCCATTGCATTCATTTCTGCTATAAGCACCATGGAAAACCTATCCCCCAGGGGATCAGACCTCACTCCACCAGGGCTGTATCTATCCCTACATCCATTCTCAGAGGCGTCCCTACTAGGAACATCCTAGAAGCTACCTGGAGTTTCACCAAGCATCATCATTTGCCAATTTTCTCTAAATACAGAGCTGACTTTGCCACTGTAGTCTTGCAGGACCTTATAGCTGGCCCTAATGCTATCTAAATTCCTCCTCCCAACCATAGCTTTGGGAATCTAACCAAATGTAATGACTGCAACAGTGAAACACGAAGAACATAGTACAGTTGTGTACACTTAATATAAATGTAGATGTTCAAGTGTATTCACTGTTGCAGTCCTGGTTACCCTCCCTCCAGCCTCCTAACTTCTTTTGACTATACCTCTACTTTCCTTTACTATGCTTAAAAGCATTTTTGGTGTATTTGCTTTTTTGTTGGAGGTATATCTTTGTACTTTTATGTTTAATTGCTTCCCATTAGGGGAGAACCTGACATCTGGGGCAAGAAAAACTGATGTAATGGTGTCTGCTGCATGTTTTATACCCCTGATGACCTGACGTCATGGAAGAAGGGACAGCAACCGATGCAGGACCCAAGACTTTGTTAATCAGGCCGACTGAGGGCTACCTGCAAGCAGATAACCCAAATGCAATGACTGTAACATTGAATACACTTGAACGTCTATATTTATGGCAAGTGTACACAACTGTACTTTGAGTCACCCAATGTCCACTACACAAGGTTAAGAGGTCTAACTTACTATGAACATGCAGCATTGGTCCTCCATGTTGGGACATCCATTGTTTTCCCAAAGGCAGAGTTTATGCAGGTGATGCCACTAACTTCTAACAGGTGTGATTGTTGCAGTGAGATACCACTGCTGCTGCATGTTGGTACTTTCTGATGCTTACATGAAACTTTCACAGAACATTGTTAATTTCCTTTTAAGTTTAGACTGTCCATCCAGCTGCCTGAATACATTCTACACTTCAATTCCCAAGAACTTAAGAGTAGTGCAGTGGAGAAATGGGGACATCCGCTACCTAAACCAGTTTATAAAACCAACAAAATTATTTGATTCTGTTCATTTTACCTCTTCTGTAGAAGAATGAGCGGATGTGCTCAGTAGACCTACAGGACCCCCTACTACCACATAAAGATAGCCAGGTAGTCCATTTGGTTTCTCTGCTTTCATCCTGGAGCCAGTCACTTTCAGTTCAGGGCACTGCCCTTAGGTCTCACCACAGCCCCCTGGGTGTTTACCAAATGTATGGTAGTGGTTGAAGCAAATCTCAGACAGCAGGAGTTCTGGGGTGTTTATCTTGATGACTGTCTCATTACAGCTACCACAATGGGTCTGCTAATGTGAGCTTGGAGGCTCCTTGCTCCAGCTATGCCTTCACCTAGGGATCTTGGTCAGTTTGGTAAAATTGCACATTGCCACCTGTTCAGAAATAGAATTTGTGGGATGCCACC
This sequence comes from Protopterus annectens, assembly GCF_019279795.1. Classification (NCBI taxonomy): domain Eukaryota; kingdom Metazoa; phylum Chordata; order Ceratodontiformes; family Protopteridae; genus Protopterus; species Protopterus annectens. The sequence goes on along the minus strand of NC_056728.1, from coordinate 26,547,345 downwards.
TGGACACCACCTTGCAGACAGACAAACTCATGGAATACAGATTAACCACTTTGTCAGCAAGCTTGCTTGGCTCTGTCTTGCCAAAACCCCATGGCAAGATCCATCCTATATATTTTGGGCTCTGTGATAGCTTCCTGTTCCTCATGCCGGATTTCACATGAGGGTGTAACAGTGGACCCCCTTGGTGCAGCAAGTCTATTCATCACATGTGCATTTTCCAGTTAGACTCACGAGACACTACAGGCAGCATTATCATTAATGGCCAAGTTGTTCTCTAGTTTCACTCTACCATCCTTTTATTTTCCTTTCCCCAGTAGCCACAGCAATCCTGGAGCCTTTCCTTCTTGGGTGGGGGAAGACCATCTAAGGCACATGGATTTTGACAGAGGTCAGTCTTCACATCACTGCTCTGGAGACGAGTGCATTCCTCTTATTGCAGGCTTCCAGGACTTCTTCCCCAGAGGTGTGATTGCGATTTAGATATACAACATGTTGGGTGTATGCTACATAAACAGAGGGTCATATTTGTATCCATTATGTTGGGCGGCAGTGAGGGTTTTGTAGTGGGTGATGTCTTCCCATTCCTTTCTGGTTGCAATGCCTATTCTGGAGAAATCCAGTGCATTAGTGGACGATTTGAGCAGGTACATTCTTCTGCCTCACGAGTAGTTTCTCATTCAGTTGGTGACTACAGAGCGTTCCAGCCACTTGGGCCAGCCTTGCCGTAATCTGTTTGCAGTCCAGTGTAACACTAAGTGCAGTAGCTTCTTTGTCTTGACTCCCCAAGGAGAGACTGTCACTGAAGGGCTCTGCAGTCCTTTACTTGTCTCACAGGCCTCCTATATGCTTATTCATCTACTCCCCTTATAACAAAGTTTCTGCAGAAAGTGACCTGGTGCAAGGTGAAGGTGATCCTCATCCCCCTTATGGCCTCAATTGGTGTACCTTCCTTGGATCTTGGACCCTATTCCATATTTGATTTCTCACCCATCTGGCAAGCCTCACCTGGACACACAAACTCTAAAGCTAACTGCTTGGTTTCCCCTCTTCCAGTGATGGCCAGAAAGTCTGGGCTTTTCTCTACTGTGATCCACATATTGTAGTAATCTCAAAAATCTTGTACCAGAAAACTTTATAGAAGTGGCAGAGATGTGGTAAAAAGCACACGACTTGTGGTCTATATTCAAGCAATTTAATAGAATAATACGTAAAGTCACTTTAAATGCAGAAGTAAGCCTTTTTACTTGTTTTACACAGATTTCATCAGATAAGTGAACATTTAAAATACCGCTGTTTAATTCCCAAGTTCCATGACTAACATACCCCCAATTCCAAAATGTGTCAATTTAAAGCAGCAGTTGATGAAATACTTAAGTATGTGCCATTCAAATTGATATGAGCATTTTATGCATAATGTATTCCTTACAACATAAGATAAGATATCACCTTATTTTTCCATATACTATCCTTTGGAGCAAACACTGAATGGAGATATTGAGACCCAGAAGGGCCGTAACATGCATTAAAAAAAAAAAAAAAAAAAAAAAAAATCTGCCACTACAAATTCTGTTTTTATAGGAGATTACCAGACTGTTGACCTGGAGGTCATTTTAAGCCTAGTCATTTCATCCCAACGTAATACCATGGAAATGCTAGTCAGTACTTAAGATCGCATTTAGTGATGACTGCCCATGTCCAGGAGGGTTGTGGGCACTATCCCTGGTAAGAATTTACAGTGCCCCTTCCACTCTTCCAGGTTCCTCTTGAACAGTGTCATAGAGGTGATCTGTTTCCAAAGACGCAGCAGTCGCTGGCAGGTAAATCTGTCCCTCCAGCATGTCTTGTTTAAGTCGCAGGCCATTTTTAGGTCCCTGGAACAGGTAGCCCTAGTCCTATTTGATTTACTGATATGGAGCAACTTCATTAGGTTTGGGTCTTGGATAGCTCTGTAGGCTAGGCATAGGTCTCCCCTAAGACATCTGTACAGTATGGAGTACAGTGACAGGGACTTGAGTTGGTCTGTGTAAGGCACATGCTGGAACCCCTTGATCTTCTTTGTTAGAAACCTCTGAGGTTTCTCTGATTGCTGCAGTTGCCTTGTATGGTACATGCCGTATGGGATGTTGTACTCAGTTATGGTCCAGATTACTCCTGAGTATAGAGGGGTTATAACCTCTTTTGCTCTTGAGGTGATGCCTTTACTAATAGTGTGTGCTACATGGAAAGCCTTCCTTACTAGGGTAGACACATGGTGGTTGAAATTAAGGTTGCAGTCAACTTGTGATCCTAGGTCCCTTACCACTTCGTGGGTACTTGGGATATTGTTGATTTGATAGTGTGAAGGGATATTGTTTGTGCTGAAGGGAATTATGATGAATTTCTTTGCATTCGGTTTGAGACCATGACTAATACACTAGTCGTTAGTCTGCGTTTGACCTTCTTGAGTATACTGGCATCATTTGGAGATTCAACGATTGTACTTAGCTTGCAGTCATTTGTAAACTTGGTCAACTACATCCCCTTAGTTTTGACCTGAACTTTTGAGAAGTATATTCAGAACAGTAGGAGGCCCCAGCACTGACCCCTGTGGCACCCCGCTGGTAACAGGTCTGCTGGTTGATGTGGAGTCACCCACTTTGATAGTGTGTCCGGTTTCTGAGCCAGTTGGGAATCCATCTTATAACAAAGGGGTTTACTTTCAGTTTGCTAAGTTTATCAGTAATGCCTGAATGTGGGATTGTGTTGAAAGCCTTTGCCAAGTTGAGGTATGCTGTGTACACAGATTTAGCCTGGTCAGTGGCCATGGTCACATTTTCAAAGAAATCCACCAGATTTAACAGGCAGGATCTGTCCTTGATGAAGCCAAATTGAATAGGATCCAGAGTTTGGGGGTCGTCTGTCTTTATTTTATGAGGTCCGTAATGATACGTTCCATGGCCTTGCCGATGAGGCTAGTCAGCCTTATGGGTCTGTAATTACCTGGATCTGTTGCTAGGCCATCTTTGTGGAGGGGGAATAACTGTTGCTGTTCTCCATTCCGTGGGAACAAAGTCTGTGGTTCGGCTGTGATTGAAACAAGGACTTAATGGTGATGCTAGTTCATGTTTTAGCTTATTTAGAAGACCGCCTCGGATGTCGTCTGGTCCCATAAAGGCTGTGTTTTTTTTACTTGGACAAGGCTTTGATGACCTGCTCTTAAGATATGTAGGATGGGGGGAAGTTTGGGGGAAGGTTTGTTATAAGTTGGGGGAGGATAAGGGAGTGAAATTTTCACCAAACCTATCTGCTAACAGGCTTGTTATCTCTATGGGGTCAGTGTGTGTGATACTGTTGGTTACTAGTTTTGTGCACATGCTTGGGTCCTACCTTTTAGGCTATCTACGTAGCTGCAAAAGACCTTATGGCTATCCTTGGCTGTACTTGCTAAGTTTTTCCTCAAAGGAGCCCTTAGAGGATTTTAAAAGTTGTATTTACCTGTGGAGGGCGCTCTTCCATTGTTTGGGCCTTGCCTCTATTTTCTTGGACAGCAACTTTTTGCATTTATTGCAAAGTTTGTTGATGCTGGATGTCCACCATGGCAGCATGTTTTTACTTGGTACTGTAGCTTTAATTCTGTCTGGTACAGTCGAGTTTATACACTTATGCAAGTGATTCTACTGAGTTTTAGTGTAAACTTCGGCATAGTTACCATTTCCAGCTTGGGGTAGGGCTTGGAATGTATTTATCCCTTCACCTAGGAGGGTATAGTTTGCCTTGAATTTTTTAAGTCTGATTTCACCCTTTGTAAGTTCTGGTGTTAGTGCCAGCTCAAAGGTGTTTTGTGTTCAGATTTAACTAGTAAGTGTGATAGTTGCAGCAGTGCATGTGCTTGACATGTTAGTGAGGGCCAGATCTAATATATTTGTTCCTGTTGTCTGGGTATGAACTTCTGCGCTAGTGAGTTGGGGCTAGCATAGGTTTTCCAGTTGATGGTGGGTAATTGAAATCCCCCATAACCAGTGTTCAGTAAAATTTGAAATTTCTCCAGTTCTGTGAAGTAGGCTTTGTAGGCGTTATGACCCATAGAGGGCGGTCTATAACTGCCATTGACTTGAATGGGGGTCTTACCCACCGTAACCTGGACTTGGAGCAACTCCGTGGAGTTGTCCAGTGTAACTAGACAGGTGGTGAATCTATCTCTAATGTAGATAGAAACACCGCCTCCTTTAGTTTTCACACGTTTATTTTGTGGCCTAATGGTGTGGAAGGCATTGTAGCCTTGCAAGGCCAGGGTAATCTCTGAGGCCTTGAACCAGGTTTCTGTGGACTGCACAGACAACATGCATCTTCTAGTGATAGAAGTGCTTCCAGGGGTGCAGTTTTTGGTTTAAGCTCCTAGCATTTAGCAGCATGACCCTTATTTTGTTCTGATTGGCTGATTTCATGTTGGTAATGTTTCTGAGACTTTGTCTAGAAAAGACACTATGGGGGAGGCAAGAGCCTTTGCCAGAGGCCAAGAGCCTAGAGGTGCCAGGTGCAAACAGTCTCTGGCAGAGCAGCAAGGTTTGTCGACCATGACTTCCAAGGCTGACAGGAACTGGATCACCTTTGAATGACCCCAAAATCTAAGCCAGTTATTGAAATCATTTTTTGTTTATACTGCGGTATCATTCTAGGTGAGGGTCTGAGTATGTGGATTCTTGTGTTTGATGCTTAGTATGAGTAGTGGTACTATGTGCACTTGTAGTGGTGGTGAGTTGGCAACCTCTTCCTTGTTACTGTTTTGTGTGTGAGAGATCCATGGATTCAAGATTCTTGATGTAGATGCATCTATCGCACTCTGTATTCGAGGGAGTTATTAGTAAAGGGGTTGTCTGTGTACATGAGGCAATTGCTACACTGCCTCAAGAGACTCAAGTCAACACGGTTGGCAGGAGAAACAAGGGTAATCCAACTGTCTATAATGCTAGGTTGAAGACTTGTCACTAGGGGTGACTTTTTTCAGAATCATTCATGGAGGAGCTCAGTGGTTAGATATTTCTGCCTGGGGTTTTATTTTTCTTATATTTATTTTAGTTTTATTCATTTATTTTGTTGGTATTTCTTTGACTGGGAAAGCACCAAGGATGTGGGCTACACTAGTGTGCTACAGTTGTATCTAAGGGAAAAATTGTTGAATTTAACTGTCCATCTTTGGCCAGGTAGTGCTCTGTGCTACACAAGCAATTGCTCACATGCAGGGCCTAAATACCAGAAGCTGAAAACTTGGGGGAAAAAAATTAAGATTCAAAAGGACCAATGAGGATGCTTATTCCAAGCCCTAGATCAACCTCCCTGTACTAGACAGGGTTGGATCAACACAGTCCTCTCACTAAAGTGTAGGTAGGCCCCTTCCAATCCAAGATGGCTTGGAAAACCGTGTTCAGAAAAACCACCCACTACAAACAGAACTTTCTGGGGACCACCCCTAGGGCTCTTGCCTCCCTTTTCAATGATGTTGAAAAGAAAATGAGTGGAAAATTCTTTCACATGTTTGTACAACGCATTAGTTATTTTCTCTTTCCTAATGTCATAGACCTGTTTATAAATGTGATATTTCATTCTCTGCTCGGATTTTCCCGTGTAGAAACAGTTGAACAGTTCACAAACAGCAACGTAAACAATATCTCTAGTATAACAATTGCATCTACTTTGGAATATTGATCACTTTATCTCTAATTGTTAGTGTCACCAGTGCTAATAAATTGACATTGTCTGTATGTCCCGCATTTATTCATATTTCTCTTAGAACTATCATTCTTAACCCTGGCCATGTTATCATAAATGTTTTTATAACTAACTTTTTATATATGTAATCTTACTAGGAGAGTAGACATTACTAATGAAGTTGGTTGTGGTAGATACATAACCTTTGTTTTAGCAAGGCAACTTTAAGGAACAAAGAAAGCAGATTCATACCTTTCTGTTGAAACATCAGGTTCAAGAAAAGTTTTTGAGGCTCCCTTTTTTCTGTCTTTGGACAAGTAGAGGGGTGACTCATTCCCTTCTTCCATCCTTCATCTGCCCTTTCTAGCTCTGCAGTAAATTCTTGCTGTTCTGTCTCGGATCACTGTTATAAGAAACAGATCTGAAGTAGTTGACTTCATTTGATCATCAACTTGTGGGATGTTGTGTGGGATGTTGAATCCAGGCTGGATCCGAGATGGCAGCTTCACCAGCATCTGATCTGAGCTCCAAGCTCCTCCCCTTACCCGTAGTACCCCTCCATCTAATTCCTTCCCTCAGATCTCATTTGCCGTGGCTTTGCCAAGCAGCGTAGTCTGAGCTCCAGGCGTGGTAGGTGTTTTTGCCTGTTATTTTTTGGTGTTAGTGTTGCTGTTGGTTCAGGTAGGTTTCCTTTCCCTTTGCTTAACCTCCCCTTAGTTTTGCGTTGCGTTTACCGTTTTTTTTTTTTTAAAAAAAAATTTTTTTTCTTTAGCAGTTAGAGAAGGCCTTCTCTCTCTTCCCCCTCCTTGCTAGTGAGTTGTGTGTGATTGGTGTGGTCATGCAGGTTAAGGCTTGCTGCTTCGTGTCTTTATTTTGTTGGCATGGTGAAGCTGCCATCTTCAGAAAGTGCACAGTGTGTGGACATAAGTTGTCCCCAGCTGATTGCCACACAGTGTGTGGTGTGTTAGGGTGCAGCCCATCTTTCCACAGACTGCCCTATTTGTGTGTGGGGTTCAACCCCAGGGCCCTGAATGATCGCAGGACAAAACTGATCCTTAAGGGACTTCTTCCTGCTATGGAGGCGGCTGCATTCACTTCTGTTATGGTTACGGCCGTGACTGCTTCGTCCTCTTCAGCCACTGTCTCTTCTCCTCCCTTCTAGGCTTGGACTCAACCTCCAGTACATAGGCATGTGGACAGGGAGCCTAGGAAAGAGGAAAGAGTAAAGACAGAGAGAGAAAGAAAGACAAAGTGAGGAAGAGATCCCCGGACTGGACTGATCCGGTGGATCCTCCTCCAAAATAACAAGTAGTTTCTAGGCCAGTTTCTCCTCGGCTCCGCTCACCCAGATTCTCACTGGAGCCAGAGGAGCTTAGACCTTCTTCCAGGGCTTTCGCACATTAACCCTCCCAATCGGTGTTGGTGGCCTCGTTGCGGTCCACAAGAAGTTTGAGTGAGGCAGACTTGGACAAAATGATGCAAAGATTTATTCATACCCAGATTCAGATGGGGGTCTTGCCTGTACCTATCCCTCTGGAGGGGGGAGCTCACTTCCCTTTTTCTCCCCGATATTTCCTTCTTCGGTCCGACCACCGTTATCAGAGCTTTTTGAACAGAGAGGTCCCGGAGTTAGGGGGTCGGCGCCAATAATACCAGAGTACCTTGACGCCGGCCATTACCTTGAGCTTGTCTTATCCGACTGGTCCGGACCCGAGCTGCTCTCTGAGCCGAAGCCTGGGCATCGGATCAGAGGGGCTAGGTCTTTCTCCTCTGGTGCCAATGTTGTCGTTTAGGACCCTCCCCTCGGTATCTCTGCTCCTTCGGGCTCGGCACCAATCCCCACATCGGATCCAGGGACATTAGCTTCCTTATTAGTTTCCCGGGAAGCTCGCTCCCCCTCCGCTTTCGACGTGGTGGAAAGGGTCGTCTCCAGTGGATCGAGGCTCCTGACCATCTCCTCTGATTCCCCTGACTCCTTTGCCTCTGGGTGCGTCTTCAGCCATTTTGCCCATTCAGGGACAGCCTGTGTTCGATGTGTCCCAGACTGTTTCCCTCGAGGAACAATAGGCAATTTGCGAGCCCTCTCTGGAGAATCCCACCAAAGAGGTTCCTTGCAAACGAATGTGCAAAAGGAGGCACCTGGAGTCCCTCTCCAGAATCCCTCACTGAGGATACTGATTTGGAGGAGGGAGAAGGTTACCTCAGATCACCCCCCACCCGACTATGTCTCCTTTGGAGACATCATGGAAATCCTGCACCAGCAAGGGGGGGGGGTGGGTTTCGGTCTGGCCCCCAAGCCTTCCTCTGACTCATCTGTATTTGTGGAGGCCTTCGGCTAGGGCTCGTCTACCTCCTGGGTGCGTCTCCCCTCAGATCCCTTGGTCTTTATTACCACCAGGGCATGGAAGTAGCCGGACACCATGGAGCCAATCCCCAAGCATCCCAACAAAATTCTGAGGCCTCCTGTAAACGGACCTAGTTGGAATAAGTGGTCCCCAGTGGATACCATGGTGGTAGCGGCTGCCACTAAGAAAGATCTAGCCCAAGAAAGTCCAGGACGATGGATAGTCTGGGAAAGCAGACATATGCTTCAGCCACCTTTTCTATAAGGGTGCTGAATTATTTGACCCACGTAACTCGACTCCAGCAAGACCTGGCCAAGGAGTTCACTGAGTCGCCCCCGGAGTGTGTCACTGGAGGATAAACGCATATTCTCTGTGCAAATGGCCGCTCTCAAAGCAGTTTCTAATATGTTCATGCTCCTCCTTTTGCGTGCCACTGAAGAAGTGGCAAGGGCAGCCGTGTCCAGTGTTGCTATGAGGTGACGCACCTGGCTCAGGCTATATCAGTTCACAGAACCCTTTAAGGCGACTTTCGCGAATGCCCCTTACGGTAGTTCTTCCTTGTTTGGGAAGACTGTTCGTGAGACGTTGGATCAGAGTGAAAAGGACAGGAAGACTCTGTCTGCAGTTGGGATCAGCTTCTCTAGTCCCCAAAGATTCTTTTCCAGGAATCAGTGGGGGCAAAAGAAGATGTGGTTCCGGATGTCTCACTATTCCCGGGCCACTCAGGACTCCTCTTCCCCTAGAGGCAGAGGGGGACAAGACAGGCCCTGGCCCAGAGGCGGGGGGGGGGGTCCGAGAAGTTTCAGGTCTCCAGAACCGTTCTCAGACAGTCCCGTGCAGCAGCCCTGAGGGGTTGCCTGCCTGCTCTGCTCTGGAGGCAGTCGGGGGTTGCCTTTCAATGCACTTGATGGCATGAGCAGCCGTGTCATCAGACTGTTGGGTGCTTCAAATAATATCCAGAGGTTATACCATCCCCTTTGTGGCTCCTCCCATCTCCCCCAAAACACCTCCCGGACGTTCCACTTCCGTAAAGGGGAGGTAGCAGCACTCTAAATAGAACAGCTGCCAAGGAAATGAGTCGTCCAGCCCATCCCCCAAGATCAGTCCAGATCAGGCATCTATTCTAGTTTCTTTTTGCCAAAAAAGACGGGGGACCTAAGGCCTATTCTGGACCTTTCCACCCTAAACCCGTCAGTTGTCAGAGAAGTTCCAGAAGGTCACTCTGCAATCCATCCTGCCTTACTTCCAGGAGAATGACTGGATGTGCTCAATAGATCTCCAGGATGCGTGCTACCATGTAAAGATGCACAGATGCTCCAGGAGGTCCCCCCGCTTTTGGCTAGGGGCCACTCACTATCAATTCCGAGCCCTACCCTTCTGTCTCAACACAGCCCCCAGGGTGTTCACCAAGGTCATGGCAGTAGTAACGGCTCACCTGAGGCTTCAGGGGATACAGGTCTAACCATACCTGGATGATTGGCTCCTTGCCGCTCTCACCGGGTATCTACTTTGTCATTCCAGAGACTATTACCTGAAACTGTCAGACTTGCTGGGAATTACAATCAACATTTTTCAAGTCTTCTCTAGACCCTGTTCAGGTCCTAGACTACATAGGAGCGAGAATAGCTACATTACAAACCAAGGTCTTTCTAACTCCAAAGAAAGTTCAAAACTTATGACTTCATGTGTCCGTGATCCTTCAGTCTCATCTTCCCCAAGCCGAGGTGGTATTACGAGCCCTAGGTTCCATGGCAGCCACCGTTACTCTTCTCCCTTGTGCTCGGCTGCATATGCGAGTACTACAGTGGACACTAACTGTTCAGTGGTCATTACTAGATCTACCGTTGACTCATCCTATTCGTATAAGCAACGCTGGCAAGAAGTCCCTCCTTTTCTGGCTACACTCCTCGGATCTTATTGAGGGGCAGACTTTTATTGCAGCCCTCCTCCAAGCCACAGTGACCGTGGACACTTCCCAACTAGGGTGGGAGGGAATTGTTCGGGCAGGACAGTCCAAGGCAGGTGGCCCATGATCGAGACCAAATTGCATATCAATGTTTTAGAGATGAGGGTGGTCTTGTTAGCATTTGCAGGCCCTTCATGCCTTCCTTCCTCTGGGAACTATTGCATTTCAGACAGACATGTCAGTGGTCTGGTACATCAACAAACAGGGAGGAACCAGATCTTACCACCTTTGTCGCGAGGCCACGAGTGTGGGAATGGACGATCTCCACCAACCGTTTTCTGGTAGCAACACCCATTTCTAGTCGATCCAGCATACTGGTGGACACACTGAGCAGAACTATCCTGATCCCTTACGAGTGGTCTCTGAATCCTTCTGTAGCAGAGCAGATCTTCCTCGAATGGGGTCTGCCTTGCTGAGATCTCTTTGCATCTCCTTCCAATACAAAGTGCAGCGAGTTCTTTGCTCTGACCCCCCCCCCCCCAACAGGGAGAATCCCCCAGGGATGCTCTGGTCCATGATTGGCCTCCCAGTCTTCTTTATGCTTTTCCCCCTTTACCTCTCATGACAAAATTTCTCCAGAAGGCTTGCCAGTTGGGGGGGGGGGGGGGGGAGTCATCCTCATTGCCCCATTCTGGCCTTGCCAAGTCTGGTTTCCCTTTCTTTGGTCTCATCTGATAGTTCCTCCATGAATCTTGGATCCGATACCGGATCTCATTTCGCATCCTTCAAGGGTCCCTCATCTAGACCTCGGCAGTCTGAAGCTCACTTCTTGGCTGCTCCAGTTCCCTTGATTGCTAGGACTCCTGGTCGGTCTTCCCTGGTCAGGACTGTTCTGGTGGCAGCTCATAAGTCGTCTACCAGAAAACTATACCATAGCAAATGGAAGCGTTTCTCTAACTGGGCTTCTCAAAGGGATTTGGACCCTTTCACAGCTTCTCTTCCAGCGGTCCTTGAGTTCTTGGCATACATTTTCCAGCAGGGTGCCAGCTCATCTACAATAAAAGTTCAACTGGCTGCCATTTCCAATTTCCATGTAGGTGAAAACATGGCTTCTTTAGCTTCCTCCAGACTTTGCAAAACCTTTATTAAAGGTACCTTTCTTTTAAGACCCCCGGTTAAAGATCCTAAACCTCCTTGGGGCCTTACCCTAGGTTTACAAGCTGTGGTTGTTCCATCTTTTGACCCTGCTGCTTCTGTGGATTTGAAATTTTTATCTTGGAAGACAGCTTTTCTAGTGGCTGTTGCCTCTGCTAGGAGAGTGTCAGAACTCCAGGCATTATCTGTCAAACCTACATATATGATATTCTATAAACACAGAGCTTCACTTCGTACTAATCCCTCTTTTCTGCCTAAAGTGACCTCTGAAACAAATAGCAATCAATCAATTTACCTGTTTTCTTAGCAAATTTTCAGAACAGGGGTGAATATAAATTACACTTACTAGATGTAAACAGACAGCTATGTTTGTACTTAACACAGGACTAAAGCCTTTCGTAGGTCTGATCAATTGTTTGTGTCTTTTGCTACACCTTTTCTGGGCAAACCGGTTTCTAAGGTAACCATTGCCAGATGGATTTCCCTTTGCATCCTTCAGGTTTACAAAGACAAAGGTATGTCACTTCCGAGCAGGATAAATGCCCATTCTACCAGGTCCATGGCTACGTCGGCTGCTTTTTGGTTTAGTGTGTCTTTGGATGGTATTTGTTCGGCAGCTACTTGGTCCTCATCTCACACCTTCATTTCTCATTTATAAATTGGACATGGTATCCAGGGGGAGAGCATCCTTTGGCTCCGCGGTGCTCTGAAATATCCTTCCATGAGGGCCACCCAAGGTTTTAGTAGCTGGGGACTCTGTCCCGCAGGTGATTGATCAAATGAAGTCAACTACTTCAGATAAAGAAGTTATGTACTCACCATAACGTTCCTTCTGAGTAGTTGGTCTTCATTTGTCATCTACCATCCCTCCCTCCTTCCCCCTGACGTTCTCATTATGGTTTTTGAATTGGCAGGTGGGAGAAGAGCGCCTTTGCGTCTCTCCTGTTTCTCATTGTTAGTGAGGGTTATTGGATCTGGTTCGTGTGGTATAGCAAACTCGATCTGAGGGAAGGAAGGAAATGGAGGGGTATTATATGTAAGGGGAGGAGCTTGGAGCTCGGATCGGATGCTGGTGATGCTGCCGTCTCGGATCCGACATACCACAGGTTGATGACAAATGAAGTCCAACTACTCAGATGGAACATTATGGTGAGTACATACCTTCTTTTTTTGTCAAATTGGTGAAGCCTGTTAAACATTTAACCATCAAAGCTAAATTGGTTACAATCCAAGCTGTGTCATCTATAGGTACAATTGCTAAACATGATGGCAAAGAATCTGCCCCCATCTCCTCAATCTTCTGAGGTGATGGTGAGTTTTTACACTAAAGTGATTCTACCTAATTTTCTGTGCATACCCTGGAGTGAGGGCTTTCTGCTCTGCCTTTGCTGTCTGGAGGTCTCCTTTTATTCCTGCTATTGATTGCACAGTTTGGCAAGTCTATTCTGGAGATTCAGACTGTTTCTTTTGCTTCTCTGGCTTCTGTCCAATGCAGATATTGGGTAGATGTCCTTCCATTTCATTGTTGCAGTATTCATTACAATAAGGATCCTCAGCCAAGGGTGGCCTGAAATTCAGCCAGTATACCAAAGCCGCCTTTAAGTTGCTGTATGGTACGCTGGATGTCGCACACACGCTTCTCATGTAGTGTGGGGCGTAAAGGTGATGTCAGGATGAACCATTTTCAGAACTTTACCACCAGTCTGAACACCATCTCAAGATCTTTAATATGAATACCTGTTCTGTTGCTGGTTCACCAGGCCATTACAGATAAGTGCCCCGTTGGAGTTTGTTTTACTTGTCTTTCTTTTATTGTGTTGTTGCCTGTGGGTGTTTCATGTTATCCAAGAAAGGTAAATGGTAGTGTGGGAGACAGATTTCCCATAAAGATCACCACAAACAATGTCTGTTTTGCCTTGGTGCTTCTCATGACCATATGTCCTGCTCTGTTTATAAGGCCTTTGTTCCCAAGACTCATTAGACTTTCTTCTTTGGCACTTTATCTTGAAAACCAGCGTCTTAAGCTTTTTGCTAAGGATACAATGGAGAGAACTTCCATCTCCGAGGGTCAGCTGTCTGTGAAGAAGGCAGCCAAGAAATCTAGGCTGGAATCTTTTGCTGTTCAGCCTTTGCTGGACATCTCTGCCAAGGCTTCTGAATGCCCGGAGGTTTGCTTGACTTTATCGTTGGATTCCTTTGCCACGACCGGGTTGGAGGCTGGCGAGGATCTCACTCTAAGGTCGTCCGAGGAGGCATTACAAACGTTCGTGTCAGACATTCAGGGGGAACCATGGCTAATTATCTCTGAGGGGCCCGGGGGGTTCCCTCAAATCTTATTTCTCTTGGCCCTTAGGATCCACAGATTGAATGGCAGTCCATCACCCAGGGCTCATTTAGTGCTTTGACTTTAAAAACTCCTTAGGAACTTTGTGTTTCACCCCTTCCGTGGTGCTGTACCCCCCTTAAAAGACCCAGGGAGCAGGATTCCTCTGAGGAGGAGGCGGATTCTGATGAGGAATCACTTACTCCTCTCAGATTCCCTCGCCTTCTGATTATAGATCAGAAGAAGAGGAATGTACCAGCCCTGATTACTCCCTTTGAAGAAATGTATTTTGGGGACACATTCTTTAGGATGACTGAGTTCTTTAAATGAGATTGTACTCAAGTTTCTGAGATACAAAAGAGGTATTATGAGTTGCTGAAGATGGAGTTTCCAAGACCACCTGCTGTTTTTGGCTGCATTGCTGGATGCATTTTCTAATACTTCTCCAGGCTCTCAACCTCCTGCTCAAAAGAAACCTGAGAGATTCTATAGGGTGCCTGAGCCCTGAGGGCTCTAAAGTTTTGTACAAGTGTCCTGCTGACCCTTCAGTGGTGTCTGTAGCTTCTGACACGCCATCTCAATTACTTCCTTCTCCTGAGTTGCTGCCCTCTGATAAAGATAGCAGAACCATGGAAAGGCTAGGCAAGAAGATGCTACCTTGGCTTTTAGGGGTATTAATTATCAGACCCATATGTCCAGGTATTTATTGGCTGTCCTATCCCAGGCTTGTCAGGTTATTTCTGATCTTCCAGACTCTGAGGATACGACTTCTGCCCTTACTGTTTTAGGGACTTCCTACCAGGAAGCTCATCATTCCATCAAGTGTAGTTATGATGCAGCAGATGTTTCCTCTAGGGCTGCTGCTTTTGGGTCAGTGATGAGAAGGTATTGTTGGCGTAGGCTTCACCCTTTCCCTGATATTAAGGCTAAGTGGATGGATGTCCATCTAAATAGTAAACACTTGATGTTCATCGTGCATACAGCTACAGTCATTACAGATGGGTTATCCTGCAGGCAGTCCTCGGTCGCCAAATTCCAAAGTCTAGGTCCGGCGTCGGTTGCCGTCACTTCTTCCCTGATGTCAGTGCGACAGGGGTATAAAAGAGGCAGCCGATGCCATTTTCTTCAGTCTTTCTTGCCGCGCGGTGCCCGAAGCAGAAGCAGTTCACAAGTGCCGGTCGGCCAGCTCCTGAGATTTACGAACAGTATTTCAGCCGAAGTCTTCTTTAAAGCTAAGTGCCCCGTTGGGGAAACTTTTCTTGCCTCAGACCGATGTCAGACAAAGTTAATAATTTGATATAGATAGATCTCTTTGCTACCCACAGAAATTACCAATTGAAAAAATTCTGCACAAGGACCTATCATCCACAGGCCTGGAAAGTGGACGCACTGTCTTTCAGCTGGACAACATTGACAGTCTATGCCTTTCCACCTCTTCCTCTGCTGCCCAAAGTTCTACTAAAAAGTGTTGTGCTTCTACATTCCAAAGACATGCATCTGGAGCCTTTCTCCTCGGGCCTCCGCTGAAAACAGGCACTGTGGAACCTAGTCGGACATTCCCGGTCAACAAATGTTAAATAAAAAAAAAAAAAAAATAAAAGCCAGAGCAGACAGACCAAAGATGATTCTCATTGCTCCAGACTGGCCAAGACAACACTGGTACCCACTCCTGAGGAGCCTGACGCATTCCCCACCATGGATCCTGCCTCTTATTCCTCTTCCGTTGACCCAGCACAACTTCAAAATTCTTCACAGTCAGCTGAAAACATTCAATCTAGCCGCATGGAGGATTCCTTGATTTCCCAACAGACCCTCCTCTCCAAGGAGGTGCAGGATGTCATTTTGGAGGCTAGAAGGCCCTCTACTAGAAAAGCCTACTTCGCCAAATGGAAACGGTTTTGTGCCTGGAATCAGAAAAAGGGACAGAATCCTGGGATACTGAATTTACCTCAAATATTACAGTACCTAGCTGAGATGCTAAACAGTGGACTTTCATTCTCCTCCATCAAAATCCATGCTTCAGCTATTTCTGCACAATACAACACTGATCCTCCTTTATTCTCTCATCCGCTCTTAAGACAGTTCCTCAGAAAGGCTAAGAATATAAAACCCCCAAGGAAGCAACCAGTACCTGCTTGGGACCTCAATTTCATTTTAGAAAAACTGACCCTGCCTCCATTTGAGCCAGCTGCTTCTACAGAACTGTAATATTTGTCATGGAAAACAGCCTTCCTTCTGGCTATCACCTCAGCACGCAGGGTTTCGGAACTACAAGCCCTCATGGCTGTGCAACCTTTCATCATTTTCCATCAGGACAGAGTTTCCTTACGAACCAACCCTTCCTTTATGCCAAAGGTAGTATCCAGTGTAGTCTTGAATCAGGCTATCCACTTACCTACTTTTTATCCTAATCCACAAAACAAAGGGGAGAGACTACTACATTCCTTGGACATTCACAGACAGCTTTGTTATTATTTGGACAGGACAAAGCCATTCAGAAAATCAGAGCAACTCTTTGTGTCCTATGCTACAGGTGCTCAAGGAAAGGCCATTTCCAAACAGACAATCTCAAAATGGATAGCCTACTGCATACGCTTTTGTTATTCATTTCATGGAAAAACTGTACCTGCAAGCATCAGATCTCACTCCACAAGGGCCACAGCTACCCTCTGCAGCTTTCCTCAGGGGGTTCCTACCAAGGATATTTTGGAAGCAGCCACTTGGAGTTCTGTACATACTTTCTCCAAGCACGATCACCTACCACTATACTCTAAATCCAGAGTGGGCTTTGCCACAGCAGTCTTGCAGGGCATCCTTGCTCCTCCTAGTTCCACTTAGTGCCTGCCACCCCTTTTTAGCTTTGGGATTCTACCCATCTGTTATGACTGCAGCTGTATGCACGATGAACATAGTGCAGTTTTGTACCTACCATAAATGGAGATGTTCGAGTGCTAATACAGCTGCAGTCCAGGTTTCCCTCCTTCCTTCCCCTCTTGGGACAGGCCTAATGACAAACACCTCCTCATACAACCTGATTGGGGTATTCTTTTATGGTGTATTTGCTTGCAACTACTGTTTTTTGATTATATTGCATTGCATTATTACATAAATGTATGTTTTGCCTTCCTTCTGGGGGCACCTGACATCTGGGGCAAGAAAAACTGAAGAAAATGGCGTCTGCTGGTTCTTTTATACCCCTGCCGCACTGACGTCAGGGAAGAAGTGACGACATCCGATGCCGGACCTAGACTTTGGAATTCAGCCGACCGAGGACCCGCCTGATGGCAGGATAACCCATCTGTTATGACTGCAGCTGTATTAGCACTCTAACATCTACATTTATGGTAGGTACAAAACTGTACTTTCCTGATTCTCACCAGTTCCTTTATAAAAGCCATACTGCTGACCCAGAAACTATTTCACAGGGTCCCAAATGGATAAAGGCCTCTCCTGCTAAAAACCCTTTACCTTCAGAGAGAGATTCCAGAGCATTAGAAAGGTGGGGGAAAAAGGTGTATACATCAGCCACTTTAACCATGAGGGCATTAAACTGTCAATTTCATATGTTAAAGTACCAACAGTTTTTGTTATCTCAGCTGAAAAGCAAAATGACACAAACAGAACAACCAGATTTGAAAGAGTTGCAGGATTTGTTGCATGGAGCAGAGCAAGTGGGTAAACATACCTTGCAGTGTGGTTTTGATGCTTTAGAGGCCTCATATAGAGCTGCTGTCACAGGGTCTGTCATACGTAGACATGCTTGGCTCAAAGAGCAAACCTTACCAGATCATGTCAAAGCAAAGCAATTAGATGCACCACTTCAAAAAGATGTATTGTTCGGTGTTAAAGCTGAGGAGGTACTAAAGAAAATGGAGGAAAAAGCGAAATCTATGCAAACAGTTAAAGATTTCTTGCAGGTGCAACCTCCACGCTTCAGCAGAAACTGGCCTTCAAAAAATTGGTCCTTTCCAGCCACGGACAGATCTCAAAGGGGAAAATACAGACGCCCAAGGGATAGAGGACAACCTCAAGGATCTTACAGAGCTAGACAGTGGCAAGCACCAACCCCGAGAGGTGGAGAAGATAGACCACAGTCATTTAGAAAACAGACACAATGACTTCCCCCTATGCCTGCCAAACAAAGCTATAATGGCAGCACCTTTGGGCGGAAAACTGGCATTATTTTCAAAAAACTGGCACATTGTTACAAAAGACAAATGGATTCTGGACATTCTAGACAGAGGCTACAGGTTCCACTTTCACACCCTTCCAAAAATGAGAGGCTTGCCAAACCTGCCACAAAATCAATGGGCAGAGGCACAAAGACAAATTTCCGCTCTCATGGATATGAAAGTTATTCAAGAGGTACCTGCAAAAGAACAAGGTCAAGGTTTTAATTCCAGACTATTTCTGGTACCAAGGAAGGACAAAGATTGGAGACCCATCTTAGACCTATCCATCCTAAACACATATCTACAGGTACCAAAATTCAAGATGCTCACATTACAGCAGCTTCTTCCCATGCTGGGCAAGGAGTCTTGGCTGGTAACGTTGGACCTCAAGGAGGCATACCTGCATGTCCTTATTAGACAATATTGCAGAAGATACCTCAGATTTCTTGCAGGTTCAACCCATTACCAATTCTCTGCATTGCCCTTTGGCTTATCTACTGCACCCAGAGTGTTTACGAAATGCCTGGCATCAGTAATTGCCTTCTGCAGACAAGGAATACAAATCTACCCATATCTGGACAACTGCCTGATCCAAGCGGACAGCAAGGACATTCTATTGCAGCATCTGGCGTTTGTAATAAAACTGTTAAACTACCTGGGATACACAGTGAACGAAAAGAAATCAAAACTAATACCTTCTCAACAGATAATTTTCCTGGGTGCCAGCTTAAATACAACCACCCAGATGACCTACCTCACGCCAGACAAACAAGGGCAACTGTCTCAATACTTCAACAAAATGGCAACTTTAACCAGACTAACTGTAAGGAAAGTCCTGCAGGCTCTGGGATTCATGGCATCTTGCATCCTACTGATACCATGTGCAAAGCTGCATATGAGGAAACTACAATGGTACCTAAAAAACTTATGGTCTCAACACAGCCACAGCTTGGAAACAATTATACCACTCATTCCATGCCTTCAAAAGGAATTTTTGTGGTGGGCTCAAGCATGCCAAAGAAACACAGGTCTCCCTTTCTGTTTACCTCAAGCAACTCAAATCATCACAACGGACGCCTCAGACTACGCTTGGGGAGCACACATGTCAGATCAGTGCATTCAGGGAAAATGGTCCCAAAAAGAGAAGCACCTACGCATCAACCAAAAGGAGATGCTAGCCGTGCAAAATGCTCTTATGACCTTCAAAGACCTACTGCATCCAGGCCAGCTATTAATAAGGACAGACAACACCACAGTCATGTGGTACATAAGCAAACCGGGGGGAACTCATTCATACCCACTGTGCAGGCAAGCCATGACCCTGTGGAACACAGCACTGGAATTACAAATTCAGCTACAGGCACAATTCCTGCCAGGGAAGGAAAACACACTGGCAGACAATTTAAGCAGAAATATGACAGACCCACATGAATGGAAGTTGCATCCTCAAGTCTTCTCAAAGATAACTCCGGCATGGGGACAGCCAGACATAGATCTGTTTGCTACCCACAGAAATTAACCAGTTGAAAAAATTCTGTTCAAGGACCTATCATCCACAGGCCAGGAAAGGGGACGCACTCTCCTTCAATTGGACAACATTGACAGTCTATGCCTTCCCGCCTCTTCCTCTAATGACCAAAGTTCTATTAAAAGCCAGAGCAGAGAGGCCACAAATGATTCTCATTGCTCCAGACTGGCCACAACAGCACTGGTATCCTCTCCTAAAGAGCCTGTCACACTCACCACCATGGATACTACCTTTAGTTCCTCTTCTGTTGTCCCAGCACAACTACAAAACCCTTCACAGCCAGCTCAAAACCTTAAATCTAGCTGCATGGAGAATACCTTAATTTCCCAACAGACTCTCCTCTCCAAGGAGGTGCAGGATGTCATCTTGGAGGCCAGAAGACCCTCTACTAGAAAAACCTACTCCGCCAAATGGAAATGATTTTGTTCCTGGAATCAAGAAAAGGGCCAGAATCCTTGGGTAATAAATATACCTCAAATTTTACAGTACCTAACTGAGATGTTAAACAGTGGCCTTTCCTTCTCCTCCATCAAGATCCACGATTCAGCCATTTCTGCACAATACAATACAGATACTCCTTTATTCTCACATCCTCTATTAAGGCAGTTCCTCAGAGGGGCAAAAAATATAAAACCCCCACGGAAACCACCAGTCCCAGCTTGGGACCTCAACATCGTATTGGAAAAGCTGACCCTGCCTCCCTTTGAGCCGGATTCTTCCACAGAGCTACAATTCTTGTCGTGGAAAACAGCCTTCCTTCTGGCCATTACCTCTGCACGCAGGGTTTCGGAGCTACAGGCCCTCATGGCTGTGCAACCATTCATCATTTTCCATCAGGACAGAGTTTCCTTACGAACCCAACCCTACCTTCATGCCAAAGGTAGTATCCAGTGTAGCTTTGAATCAGACTATTCATTTACCTTCCTTTTATCCAAATCCACAGAACAAAGGAGAAAGATTACTACATTCCTTGGATATTCACAGACAACTTTGTTATTACTTGGACAGAACAAAGTCATTCAGGAAATCTGAGCAGCTCTTTGTGTCCTATGCTACAGGTGCTCAAGGAAAGGCCATTTCCAAACAGACAATTTCAAAATGGATAGCCCACTGCATACGCTTTCATTATTAATTTCATGGAAAATCTGTGCCTGTATACATCAGATCCCACTCCACCAGGGCTACAGCTACCTCTGCAGCTTTCCTCAGGGGGTCCCTACCAAGGACATTTTGGAAGCAGCTACTTGGAGTTCAGTGCACACTTTCTCCAAGCACTACCACCTTCCACTATACTCAAAATCTAGAGCGGGCTTTGCCACAGCAGTCCTGCAGGGCATCCTAGCCCCTCCTAGTTCCACTTAGTACCTACCACCCTTACTTAGCTTTGGGATTCTACCCAGCTGTAATGATTGCAGCTTCATGCACGATGAACATAGTACAGTTTTGTACCTACCATAAATGTAGATGTTTGAGTGCTCATACAGCTGCAGTCCAGGTTACCCTCCCTCCATCCCCTCTTAGGACTGGCCTTATGACAAACACCTTTATCATACAACCTATTTGGGGTATTCTTTTATGGTGTGTTTGCTTGCTACTACTGTTTTTGATTTATCTACATTGCATGTTTGCATAATATTATGTTTTGCCTTCCTTCTGGGGGCACCTGACATCTGGGGCAAGAAAAACTGAAAAAAATGGCGTTGGCTGCCTCTTTTATACCCCTGTCGCACTGACGTCAGGGAAGAAGCGACAACAGACGCCGGAACTAGACTTTGGAATTCGGCCGACTGAGGACCCGCCTGACGGCAGGATAACCCATCTGTAATGACTGCAGCTGTAGGAGTGCTCGAACATCTACATTTATGGTAGGTACAAAACTGTACTTTTTGGAGACTCTGCTGCTGCTTTGTCCCTTCAGGATAAGGGCAAGGCTTTACAGGAACTTAAGCCTGTTTAATTCTCCTGTGCCCAGGTTTCAGAGGAATTACCCCAGTAAGTCGGCCTTTATTTGTAGGCAGTCTTGCCGTCCTCCTAAGGGTAAAAACGTGGTAAGCGGGCTTTTGCTGTGAAGGGTACTCTGACTTCTGTGTCTCAGAAGTCTCCTTTTTCTGATAAACCAGGTGGCGTCTTACTATCCTATTCTTCCCAGCCACATTCCTCTTTCGCTTCACCTCTCTCTCTCTTCCTGTTTGGCTACAAATTAATCAGGATTCCTCGGGTCTGTCCATAATCTGCCAGGGGTATTTCATGGTTTGTAAATGCCTTCACCTTTTTATGGGTACTTCTCAGCCCCTCCGGATCATCTCTCCTCCTTTCCAGAGGTGCTTCAGGACCTCTGACTATTCAAGAAGTGCCCGTGTCCCAATGGGGGAGGGAGTTGTACTCCAGGATGAAGTTCGTGTTACACTGCTGCAGTCATCACTCTTGGGTTATCCTGCCATCAGGCGGTCCCGCAATCAGCCCGAGTTCCAAAGTCTTGGTCCGGCGTTGGTTGCTGTCGCTTCTTCCCTGACGTCAGTGCGCCAGGGGTATATAAGATGCATCCGACGCCATTTTCTCCAGTCTTTCTTGCTGCGCGGTGCCCGAAGCAGAAGCAGTTCGCAAGTGCCGGTCGGCCGACTCCTGAGATTTTCAAATCGAATTTCAGACCAAAGTCTTCATAAAGCTAAGTACCCCATTGGGGAACCTTTTCTTGCCTCAGTCCGATGTCAGTAAAAGTTAACAATTGCATTTCTTGTGGGAAGCAAATACCTCATAAGGACTTTCATTCTTATTGTATTCCTTGCCTAGGCCCAGACCATGATGTCACAGGTTGTCCGTTTTGCTCTAGGTTTAATAAACGAACTATTAAACATCGGTTTGATTTTGCCCGACATTATTTTGGTAGGAAATTTAATTATACCATGCCGTCGGAGCAACCAACGACCGGAATGCATAAAAAACGCAAAGATAAGGACAGGCAGCTGAAATCCAGACCGGACTCCGAGGCCTCTGCTAGGCCAGTCGCCAGTTCTCCGGTTTTCAGTGAGGCGCCTACGCAGCCCCTGACTACCACTGATTTAGAACCCCAGGTGACATCCGACTCAGAAGTGGAGATTACTAGGCCTCCACAACCTTTACCTTTAGGCCCTTCCGACTCCATACCTGAAGGAGATTCTGGTGCAGTTGAAACGCCTTCAGTTGCACAAGGTGTCTTCAGACCGGCTACACTCACTATTAAATCCTATGCAAAACTGAAAACTCCTTTAAAAACAAAGAAGACTGCACAGCGGTCTCCAGTACAAGGCCCCATGCCTAGGAAACAGATGCTTAAGATGGCTGAAGACTTAATTACCCTAATCAGGGGTTCCCATCCCCCTCCTGATAAAAGACCAAGGCAGGAGGAGGACTACGCTTCCTCTGACAAGGTTTCAATTTCCTCAGACTCTTCTGAGGAACAGGAATATTCCTTTCCCCCTTACAAAGATTCTGATGCTGCAGTGTCTATCCCTTCTGCATCTCCCCCAGAAGACTACTCTTTTGGGGAAACCTTACATACTATGAGGGAACATTTCCACTGGGAAGGCCAGGATTACTCTGATTCTAAGAAAAGGCTCCGAGAGTTCCTTTTACTACCCCAGCACAGACCACTTGCAATTCCACCTGTGTTGGACATTGTGGATGATGTTTATTCAGAATCTAGCCTTAACCCAGATTCACTACCTCCTGCACCAGCCAAACCAGACAGATACTACAGAGTCCCTGACTCACACAAATTCCTGTATAAAAGCCCTGTTGATGACCCAGAAACTATTTCCCAGGGTCCCAAAGGGGTTAAGGCCTCTATTGCTAAAACTCCTGTGCCCTCTGAAAAGGATTCTAGAGCACTAGACAGATGGGGAAATAAAGTATATACCTCAGCTACTCTAGCTATGAGGGCGTTAAATTGTCAGTTTCACATGCTAAAATATCAACAATATCTGATGTCTCAATTAAAAGAAAAAATGCTCGCACATACAGACCAGCCAGATTACAAGGAAATGCAAGATTTGTTGCATTCAGCTGAACAAGTGGGAAAACATACTTTGCAATGTGGATTTGATTCATTGGAAGCTTCTTGTAGAGCAGCAGTGACAGGGTCTGCCATATGTAGGCATGCTTGGTTAAAAGAACAAACTTTACCTGATCATGTTAAAGCAAAGTTATTGGATGCACCCTTACAGCAGGATGTTTTATGTGGTGTAAAAGTAGAAAAAGTTTTAAAGAAAATGGAGGATAAGGCAAAATCTATGCAGACGGTCAAGGATTTTTTACAGGTTCAACCTCCTCGTTTCAGCAGAAATTGGCCAACCAAAAACTGGTCCTTTCCAGCTTCTGCCAGACCACAGAGGGGCAGATACAGACGCCCAAGAGGCAGAGGCCAGCCACAAGGTTCTTACCAGCCTCGACAATGGAGTGCCACAACCCAAAAAGGAGGAGAAGACGGGTCTCAAACTACCAGAAGACAAACACAATGACTTACCCCTCAGACAACCAAGCAAAACCCTCTTGGCAGCTCCCTTGGGGGGGGGGGGGGGGGGACCAGCACTTTTTGCAGACAATTGGCACATCATCACAAAAGACAAATGGGTCCTAAATATTGTATCTCAAGGATACAGATAACACTTTCACACTTTGCCAAGGATAAAAGGATTGCCAAATCTGTCACCAAATCAATGGGCAGAGGCTCAAAAGCAAATTTCAGCTCTCATGGACATGAGAGCCATTCAACAGGTTCCTACACAGGAGCAAGGACAAGGATTTTACTCAAGACTGTTTCTAGTTCCCCGAAAGGACAAAGCCTGGCGACCCATTCTGGACCTCTCAATTCTAAACACATACCTGGAAGTACCCAAATTCAAGATGCTAACACTACAGCAACTTCTTCCCATGCTGGGCAAGAAGGCTTGGCTAATAACGTTGGACCTCAAGGAGGCATACCTGCATGTCCCTATCAGACAAAATTGCAGAAGATACCTCCGATTTATTGCAGGTTCAACCCATTACCAATTCTCTGCACTGCCCTTTGGCTTATCTACTGCACCCAGGGTCTTCACAAAATGCCTGGCACCAGTAATTGCATACTGCAGACAAAGAGGGATTCAAATATTTCCATACCTGGATGACTGCCTTATTCAAGCAGAAAGCAAGGACATTCTATTAAAGCATCTGGCGATTGTCAAAAACTACTAAGTTGCCTAGGGTACACAGTAAATGAAAAGAAGTCAAAACTAGTGCCCTAACAAGACATATAATATTCCTGGGTGCCAGCTTAAATACAACGGCCCAGATGGCTTATCTCACGTCAGACAAGCAAAGACAACTGATTCAATACTTCAAAATGATGGCAACAATGACCCAACTCCCTGCAAGAAAAATTCTGCAGGCCTTGGGATTCATGGCATCTTGCATACTAATACCATTTGCAAAACTGCATATGAGGAAATTACAATGGTATCTGAAAAGCGTATGGACTCAACACAGCCACAGCTTGGAAACAATTATTCCACTCATTCCCTGCCGTCAACAGGAGTTTCTGTGGTGGGCTCGGGCATGTCACCGAAACAAGGGTCAGCCTTTTACCTTGCCCACAGCCAGGCAAACTACAACAACAGATGCATCGGATTATGCCTGGGAAGCACACATGGCAGGACAGTGTATTCAGGGCAAATGGTCTGCAAAACCAAAGGCATCTACATATCAATCAAAAAGAGATGCTAGCTGTACAAAATGCCCTAACAGCTTTCAAGGACCTCCTACATCCAGGACAACTCCTAATAAAGACGGACAACACCACAGTGATGTGGTACATAAACAAGCAAGGGGGCACACACTCCTACCCCCTATGCAGACAAGCAATGACCTTGTGGAACACAGCACTGACGTACCAAGTTCAACTACAAGCACAATTCCTGCCAGGAAAGAAAAACACACTGGCAGACTATCTAAGCAGAAACCTCACAGATCCTCACGAGTGGAAACTAGATCCACAAATATTCACAATGATAACTCAAAAATGGGAGAGCCCAGACATAGATCTGTTTGCTTCCCCCCAAAACTACCAACTATGGAAATTCTGCACATGGACAATACCACACACTAGCTTGGAAAGTGGACGCCCTCTCATTCAGTTGGAAAACATTGACAGTGTATGCCTTTCCTCCACTGCCTCTTCTGGCAAAGGTGCTGCTGAAAGCCAGATTAGAGAGGCCACAAATGATACTCATTGCTCCAGACTCGCCACGCCAACACTGGTATCCAATACTAAGGAACATGGCTCAAGGCCCACCATGGATTTTGCCTACAATTCCTCACCTGCTCACTCAGCAAAACAATCAGATTCTACAACAGCCATCTCAAGACTTTAAATCTGGCTGCATGGCAAATT
The DNA here is from genome assembly GCF_019279795.1 of Protopterus annectens. NCBI lineage: Eukaryota > Metazoa > Chordata > Ceratodontiformes > Protopteridae > Protopterus > Protopterus annectens. Next base: position 26,521,825 of record NC_056728.1, on the reverse strand, counting down.
GCCTAAATAACCAGTCGACACTTTTCTCTAAAGTTGTGATGGACGTCATTCTGGAGGCCAGGAGGCCCAGCACCAGGAAAGTCTGTTTAGACAAATGGAAAAGATTCTGCGCCTGGAACCAGGCTAAAGGCCAAAATCCCCTTGTCCCAAATATTCCTCAGATTCTTCAATATTTAACTGAGATGTTGCACAAAGGACTTTCCTTCTCATCTATTAAGATCCACGCCTCCGCTATTTCAGCTCAATACAAGACGGATCCTCCTATATTTTCACATCCATTACTAAGACAGTTCCTTAGAGGGGTTAAGAACATAAGACCGCCCCGGAGAGCACCAGCACCAACTTGGGATCTCAACTTTGTTCTGGAAAAGCTTACACTTCCGCCCTTTGAACCAGCTTTCACTGCTGATCTACAGTTCCTATCATGGAAGACTGCCCTGCTGCTAACAATAACTTCAGTACGAAGAGTCTCAGAACTACAGGCCCTAATGGCAGTGGAGCATTTCATCATTTATCATCAAGATAGTCTCTTTACGAACTAACCCTTCCTTTATGCCAAAGGTGGTATCCAGTGTGGCCCTAAACCAAACCATCCATTTGCCCACCTTTTATCCAAACCCCCAGAACAAAGGGGAAAGGCTCCTACACTCTTTGGGCATTCACAGGCAATTACGTTACTACTTGGATGAAGCTAAGGCTTTCAGAAAGTCTGACCAGCTTTGTATCCTATGCTGCAGGATCTCAAGGAAAAGCTATCTCAAAACAGACCATTTCAAAATGGATAGGACATTGTATCTGTTTCTGCTACACACACACCTTGGGAAATCTGTGCCTGGTAACATCAGGCCTAATTCCACCAGGGCTACAGCAACATCAACAGCCTTCCTCAGAGGGGTACCAACCAATGATATTTTGGAGGCTGCAACTTGGAGTTCAGTGCACACCTTCACCAAGCACCATTACTTACCTCTATACTCTAAAACCAGAGCTGGCTTTGCCACTGCAGTTCTGCAGGGCCTACTAGGCTCTCCAAACCCTGTTTAGTTCCACCACCCATCCTTGGCTTTGGGATTCAACCCAAGAGTGATGACTGCAGCAGTGTAACACAATGAACATAGTACAGTTTTGTACCTACCATAAATGTAGATGTTAGAGTGTTCACACTGCTGCAGTCCAGGTTACCCTCCCTCCATCCCCTCTGAACTAGCTGGACTTATCTATTCCTTTCTATCCTATACAGCCTCTGTGGTGTATTTGCTTGTGACTGAAGGTATTGTTTTATTTTTGTATGTATACTTTTATATATCAATATGTATTGCCTACCTGTTGGTGGCACCTGACATCTGGGGCAAGAAAAACTGAAGAAAATGGCGTCTGATGCATCTTGTATACCCCTGGCGCACTGACATCAGGGAAGAAGTGACAGTAACCGACGCCGGACCAAGACTTTGGAACTCGGGCTGACTGCGGGACCGCCTTGACGGCAGGATAACCTAAGAGTGATGACTGCAGCAGTGTGAACACTCGAACATCTACATTTATGGTAGGTACAAAACTGTACTCTTCTAATATCTAGAAAAGAGAGTACTTTGAAATCAGTTGTAGACCTTTCTCATTTAACCACTTTTCTGAAGGTTCCCTCCTTTTGAATGTTATCCATTCAGACTCTGTTCCCCTTTTGCTTCCTAAGGCTTATGTAATGTCTCTGGATCTCGAGGATGCTTTTCTTCATATCCTGATCCATCTCCTTTTCAAGAAGTTTTTACGTTTCTCTGTTGCTTCCTTGGTATTTTCAGATGTTCATGTTTCACTGTTGCAGTCATTACTCTTGGGTTATCCTGCTGGCAGGCTACCCGCAGTCGGCCTGAATTCCAAAGTCTTGGTCCGGCGTCAGTTGCTGTCGCCTCTTCCCTGACATCAGTGCACCAGGGGTATAAAAGACGTAGCCAACGCCATTTTCTTCAGTCTTTCTTGCCGCACGGTTCCCGAAGCAAAAGCAGTTCGCAAGTGCCGGTCGGCCGACTCCTGAGAGTTTCAAATTTGAATTTCAGATCCAAAGTCTTCATTAAAGCTAATTTCTTGCTCCAGACCGATGTCAGAAAAAGTTAACAGTTGTATTTCTTGTGGGAAGCAAATACCTCATAAATAAGGATTTCCATTCTTGCTGTATTCCTTGCCTAGGCCCTGATCACAATGTTGCTAGCTGTCGGTTTTGTGCTAGATTTAACCAACGCACTATTAAGCATCGGTATGATTTTGCCTTTCATTACTTTGGCCAAAGGTTTAATTATATAATGCCGTCGGAACAGCCGACGACTGGAGTTTATAAAAAACGCAAAGAAAAGAACAGGCATCTGAGGTCCAAAACCGACGAGGCCACCACTAGGCCAGTCGCGGTTCTCAGTGAGGCGCTTTTGCAACCCCTGACGCCCGCTACTTCAGAGCCACAGGCTGCTACCGACTCCTATGTGGAGCCGACTAGGCCTGTGGATACTCAAGGTATTGGACCCTCTGAAACTATTCCCTCAGATGGGTTTGGAGCCGCTGAGCAGGCATCTGCTTCTGAGGGTGTTTTCAGACCTACTCAGTTATATGTCAAGCCTACCCTTAGCTTAAAACACTAAAACAGCTCTAAAGACAGAAACAAGTACAGCATTCTCCAGGACAGACTTCCATGCCTAAGAAACAGATGCTTAAAATGGCCGAAGACCTAATTACTTTGATCATAAGAGGCCTAGGCAAGAGACAGAATATAACTCTTCTGATCAGGTTTCAATTTCCTGACTCCTCTTCTGAACAGGGATACTCTTTTCCTCCTTATGAGGATTCTGATGCTGAAGAATCTTTTCCTTCAGCCTCTTATTCTTTTGGAGAAGCCCTGCATACCATGAGAGAGCATTTTCACTGGGAGAGCCAAGATTATTCAGAATCTAAGAAAAGGCTCAGAGATTTTCTTTTACTGCCTCAGCACAGACCTCTTGCTATTCCACCTGTTCTAGACATTGTAGATGATGGATTTTCAGAGTCCGGCCTGTCTCCTGACTCTTTACCTCCTGCACCTGCTAAGCCAGACAGATACTACAGGTTTCCAGACTCTCATAAATTTCTATATAAAAACCATGCTGCTGACCCAGAAACTGTGTCTCAGGGTCCCAAAGGGGTCAAGGCTTCCACTGCAAAAAACCCTGTCCCCTCTGATAGGGATTCTAGGGCACTGGACAGATGGGGGGAAAAGTTTGCACTTCTGCTACCTTGGCTGTAAGGGCTTTAAATTGTCAGTTTCATATGCTTAAATATCAGCGATACTCAATGTCACTGCTTAAACAGAAAATGTTGACAAATTCTGAATGTTCTGATAAGGAAATGCAGGATTTATTGCATGCAGCTGAACAAGTGGGGAAAGCATACTTTGCAATGTGGTTTTGATTCACTGGAGGCCACTTGCAGGGCCGCTGTTACGGGTTCTGTCATAAGAAGGCATGCTTGGTTAAAGGAACAGAATCTGCCTGATCATGTTAAAGCAAAATTATTAGATGTTGCTTTACAGCATGATGCTTTGTTTGGTGTTAAGGCAGAAGAGGTGTTGAAGAAAATGGAGGATAAAGCGAAATCCATGCAGACAGTTAAGGATTTCCTACAGGTACAGCCACCCAGATTTAGCAGGAACTGGCCTACAAAGAATTGGTTCTTTCCAGTGTCAGACAGGCCACAAAGAGGCAGATACAGATGCTCCAGAGGCAGATCACAGCCCCAAGGCTCATACAGGCCTAATCAATGGGGTGCTTCTACTTCCAAAAGAGGAGAAGACAAATCACAACCATGCAGGAAACGGTCCCAATGACTTTCCTCTGCCAGAACTAAGCACTTATTTTGTGGCAGCCCCCTTAGGGGGAAAACTAGCACTTTTTCACCAAATTGGCACATGATTACCCAGGAAAAATGGGTCTTGAACATAGTGTCTCAGGGCTACAGGTTCCATTTTCACACCCTGCCAAGGACAAAAGGTATGCCAGACCTGCCACACAATCAATGGACAGAGGCACAAAAACAAGTTTCATCCCTCATGGACATGAGTGCCATTCAGTAAGTACCACAACAAGAGCAGGACAAGGATTTTACTCGAGACATTTCCTGGTGCCCAGAAAAGACAAAGCTTGGAGACCAATACTGGACCTGTCTATTCTAAACACATTAATGGACGTTCCAAAATTCAAAATGTTGAGACTGCAGCAGCTACTGCCCATGCTGGGCAAGAAGGCTTTGTTCGTTACTTTGGACGTAAAAGAGGCATACCTGCATGTCCCAGTCAGACAATCTTGCAGAAGATGCCTCAGATTCATAGCTGGCTCAATGCATTACCAATTCTCTACACTGCCCTTTGGCGTATCTGCTGCGCCCAGGGTCTTCACCAAATGCCTGGCAACAGTAATTGCATTTTGCAGACAAAGAGGAATTCATATATATCCTTACTTGTACGACTGCCTTATTCATGCAGAGAACAAAGACACTCTACTACAGAATCTGGTGTTTGTAAAAAGATTACTAATTTGCCTAGGGTACACAGTAAACGAAAAGAAATCGAAACTAGTACCCTCTCAAGAGATGCTAATCCTGGGTGCAAGCTTAAACACAACTGCCCAGATGGCTTATCTCACGCCAGACAAACAGACAACTGACTTCTTACTTCAAAATGTTGGCAACAAAGACCCAGTTATCTGCAAGAAAAATTCTGCAGTCTTTGGGCTTCATGGCATCCTGCATTCTGCTAATTCCATATGCCAGACTGCATATGAGGAAACTACAATGGTATCTAAAAAGTGTTTGGACTCAACATTGCCACAGCCTGGAAACAATTACCCTAATTCCCTGCCTGCAACAGGAGTTTCGATGGTGGGCACAAGCTTGTCGCCACAACAAGGGACAGCCTTTCACTTTACCCACAGCCAGGCAGACACTAACAACGGATGCATCAGATTATGCCTGGGGGGCCCACATGGCAGGAAAATGTATTCAGGGCACATGGCCCGCAAGCCAGATGCATCTTCATATCAATCAAAAAGAGATGCTAGCTGTTCAGAATGCCCTGACAGCTTTCAAGGATCTACTTCATCCAGGACAACTACTGATAAAGATGGACAATACTACAGTTATGCAGTACATAAACAAGCAGGGAGGCACACATTCCTATCCCCTCTGCAGGCAAGCCATGACTTTGTGGGTCACAGCATTGATTTGTCAAGTTCACCTGCAAGCACAATTTCTGCCAGGAAAAATAAATACTCTGGCAGACAAACTAAGCAGAAACCTCATGGATCCCCATGAGTGGAAACTGGATCCACAAGTCTTCAGCATAACAAGGAGATGGGGATGCCCAGACATAGATATGTTTGCCTCCCCTCACAACTGCCAACTACAGAAATTCTGCACAAGGATTTGCCACAAGCCAACATGGAAAGTGGATGCCCTATCCTTCAGCTGGAAAAACCTAACAGTATATGCCTTTTCTCCACTGCCTCTCCTCCCAAGGTGCTCCTAAAGGTCAGACGAGAAGCCAAAAATGATACTGATTGCACCAGACTGGCCACGCCAGCACTGGTACCCAATCCTAAAGAACTTGTCTCAAGGTCCAGCCTGGACGTTGCCTCAAACCTCTCACTTACTGACCCAACAAAGCAATCAGATCCTGCACAGCCAAATCAGTACCTTAAATCTGGCAGCATGGCGGATAATGTAGCCATTCAGAACACTCCACTCGCCAAAGCTGTAATGGATGTTATCTTGCAGGCCAGGAGGCCCAGTACCAGAAAATCTTATGCAGAAAAATGGAATGGATTCTGTGCTTGGAACAAGCAATTGACACGTTTGTACCAAATATTCCTCAGATTTTACAATATTTAACTGAGATGCTGGACAAAGGCCTATCCTTTTCATCAATTAAGATTCATGCCTCTGCCATTTCAGCCCATTACAATATGGAACCACCTGTCTTTTCTCATCCTTTAATAAGACAGTACCTCAGAGGGGCCAAAAACATAAGACCCCCAAGGACAGCACCAATATCTGCACGGGACCTAAATTATGTCTTGGAAAAACTCACACTGCCTCCTTTTGAGCCAGCCTCAACAGCGGATATTAAATTCTTAAATAACCTCTGCAAGACTAGTCTCGGAGTTAGACACTCATGGCGTTGGAACCTTTTATCATTTTCCATTCAGACAGGGTTTCTCCGAGGACAAACCCTACATTTATGCCTAAGGTGGTGCCCAGTGTGGTCCTTAACCAAACCATTCACTTGCCTACCTTTTATCCAAACCCACAGAACAAGGGTGAGAGACTTCTGCATTCTTTGGACATACACAGACAGCTACGCTTCTACTTGGACAGAACTAAAGCTTTCAGAAAGACCGAGCAACTTTTAGTGGCATATGCTGTAGAATCACAAGGAAAGACTATCTCATAACAGACTATTTCAAAATGGATAGGCCATTGCATTCACTTCTGCTACTCACAGCATGGCAAATCAGTGCCTAAGGGCATTAGGCCACATTCTACCAGAGCAGCAGCCACTTCAGCAGCCTTTCTCAGAGGAGTACCAACCAAAGACATCTTAGAGGCTGCAACTTGAGTTGAGTGCACACTTTCACAAAGCACTACCACTTGCCCCTCTACTCTAAATCCAGAGCAGGCTTTGCCACTGCAGTTCTACAGGGCCTCATAGCCTCTCCTAATCTTGTTTAGCCCAGCCACCCATTCTCCGCTTTGGGATTCAACCCAAGAGTAATGACTGCAGTAGTGAAACACGATGAACATAGTACAGTTGTGTACCTACCATAAATGTAGATGATGTAATGTGATCCTATCTCGCCTACATTCATTACTGACGGGCTCGGAGCCGAGAGTCTGCTCCAACTCGGCCACTGTAACTAGCACAAAGTCTCTCATTGGCTGGGCTAACCTTGTATCCCAGGATGCATCACGCCAAAACCCCCAGATCTTGTTTGCCGCTCCTAGAGTAACGACGTGGTCTCGACTTGGCTGTGGCTAAGTACCCTCTCTTTTTTTGAACTTACAGCTGTTGGCTCGAGTTTTATACGAAAAAGCTATTTTAATAGCTATGTTGTCTGTTTCCATTTTTTGTGACTGATTGCAGTCTTTTTGTTGTTGGTTGTGTAGTATCCTTCTGTTTGGTGGGCTAGGCCCATTTGAGTTAGAGGGCTTTTGCCCTATCTTGTGTCTTAGTGTCAGGTGTTTCTTGTGTCTTGGTGTTCGGGCGTTTACGTTAGAGCCCTTTCCACCCTCCCTCCTTGTGTTGCTGAGTGTGCAGTTGTTTTTCCTTATGTCTGATAAGGAGCAAAAAGAACATAAGCCATCTGGCTTTAAAAAATGCGCCAAATGTGCGTACAAAATGTCGTTGACTGATGGCCACGCCATCTGTGTTTATTGTCTTGGGGCCATACACTTGCAGGAATCCTGCAGTGTTTGTCATGCCTTCTCTTCCAGGGTTTTACAGGAGAGAAAAAATAAACTTATCCTTAAGGGTTTGATTAAACCCTCCTTTGAGGAAACTTTATAGTCTTCTCCCCCTTCAGAGAAATCCAGGTCCAAGGCAAAAATGAAGTCTCCGGCTCCGACTAGTTCTTCAGAGCCTCCGGAGAAAAGGTTAAAGGCTATATCTCCTTCCTCGGCTCCACTGGCCTCTGAGCCGCAGAAGGTACTGTCCAAGGCTATGTCTCCTTCCTCGGCTCCACTGGTCTCGGAGCCGCAGGAAGTCTTGTCTGTTTTGGGGTCGGTTTCTTCGACTCCCCAGTCGTCGGCTCCGAAGGAGGTTGCGGTGGTTCTCGAGCCTGCTTCAGCTCCGATCCTTTTGGAGCCGATCCCCCAGTCTTGTGTCTGTTCCGACAGAGAAGGTTTCTCAACCCCCTTCGGTCTCCTCCAAGTCCTCCAGGCTGTCTGATTCGGATGTGGATAGGGTGGTCCAGAGGCTCTTCCAGTCGCCAGTGCTAACTAAATTGTTTTCGGCTCCAGCCCAGTCAGCTCCAGAGCCAGCCACTATATCGGTTAGTTTCTTCCTCCGACAACCTCGGTGTCGTCGGAGCCAGAGTCTGCCGAATCGAGTGAAGTCCTTCGGTCGGCTCCGAAACCTCCTGCTAGTCTTTCGGATCTGACCTCAGCTCCAACCTTTTCCATCCCTTCTACAGGTTTCAGTACCCTGATGTCCTCGGTCGAGCCCGAGGGGGATACATCGGGGCTTCAGCTCCGAGTCTCCCCCTTGGTGCTTCAGCTAGGGGTACTCTGACTCTGGTCATGGTCTCTGAGGTGGATTTTTTGTCCGATTCTGGTGGACCTGCCTTCGAGGCTATGAGGAGCACGCTGGCCAAGTCCATAGTGACTTCACCTGAATCGGCAACTCCTTTCCCAGACGCTGCGACTAGAGCTGCTGGTGCCCCCTATCTCTGGACAGTGGGGCTCCTAGGCCTGAGGATACCTCCATGTGTGGTCCCGTGCTTTCTGAGGGCCCTTCAGAGTCCGTGCCTGAGGAACCTCCCGGGAAGAAGTTGTGTAAGAGGAAGCACGTAGACTCCCCACATGAGTCTGTCACCTCGGGCACTGACCTCGATGATGCAGAAGGGTCCCCGAAGTCATCCTCTGTTGATGTCTCATTCTCCGATATCCTGGAGATCTTGAGACAGCGGGGCGACTGGCCATCCAAAAACCCTTCTGAGGAGGAGTCTGTCTTCCTCATGGCCTTCGGAGCCCAGCCTTCCACCTCCTGGGTGTCTCCGCCTTTCGATAAATTATTGGATCTTATTTGTCGAAGGGTGTGGGAACACCCTGACTCTGTGGAGCCAGTTCCTAGCCGTCCCAATAAGTTCTTACCTGCGCCGCCTGGAAAATAATTTTTCACCAAGGGAGTACCTGTGGATGCTATGGTGGTGGCGTCTGCCACTCAGGACGTGGCAGAGGCTTCTTCTTACATCCATCCTCCTAATATGGAGTCTAGGAGTATGGATAGGTATGGGAAGTGTACCCTGTCTTCAGCGACCTTTACCTTGCGGTCGCTGAATTACTTGCGTCATTTTACGCGGCTCCAAAGGGGTCTCATAAAGGAGTTGGGAGATACCCTGTCGGGTAGCTTGCCTGAGGCTTTGGCCCTGTCTGTTAACGCCCAGCTGTCTACCCTTTCTTCCATCGTCAACTCGTCCATGAGGCTCATATCTTATGCAGCCGAGGGGGTGGGTAGAGCAGCGACTTCGGGCGTAGCCCTTAGGAGGCAAGCTTGGATGCGCTTGTGTCATTTTGTGGAGGCTTTCAAGTCTTCTTTCACGAACACCCCATTCGGCAGGTCCTCCCTTTTTGGACCCAAAGTGAAAGATATCCTCACTAGATGTGAGCAGGAGGGTAAGACTTTGTCTGCTGTTGGGGCTCATTTTTCGCTTCCCTCTAGACCTTATCCCAAGGCTCAGAGGGGAGGGAAAATGTGGTTCAGAAAGTCTCAAAAGTTTTCCCTGCCCATCAAAGTGACCCCCCCCCCCAGGGGCAGAGGAGGGGGGAATTTTAATGGAAGGCATCGCCCTAGAGGCGGTGGAGGCCCCCACAATACAGGAGACTGCGAGTCCTTTTGTGGTTCCTCCTACCAACGTCCCTGAGGGATTACCCGACTGTGTGTCTCCGGAGCCAGTTGGGGGTCATTTTTCGGAGCATCTTCAGGCCTGGGAGTCCATCACTCAGGATCGATGGGTGCTTCGTAACATCACTGGAGGTTACACCATTCCCTTTATTCGTCCCCCCCCCCCCCTGCCATCAAGGAAAATCCCGGACGTTCCACCCAGTCAACGGGATCAGGCAGCAATAGAGGTCTCAAAGCTGCTAGAAAAAGGAGTCGTCCAACCAGTCCATACAGACCAGATCGGATTAGGAACTTACTCAAGGTTATTTTTGGTGCCAAAAAGAACAGGGGACTTGAGACCCATTCTGGATCTCAGCCATCTAAACTGCTTTGTAAAGAAGTCCAAGTTCCGAATGGTCACTTTGCAATCCGTTTTCCCATTGCTGGAAAAAGGAGTATGGATGTGCTCCATCGATCTCAAGGTTGCCTATTATCACATCAAGATAAGCAAGGCTTCCAGGAATCATTTACGCTTCCGGCTGGGAGCCAGTCATTTTCAATTCCGGGCCCTGCCCTTTGGTCTCACCACAGCCCCCAGGGTGTTCACCAAGTGTCTGGCAGTGGAGACAGCTCACCTGAGACATCTAGGATTCCAGGTGTGTCCTTATCTAGACGACTGGCTCCTCACCGCCCCCACCAGGCATCTACTTGTTCAAGCCACGAGAGCTACTGTCAAATTGGGCTATCTTCTAGGGATTTCATTCAACTGGGCAAAATCTGTATTGCTGCCGTCACAGCGTGTTGCATTTATCGGAGCAGAGCTAGACTCTGTAGAGATGCGAGCTCTCCTACCGGCAGAGAGAATAAAAGTGTTACAGACTCAGGTTCTGGCTTTACTACCCCGGGAAAAAGCTCAAGCCAAGATGGTTCTTCAGTTCTTGGGATCAGTGGCGGCTACCATTCTCCTTGTTCCGCTAGCCAGGTTACACATGCGAATACTTCAGTGGCTCCTTTCGGCCCAGTGGTCATATCAGGAATGTCCCTTGTCCCATCCGATTCTCATCATGGAGAGATGCCGGCAGGATCTGTGTTGGTGGCTTCTCTCTTCCAACCTGAATCAAGGGAGACCCTTGAGACCTCCGTCCCCTATTGCCACAGTAACCACAGACACCTCCCAGATAGGGTGGGGGGGCATTATCTGGGTGAGACGGTCCAAGGTACGTGGCAAGACCATGAGGTTCACTTGCATATCAGTGTTCTGGAGATGAGAGCGGTGCTTCTAGCATTGCAGGCACTTCACAGCTCTCTTCCCAGGGGAACTATTGCGATTCTTTCTGACAATATGTCTGTTGTCTGGTATCTGAACAAGCAGGGAGGAACAAAGTCCTACCCCCTTTGCAGGGAGGCCATGAGAGTGTGGAATTGGGCGATCGCTTCCCAGCGGCAACGCACATTCCGGGGAAGTCCTATGTGATAGCAGACAGGCTGAGCAGAGCTATTCTGATGCCTCACGAGTGGTACCTGAACGACCGAGTGGCTGCTCAGATCTTCTCCAGGTGGGGCCTTCCCTGCTGTGACCTCTTTGCCAGTCCCCTGAATGCGAAGTGCAGCAATTATTTCACTCTGATCCCCCCACAGGGGGAGTCACCCAGGGATGCCCTAGTCCACAATTGGCCCTCCGGTCTGCTCTACGCCTTCCTGCTGGTCCCTCTTCTACCAAGAGTGATTCAAAGTAAGATGATTTTGATCGCACCACACTGGCCCCGTCAGGTTTGGTTCCCCTTCCTTCGGAAGTATGCGGTGGATGGTCCTTGGATTCTGGACCCAGCTCCAGACCTATTGACTCATCAGTCAGGACAGCTCCATCCATCCCTTCAAACTCTCAAGCTCACTGCCTGGCTTCTCCACTTCTGACCTTAGTCAGACAGCATATCTTTACCCCGGAAGTAGTACATATTCTGTCTTCCTCCCACAAGTCTTCTACTAGGAAAATATACTCTAGTAAATGGAAGAGATTTGCAATTTGGGCTCAGCAACGTGATCTTGATTCCCTTCCAGCCCCTGTGTCGGCGGTGTTAGATTTCTTAGCAACACTTTTTAGATGGGGCTCGGCTGCCTCCACTATAAAGGTTCAGTTGGCAGCAATCTCCAATTATCATGTTGCACATGAACCTTCCCTCATGGGTCGTAAGTTGTGTAAAGCCTTTCTGAAAGGAGCTTGGTTGCTTCGCCCTCCGGTTTCGCAACCCGTCTTGCCATGGGATTTAGATGTGGTGCTCAGAGCTTTAACGTTTTCTCCCTTTGAGCTGGCAGCCTCCTGCAAATTGAAATTTTTGTCATGGAAGACTGCCTTTTTGGTAGCCATAACTTCAGCCAGAAGGGTATCGGAGCTTCAAGCCCTTTCTGTTAAACCTCCTTATTTAATTTTTCATAAGGACAGAGTATCTCTGAGACTTAATCCTTCTTTTCTCCCTAAGGTCTCTTCTCCTCTTTGTCTCCACCAGTCTGTTGAGCTTCCGGTCTTTTTTCCACTGTTTTCCAACAAAGCGGAATACAAATTTCACCAGTTGGATGTGCATAGACAACTAAGGTTTTATTTAAATAGGACACAACAGGAGAGGAAATCAGATCAGTTGTTTGTGTCCTTTTCGGACAATATAATTGGCAGATCTGTAACTAAGGGCACCGTAGCTAAGTGGATTAGACTGCATCTCATTTATTTATGCATTAGTGGGTAAGGATCTTCCCTTTCCAGTTAAGGCGCATTCTACCAGAGCTATGCCAACTTCAGTGGCCTTTCATGCTAGACTGTCCATAGATGAGATCTGTGCAGCGGCTACTTGGACTTCTCCACATACCTTTATTTCTCATTACAAAACTGGACGTGGCCTCTAGAGGTCAGGCTTCCTTTGGTTCCACAGTGCTCAGGAGTGTTTTCCAGTGAGCCTCCCGGGATTTAGGTGCTAGGGATGCTGTCCCGTCAGTAATGAATGTAGGCGAGATAGGATCACATTACATCTTTTAGCTATGTACTTACCATAATGATAGATGTATGTGATCCATCTTGCCTACATTCTTACGTACCCGCCCTCCTTCCCCCCACCCTGTTGGACTTGGAAACTTGTATTCTGATTCCTCTATGGATATTATTTTTTCTCTCCTCTTACATATATATCCTTGTGGTGTGGTGTATGTGGGAAGATAATATTGGGGCAAACAAGATCTGGGGGTTTGGGTGTGATGCATCCTGCCAATGAGAGACTTTGTGCTAGTTATAGTGGCCGAGTCGGAGCCGACTCACAGCTCCGAGCCCGTCAGTAATGAATGTAGGTGAGATGGATCACATACATCTATCGTTATGGTAAGTACATAACTAAAAGTTCGAGTGTATTCACTGTTGCAGTCCAGGTTACCCTCCCTCCATCCCCCTTTCATTTGCTGGGTCTTATCTGTACTTCTCTATTCTTTACAACCTATGTGGTGTATTTGTAGATGAAGGAAATGTTTACCTTAGTGCATGCGTGTTTTTTGGCATAATCTATTTAGCCTACCCTTTTGGGGCACCTGACATCTGGGGCAAGAAAAACTGAAGAAAATGGCGTCTGCTGCATCTTTTATACCCCCTGGCACACTGATGTCAGGGAAGAGGTGACAGCAACTGACGCCACACCAAGACTTTGGAATTCAGGCTGACTGCGAGTAGCCTGCCTGCAGGATAACCCAAGAGTAATGACTGCAACAGTGAATACACTCGAACATCTACATTTATGGTAGGTACACAACTGTACTTTCTCTGCTTTGCTCCTTGGCCTTTCTACTGCCCCAAAGGTGTTCACCAAATGCCTCACTCCTGCGATTGCTTTTTGCATATTTCAGTGGATCCAAGTATTTCCTTACTTGGACGACCTCCTGTTTCAGTCATCCTCTCCAGAGATCCTGTTGCAAAAGCTTCATTTTGCCATTTCCCTTTTGGCTCGCAGTAAGCTCCAAAAAGTCTTTTTTGACTCCTCCTCAAGACCATTTTTTTCTGGGGTTCAGGATCCAGACTCTGCCTATGTTGACATCCCTGCATCCTCCTAAGTCCTAAACACACTTTTCCTTCTTTCAAACTTTTCTTCCTCTGGCCTCTTTAACAACCAGGGAGTTTCTAAGACCTCTGGGATTCATGGTATCCACCATTCCTATGCTCCCTTTATCCAAACTTCACATGAGAAAGGTTCAGTGGTTTCTGAAGTCCATTTGGCTTCAACATGTGCATCCCTTACAGTTTGTAGTTCCTCTTCGACCGTGTCTCAAGAAGGAACCTCAGCGGTGGATTCAGCAGTTGTTTCTAAATCCAGGGCTCCCTTTTCATCTTCCTCTTCCTTCTCAGGAACTGTTAGAGACTCTTCAGACATGGGATGGGGAACAGCTTTTGGCTCCCTAAAGGTGCAGAGGTTGTGGTCGTCTCATCAGCAGAAAGCATCAGTGTCAGAGATTAGAGCTGCTCTACTGGCTCTTCAAGCTTTTCATTGCATCTCCTCTCTAGGGCCTCTCAAGGTGTTTACAGGCAATACCACAGTGATGTGGTATGTAAACAAATGGGGGCGGGGGCAAGATCTTATCTTTTCCTGTTGGTACTCCTAGTTTGGGATCTTGCTATCCAGTGTCAAGTAACGCTTCAGAGACAGTTCACATTCCCTTAAGTCAAAATATTGTGACAGTCACTCTGACCAGGTCCTTAACTCGGTCCCATGAATGGATGCTTCACAGGGATGTGTTTCTGGACATTGTCCACCAGTGGGGTGGTACTCAAGTTTACCTATTTGCCTCCCCTATGAACAGACAGCTTTCTCTTCCCAGGTCCTCTGGTTTGGACGGTGGATGCCTTGTCTTTTCTTGGAAGGGGGCATTTCTTTATGCTTTCCCTTCACTTTCCCCTCATTCCAAAAGTCCTGTTCAAAACTCAATAGGATGCTCCTAAAATCTTGTTGGTGACTTTTTGCTGAGACATTATTGGATGTTCTTCAAGGATGCATCTGCAGTCATCACATATGGGTTGTCCTGCCTCAGGCAGCCCTTGATCGGCGGATTCAAAGTCTGGGTCCGGCGTCGCTGTCGCCCCCGGCGTCCACAGCACCTGGGGTATAAAAGCGTCAGCCGACGCCATCTTCCTTTGTCTTTCTTGCTGCGTGGTGCCCGAAGCAGAAGCAGTTCGCAAGTGCCGGTCGGCCAGCACCAGTAAAATCGCTATCTGAAGACTTCAAAAGCCAAGTACCCCGTTGGGGACTCTTTCTTGTCTCAGCCGATGTCAGAAAAAGTTAATAATTGTTTAACTTGTGGGAAACAAATACCTCATAAGGATTTCCACTCTTACTGTCTCCCCTGCTTAGGCCCAGACCACGATGTCTCGGCCTGTTCAGCCTGCACTTCCTTCAACCGACGCACTCTTAGACGTCGGTCGGAGTAAGCAGAAGAGTTTTTTGGGGATAGTTTTTCATACAAAATGCCGTCGGAAACCCCGGCATCACATTTAATTAAGAAACGGAAAGACAAGGACCGACACACGCGGACCAAACCACGGCTAGGCCTACCGCGAGTGTCTCGGTCTCGGCTGATACAGAGTCCTTGGAACTTCCGAACCCTGAATTAATACAACCGACAGCCTCGGTCCCGGAGGCTCCTACCAAGTCGGTTACAGAATTGCCTTCCGAACCTGGTGTATTGGAATCTTCCGACACCATACCTTTAGACAAAGCTACACCAGCACGTGGTGCAGCCAGGCCTCCTGCATCCATGTCTATTAAGGCCTTCACCAGGGCTAAAGCTGCAAAACACACTAAAGCCATGCCTCCCAGGGTTATTCCTCAGGGACCCTCTTCTAGTTCACAGATTTTAACCTTAGCAGAGGATCTTATCTCTTTAATTAGGGTCTCTCAGCCCCATCCGGACAGATGCTCCCTACCCCCTCTAGACAAAAGGCCCAGGGTGGATCCCCCTGATCCCTTTTCCTCAGAGGAGGCCTCTGATGG
Source organism: Protopterus annectens (assembly GCF_019279795.1). Classification (NCBI taxonomy): domain Eukaryota; kingdom Metazoa; phylum Chordata; order Ceratodontiformes; family Protopteridae; genus Protopterus; species Protopterus annectens. The sequence goes on along the minus strand of NC_056728.1, from coordinate 26,506,207 downwards.
CTCGGATCACTCAGACTACCAGGAGGAGGCTTATTCGACCCTCACGAGATTCGGATGCAGAGGAATCCATTCCCTCAGCCTCCCCTCCTGAAGAGCTTTCCTTTGGGGAGACCCTTCACACTATGAGAGAGCATTTCAAATGGCAGGGCCAGGAATATTCTGATTCCAGGAAAAGACTAAGAACTTTTCTTCATTTACCTCAGCATAGACCTTTGGCTATTCCTCCTGTTTTAAATGTCATTGATGATGTGTATTCTGACTCTAGTATGACCCCTGACACTCTGCCTCCGGCCCCTGTTAAGCCCGATAGGTATTACAGGGTCCCGGACACACACAATTTTCTTTACAAGGCCCACTCTGCTGACCCTGAAACTATTTCACAGGGCCCTAAAGGGGTTGCAGCTGTTACTAAGAACCCACTCCCCTCTGCAAAGGAGTCCAGGGCATTAGAGAGATGGGGTAAAAAAGTGTATACTTCTGCCACTCTTGCTATGAGGGCATTAAATTGTCAATATCATATGATTCAGTATCAAGAGTATTTGTTAGAAGAAATGCATAAGAATTTGTCTTCTACTGAACCCCTTGACCGTAAATCCCTTCAGGATCTGGTACATAACTCCCAGCAGGTTAGCAACCATTTCTTACAGTGTGGCTATGATGCATTGGAAGCTTCATGTAGGTCAGCAATGACAGGTGTTGTCATACGTAGGCATGCTTGGCTGAAGGAACAATCTCTGCCAGACCATGTTAAAGCTAAGCTTTTGGATGCTCCACTGGAAAAGCAAAAGTTATTTGGTTCCACTGCTCAAGAAGTCCTAAAGAAATTTGAGGAAAAGGCTAAATCTGTACAAACAGTTAAGGATTTTCTTCAAGTCCAACCGCCTAGATTCAGCAGAAATTGGCCTTCCAAGAATTGGTCCTTTCCGGACACAGAAAGATTTCAAAGGAGCAGGAACAGGTGTGCCAGAGGTAGAGGGCAAGCTAGGGGCTCTCCTAGAGGCCGTCAAATGGCAACCTCAATCCAGGCAGTGCAGGACCTGCAACTGCTGCACAAGGACAATCTCAGTGACTTTGCTTTGACTCCGCCAACCAGGGCTCAATTAGAAGCACCTTTGGGCGGAAAGCTTTCTTTATTCTCAAAAAATTGGCACAGCATTACAAGAGACAAATGGACACTCCAAATAATAGACAACGGATACAGGTTCCATTTCCACACATTGCCAAAAAGAAAAGGCATGCCAGGTCTGCCACCAAATCAAAGGGCAGAGGCTTTGAAACAAATCTCAAAGTTACTACAAATGAAAGCCATAGAAAAAGTTCCTATTTCAGAACAAGGCCAACGAATTTTACTCCAGGCTATTTCTTGTTCCAAGAAAAGAGCATCAATGGAGACCAATTCTCGACTTGTCCGCACTGAATACTTATCTCATTGTGCCAAAATTTAAAATGCTGACTCTACAGCAACTCCTTCCCATGCTGGGCAAAGGGGTCTTGGCTGGTGACTCTAGACCTCAAGGAGGCATACCTGCATGTCCCTATCAGACAAAGTTGCAGAAGACACCTCAGATTTCTTGCAGGGTCAGAGCATTATCAATTCTCAGCATTGCCCTTTGGCTTATCTACTGCGCCCAGAGTATTCACGAAATGCCTGGCATCAGTAATAGCACACTGCAGACTTCAGGGGATTCAAATTTACCCATATCTGGATGACTGCCTTATACAAGCGGACAACCAACAAACTTTGATAAAGGACTTAAATTATGCCATCAATCTTCTACAGGCCTTGGGATATACAGTCAACATGCACAAATCAAGACTTGTTCCATCCCAAAGAATAACCTTTCTGGCTGCAGATCTAGATACAACCACCCAAATGGCTTATCTCACAGAAGAAAAACCAAGTCAGCTACCGGACTACTTCAAGAATCTGACAAGACAAACTCAGCTGACTGCAAGGAAAATCCTGCAGGCCCTGGATTACATGGCATCCTGTAGTCTTTTGGTTCCACAAGCAAGGCTACATATGAGAAAACTGCAGTGGTACCTAAGGAGTTTATGGACTCAGCACAGTCATAGTTTGGAAACTTTAATCCCACTCATTCCATGCCTTCACAAGGAATTTCTGTGGTGGGCTCAGGCCAGCCAGTCCAACAGAGGGTTGCCCTTCACAAAGCCAAAAACCTCCCAAACTATTACAACAGATGCCTCAGACCTAGGTTGGGGAGCAAATGGTCACTGCACATAAATCAAAAAGAAATGCTAGCAGTGATACATGCAATCGAGGCCTTCAAACTCTTTCTCCATCAAGGCCACCTACTAATAAGGACAGACAACACCACAGTTATGTGGTTACATAAACAAGCAAGTAGGTACCCATTCCTACCCTCTTTGCAGACTGGCAATGAATCTATGGGATCTTTCCTTGAAACTCAATATACAGCTACAAGCTCAGTTTGTGCCAGGGAAAGACAATACACTGGCTGACAGCTTAAGCAGAAATATCACGGATGCGCACGAATGGATGCTGCACCCAGACATCTTCCAACAGATAACACAATCTTGGGGGAGCCCGGACATAGATCTATTTGCTTCCCCCCCACAATCATCAACTGAAGAAATTCTGCTCAAGGACATACCACCCACAAGCATGGAAAGTGGACGCCCTCTCTTTCAGCTGGAGAAATCTGACAGTGTATGCATTTCCGCCTATCCCATCAATGACCAAGGTGTTACTGAAGATCAGGGCAGAGCAGCCAAAAGTGATTCTGATAGCTCCAGACTGGCCAAGACAGCACTGGTACCCACTGCTAAGGAGCATGTCACGTACGAAACCATGGCCTCTACCTCTATGGCCACTTCTACTGACACAGCACAGATACAAATCTCTACATTCCAACCAGAAAACATTGCAACTAACAGCGTGGAGAATACCTTGACTCCTACTCAGGATAAACTATCCCAGAGAGTGAAGGATATCATTATGGAAGCTCGCCGCCCTTCCACAAGAAAGGCATATTCAGCAAAATGGAAAAGATTTCTCATCTGGAACACCACAAAGGGCCTAGATGCGAAAGTGATGAACATGGCACATATCCTGGAATATTTGACAGAAATGTTTCACAATGGTCTGTCTTACTCTTCTATTAAGATTCATGCTTCAGCAATTTCAGCAGAGTACAATACTGATCCACCTGTCTTTTCTCATCCTCTCCTAAGACAGTTTCTAAGAGGAATCAAAAACATCAAACCTCCTCGAAAACCACCTTTACCTGCTTGGGACCTTAACTACGTGTTGGAAAAACTAACACTGCCTCCATTTGAACCAGCAGCATCTGCAGATCTACAGTACCTTTCATGGAAGACTGCCTTCCTTCTGGCAATAACCTCAGCAAGAAGGGTTTCGGAATTGCAGGCCCTGATGGCAGTTCAGCCATTTATTATTTTTCACCAGGACAGAGTTTCATTAAGAACTAATCCTACTTTTATGCCAAAGGTGGTATCCAGGGTTTCATTGAATCGAGCCATTCACTTGCCTACCTTCTTCCCAAATCCACAAAACCAAGGGGAGAAGCTGCTGCACACCCTGGACATTCACAGACCGTTGCGCTACTACTTGGACAGAACTAAAGGTTTCAGAAAAACTGACCAGCTGCTGGTAGCATATGCTGCTGGTACTCAAGGAAAAGCAATTTCCAAACAGACTATTTCAAAATGGATAGGAAATTGCATTCGCTTTTGTTACTCATTTCATGGAAAGTCTGTACCAGCTAACATTAGACCTCATTCTACGAGAGCCACAGCCACCTCCACAGCCTTCTTAAGAGGGGTGGCTACAAAGGACATTTTAGAAGCTGCCACATGGAGCTCCGTGCATACATTTGCCAAGCATTACAATTTACCTTTATATTCCAGATCCAGAGCAGGCTTTGCTACGGCTGTCCTGCAGGGTATCTTAGCTACACCATCCTTTTCCTAGTTCCTCCACCCCCAGATTGGCTATGGTATTCTACCCATATGTGATGACTGCAGATGCATCCTTGAAGGACATAGTACAGTTTTGTACTTACCATAAATGTAGATGTCCGATAGGTATGCATCTGCAGTCAGGTTTACCCTCCCTCCTTCCCCTCTGTGGTATTCCTAGGGTGCTTACCCCTCTATTAGCTAGCTGGGGGGATCTATTATGGTGTATTTGTTTTTATATATATATATATATATATATATATTATATATTTTTTTTTTTTTGCAAATGTTTGGATTTTTATTGCATTTCTCCAAATTTCGCCTTCCTAGAGGGCACCTGGCATCTGGGACAAGAAAAACTGAGGAAGATGGCGTCGGCTGACACTTTTATACCGCAGGCGCTGTGACGTCGGGGAAGGGGCGACATCAGCCGACGCCGGACCCAGACTTTGGAATCCGGCCAACCGAAGGGCTGCCTGAGGCAGGACAACCCATATGTGATGACTGCAGATGCATACCTATCGGACATCTACATTTATGGTAGGTACAAAACTGTACTTTCCCTCTTCTGCATTTAGACAAGGGCAGTCATCAAAAGTTACCTCACTGGGCAGACTTACTCGCACAGTACAAGGGATTCTCATCCATCCCTACATGTCCACACTTCAGTTGACACTGTGGTTGATAGGATTTTGATTCCAAATGGACTTTTTTTTCTGAGTGCATGCTTAGGGTCCTGCAGGAGGCCAGGAAACCAAATACTAGGAAATCCTATTTATCCAAGGTTTTCTGTTTGGTGTCTTTCTTGTAACCTGGATCCACTTTCTGTGGATGTTCCTTTGGTTCTATCTTATCTGTGTGAATTGCTCAATGCTGGGTTGGCTTATTCTTCTGTTAAGGTCCACTTAATTGGCTGTCTCTGCTGGTCTTCCTTTATCTCCTCTAGTTTCTGCATTTGAAGCTAAACAATTCCTTAAAGGTGTCCTTAATATTAGGCCTCCCAGGAAGCCTGTTCTTCCTCCCTGGGATCTTAATTTTGTTTTAGAAAAACTGGCCCAGGCTCCTTTTGAGCTTCAGCTTCCCTGCAACATTGCTCTTGGAAGACATTCTTTTGTCAGCCCTTGCTTCTGCCACACAGGTATCTGAGCTTCAAGCCGTTATGGCTTGCCCTTTTTTGGTGCTTCATAAGGACAGGGTGTCCTTGCATACTAATCCTTCCATTTTATGCCCAGTGTGGTATATGAGTTGTCCCTTAATCAGTGTATTCAATTGCCCACTTTTTTCCCTCATCTGCAATCTGCTAGTGTGAAGGTGCAGCACATGTTGATGACAATAGACAACTCATTTTTTTTTTGGATTGAGACTAGATTAGGAAATCAGATCAGCTTTTTTTTTTTTTCCCTTTCATCTTAGGTCCCTAGGATTCCAATAGACTATTTCTTCATGGATTTGTAAAGTCATTTATTTTGTTATTTCAGCCATGGTAAGCCTTCCCCTCACTTTTCACTTTTTTCATTCTCATTCTGAGGCTGCTTTCTGCAGCTGGTTGTTTTTTCAAAGGGCTCTGCGCTATTCTTCTTGAGGCATCATCTACTCAACCTGCACTACCAGTTGGAGGGAATTTCCAGAGCTAGATCTGGAGATCTGGAGATGTTCTCTGGTTTTTTGAGAGCTCTTTTGCTTCTTTTCTGGCTGCCCCCCAGCACTCTGGATTGGGCAGGCAAGAATACTTTTACATCATCAGGGCTTTTTTTACAGAGGGTTTTTTTGGTAGACCATTTTTGTCTTGCACAGAGTTTTTTTTTGCAACTGCCTCTTTGTATATGCAACTGTATATCTGTGAAATTTTCATCCTTTTGCAAAAGTATACTCAAGTCTTCAGGCAGCTTGCCTACTACTATTCCATTAATTGCCAGGGATCGAGAGTTTTATTTTTTGGAACAGGGTGGTGATTTTTTTTTTTTTTTTATCACAGAGGGTTAAGTCAAAAATATTTCAGTGTGGCTGAGGATCACAGTCTGACTTCATTTTCAGACCCAGTTTTCATGGTTCTCCAGTGTTTGTCAATTTGTGTCTTGTCTGTTATTTACTGGTTAAGGTACATTTGGTTTCTTTGTTCAACTTCATTGCTCTTTAAGATTTGTTGTCTTTAGCTTCCCTTAGGTATGCAAAGCTGTCTTTAATGGTGCCTGGATTCTCCTATTGGAGAGCTGGTTACCTCTTGGAATTTTGTATTTCATTCTGCAGAAACTCCCTTTCCATAATTTCAACTTCAGTATCTGCAGGTTTGAAGGTTTTGATGTAGAAGAGCATTTCCTTTGTGGCTTTCATTTCAGCTAGAAGAGTCTTGTTGTTACAGGTCTTGTGTACTAATCGTCTGTGCCTAGTTTTCCATAGGGAGAGGGTTTTTTGAAGACCATTCCCTTGTTTGTGCTGAAGGTTGATACCAAGTCTGTCCTTTAATCAAGCTATTAAACAAGTGCTCTACAGGAGTTCTACAAAACAAGTAAGAGTACCAAGGGTAATAAATGAATGTCCCCAGACAGCTTGGATATTATATGTACAAGGCCAAACCTTTCAAAAGGTTGGTCTCTGTTCACAGAAAATTTGGCAGAAGGTCATTTAATTTGTCTCTCTGGTTCATTTTCTTTATCGTTCTATTACCTTTGTGGGTTTTGTGAAGGGCAAGGGCATTGCCAGGTGCATACAAGACTCATTTCTCTAGAGCTGTTACAACTTGCTCAGGTATTTTTTTGCCATAAGACATTGTTAGACGACTTCTGTGCAGTAGAAGCTTGGACTTAACTAAACACTTTTGCCAGGCAACTCTAAACTTAACACAACTTCCAGATCCTCTTTTGAAGCTGATCCAGGAAACCAGACACCCAGAAGGATTAGTTGGGGACCGTGTCCTTAAGGTAATTGTTGCGTATCTCTTTAGCAGGTAGGAAAGTTATGAGCTTCATAATGTAAGGCTTGCTTGGGTGATTTGGTTTTTCACAATTTTATCCTCCATTTCTTTGTTGCTGTTGGAGGAGGTCTGTTTATTCTGTGCATTTTCACTTGGTGTCTTCAGGATTTTTTTAACATCTGTATTAAATCATTGCATTTTAAAATATAACACTGGGTATATACATTAATAAAATGTAATAAGTTCTTTTATTATTGTTCTACACTAGAAACCTGTTTTCCTTTTAACAATTTTTAAAATTCTGTTCCATAAATTGCTCAATTCCTTCTTTCCCTTAAACCTTATTCCTCCTCTTGAGCATTATTCAGATGTATTGATGTTCTTCGTGTTTCACTGTTGCAGTCATTACATTTGGGTAATCTGCTGGCAGGTTGCCCTCAGTCTGCCTGAATTCCAAAGTCTTGGGTACTGCGTCGGTTGCTGTCTTCTCATCCATGACGTCAGGTCATCAGGGGTATGAAACATGCAGCAGACGCCATTTTCTTTAGTCTTTCTTAGGTTCATAGGTTCATACTAGGCTATCTGCCCGAGGGCATTTACAAGCCTAGCCCATAGTTTTGTGGCTTATATGCCACCCCTTTATATGGGGAACTATACATTATTTTTTGCTGCCTCTGTCGAGCAGTGACACTGAGGTAATCCCTGGGGTATATCTGCGATCTCCCATCCATTGGTCAAGATTTCTCTTGAACAAGGCCAGCCATGTGGTGCCGTGTGGTGCCCGAAGTAGAAGTTTTGCAAGTGCCGGTCAGCCGACTACTGAAATATTCGAGTTTAAGTTTCAGAACCGAAGTCTTCACTAAAGCTAAGTACCCCGTTGGGGAAACTTTTTTTTCTTGCTTTTTACCAATGTCAGAAAAAGTTAATAATTGTATTACTTGTGGGAAGCAAATACCTCATAAGGATTTCCATTTATACTGTATTCCTTGCCTAGGCCCTGATCACAATGTGCCTGGCTGTCGGTTTTGTGCTAGATTTAACCAACACACTATTAAGCGCTGGTATATTTTTGCATCAAAGTATTTTGGAAACAGATTTAACTACCCAGAAATGTCTTGGATAGCAATCCGACTACTGTAGTACATAAAGAACGCAAAGAAAAGGACAGAGAAAGGCAATCGCGATCCAAAACCAACGACAAAGCCTTTCCTAAGCCAGTCGCCTGTTCGCCGGTACTCAGTGAGGCGCCTCCGCAGCCCCTGATACCCACTAACTTCGAGTCGCAGGCCTCTACTGACACCCATGTGGAGTCTGGCATGCCGCAAGATATTCAAGGTATTGGACCAATGGATGAATCTCCCTCGGATGGGTCCAGAGCCGCTGAGCAGGCACCGGCTTCTGAGGGTGTATTCAGACCTCAACATTTGTACATCAAACTGACGACAGCTGCAAAACCAAAGACAAAAGCAACTTCTAAAACTAAAAAACTGACGCATGAGCCATGTGCACCGGCCTCTATGCCTAAAAAACATATGATCAAAATGGCTGAAGACCTTATTACTTTGATCAGGGGTACCCATCCCCCTCCAGATAAGAGGCCTAGGCAAGACACTGATTATGAATCTTCAGAACAGGTTTCTATTTCTTCTGATTCTTCTTCTGATCAGGAATTATCTATACCTCCCTATGATGATTGTGATGCTGAGGAGTCTATTCCATCTGCATCTCCTCCTGAGGATTATTCATGTGGAGAATTGCATACTTTGAAGGAGCATTTTCACTGGGAGAGTCAAGACTTCTCAGAATCAAAAAAAAGAGGCTCAGGGATTTCCTTCTCCCTCAGCACAAGCCTTTAGCCATTCCCCGTTTTAGACACTGTGGATGATGTGTTTTCGAAGTCGAGCTTGACCCCTGACTCCTTACGCCCGGCTCCCAGTAAGCCTGACAGATATTATAGGGTCCCTGACTCACATAAATTCTTATTTAAAAACCCTGCTGCTGATCCTGAAACTATTTCACAGGGTCCAAAGAGAGTTAAAGCCTCAACAGCAAAAAAATCCAACTCCCTCTGACAGAGATTCAAGGGCACTGGACAGGTGGGGAAAAAAGGTTTATACATCTGCAACCTTGGCAATCAGGACCTTAAACTGTCAATTTCATATGCTTAGGTACCAACAACATGTTATGGGATTGCTGAAACAGAAAATTATGTTGATTTCAGAATGTGCAGAAAATAAAGAATCACAGGAATTATTGCATGCAGCTGAACAATTTGAAAAGCATACTTTGCAATGTGGTTTTGATTCTTTAGAGGCCTCCTGCAGGGCCGCAGCTACTGGATCTGTGATTAGGAGGCATGCCTGGTTAATGGAACAAAATTTGCCTGATCATGTTAAAGCTAAATTGCTAGATGCACCTTTATAGCATGATTCTCTGTTTGGTATCAAGACAGAAGAGGTTTTAAAGAAAATGGAAGACAAAGCTAAGTCTATGCAAACTGTTAAAGACTTCTTGCAAGTGCAGTCACCAAGATTCAGTAGACACTGGCCTGCAAAAAATTGGTCCTTTCCTATGTCAGACAGAGCTCAAAGGGTTTCAGATACCAGGCACAAGATTCATACAGGTCAGAGCAATGGGGCGCATCCACCTCCAAATCTGGAGGAGATAAAGCGCAAACCTACAGAATGCAATCTCAATTACTTCTCTCTGCCTACACCAAGCACTTATCTTTTGGCAGCACCGATAGGGGGAAAATTAGCACATTTTGCTCAAAATTGGCAGTTAATAACCCAGGACAAGTGGGTACTAAACATCGTATCACAGGGATACAGATTCCATTTCCACACTCTGCCAGTGGCAAGTGGTTGGCCAGATCTGCCAAAAAATCAATGGGCAGAGGCACAGAAACAGGTAACATCCCTCATGGATATGGGGGCCATTCAGACAGTACCAGAACAGGAAAAAGGACAAGGGTTTTACTCCACTGTTCTTGGCACCCAGAAAGGACAAGGCCTGGCGGCCAGTACTGGATTTACCGATTCTGAACATATACCTAGACATTCCAAAATTCAAAATGCTGACTTTGCAGCAGCTTCTGCCCATGTTGGGCAAGAATGCTTGGCTGGTGACTTTAGACCTAAAAGAGGCATACCTGCATGTCCCAATAAGACAGTTGTGTAGAAGATACCTCAGATTCAAGGCTGGCTTAATGCATTACCAATTCTCTGCACTGCCCTTTGGCTTATCTACTGCGCCCAGGGTCTTTACAAAGTGCCTGGCACCAGTAATTGCATTTTGCAGACAAAGAAGTATACAAATATATCCTTACTTGGACTGTCTCATTCAAGCGAGAACAAGGACACTCTTCTTCGACACCTGGCGTTTGTGAAAAGGCTTCTAACATGCCAATGGTACACAATAAACGAAAAGAAATCACAAAAACTAAGGGTAATGCTACTCAACGCCAGAAGTCTCAACCTCAAAATGCACACACTCAAGGCTCTTCTCAGCGTGGAGAAAATCGATGTTTGTGCGGTGACGGAAACCTGGTTCAAGGCTCAAGAGAGCACCCCAGCACTGCCATGTTACAATTCATATCATGCCTTCCGGTCTCCGTTACCGGATCGCAGTACAAAGGGCGGAGGTGTATCCATATTCATCAAGGATACCCGTATCTCCAGTTTAGTAGCGCAGCATGATGCCCCAGAGATCATCCATGCACAACTATCAGCAGGCAAAACCACATTTCAAGTCATAGCCGGTTATAGATCGCCCACCATGTCCCAAGATGCTCACTGTGCATTCCTTGAGACATTGGAAAATATAAAGGTCCTTCCCAGCACCATAATCTTGGGTGATTTCAACTACCCTGGTATAGACTGGGCGAACTACCAATGTTCCAACTCCTATGCTCAACGATTCATAGAATTTATAAATTCAAATGCCCTTGAACTAGTATGTTCCCCCACTAGAGGGGACAACATAATGGATTTAATCATCACAAATATGGGCGCCCATTGTACCACACCCGTTATCACCCCCTCCTTGGTCAGATCCGACCACAAACTGATAACCCTGGACATCTTCACTCCTCCACCTCCCCCATCAAATAAACCATAGTCAAAAACCTTTCCAAAGCAAACTTCAAACTACTTGCATCCGAAGTGAAAAGCTTCACTATTCCCTTGCAGAAGGATAATGATATCCAGGATGCGGAATCCTACACCAAGGCACTCTATATGCATCTTCAGGATTGCATGGACTGTGCTATCCCAAATAAAACCAAGACTCCTTCCTCAAGCAAGAAGAAACCAGTCTGGTAGACCCCGGCCATAAGCAAACTTTACAATAAAAGGAGGAGACTTATACAAAAAAAGGCCAAATCTCAAGTAGAAAAATCATCCCTGATCAGCATTAGTAAGAAATTGAGGGCCCTCAAGTCAACTAAAGCTAATTTTGAAAAGAAAGTTGCCAAGGATGCCAAGGATAACCATAAGGCCTTCTATGGCTACGTCAAAAACCTAAATGGCAACGCTCAGGTCTGTTCTGAGCTAGTACAAAATGGAACAAAATACACTGACCCTTCTGACATTGCCAACATCTTGGCTGACGGGTTCAGTGCAAATCCCCCCCCACCACCACCACCACCACCACCTACAGGACCTATTACCATTCTAGGGGTTGTGTAAGTCCAATTATTACTGATGCGTTGGTTAACAAGGCTCTATCTAAAGTTAAAAACACTGCCTCCATGGGACCAGATGATGTCCCAGGCTGTGTCATACGCGAGCTCCAAAAGGAATTAACCCTGCATCTTAATACCCTGTTCAGTCTCAGCCTCTCCACAGGATATGTGCCTATCGAATGGCGCACTGCAATGGTGGTCCCGCTACACAAGGGTGGGGCCACAACTGACCCTGGGAACTACCGACCAATAAGCCTGACCAGTCTGATCTGTAAGGCTATGGAGCAAATCATTATGGAACTCCTAAATGGAGAGATTGGGAACCTCCAGTCGCTGGACCCCACACAGTTTGGCTTCATCAAGGGCAGGTCATGCCTCCTGAGCCTGGTGGATTTCTTTGAGACAGTTACTCAGGCTATAGATAAGGGAAAGGAGGTACACACAGCTTACCTTGACCTTGCTAAAGCATTTGACACCATTCCCCATTCAGGTATTATGGATAAGCTCACCAGCCTGGGCATAAACCCTTGCGTCACAAGATGGATCACAAACTGGCACTCAGACAGATCCCATAAAGTAAGAGTAGCGGGATCTACGTCCGAATCCAGACCAGTAATGAGTGGTGTGCCTCAGGGCTCTGTCCTGGGGCCCTTCCTGTTTGGCATATACTTCTCAGAAGTACAGGCAAGCACGGAAGGGCTGTGGCTGACTAAGTTTGCGGACGACTGTAAACTGGGTGCTATAATAGAGTCTCCGGCCGACATGGATATCCTTCAGAAGGGCCTAAATGAGACTGATGCATGGTGTAAAAGCCATGGTCTCAAGCTAAATGCAAAAAAATGCGTAGTAATCCCATTTGGAAAAAACAGAGTACCCGCAAACTACAACATAGGAGGTAATCCCCTGAAATCTGAAGAAGAAATAAGGGATCTAGGGACCCAAGTAGATAGTCAGCTTTCCTTTGATAACCATGTTGCCAAAGTGGTTAGAAAATTCTTCTATGTGACCCATCTGATCATTAAAGGGTTTGCATCAAGATCTAAGGATGTAATGGTGCCCCTCTACTCTTCCCTCATCAGACCCATTATTGAGTGCAATGCACCAATTGGAATGTACCTGGCTAGACATCTCCAGCAGCTGGAGAGACCACAAAGGTACCTAACCAAGAGGATTACTGGCCTCAAACACTTGCCCTATGCAGCACAATTGAAAAAGCTAAGACTGTTCTCTGTTGCATACCGCTTTCTCAGAGGCGATCTCTGTCTAACGTACAGAGCCATGTCCAACCCAGAATTGTTGAACATGTTCCATCTTAGCAAAACCAAATGTACTCAAGCTACACGCTCTGGGGATATAAACCTCAACACAACAATGAATAGAACATGCTCGAGGGATAGATCCCCTTCGCAGAGACTTCCCTTACTATGGAACAGGGTCCCGATCTACGTAAGACAGAGCCCCTCACTATCAGTCTTCAAGAGGAACCTAGATGAGTGGATGTGTAACAGAAAGTTCACACCGGGGATCACACCAACAGCACTAGTAGATAGGGGCCAAGGGTACTAGCTGCTAGTACAAGGGTCTAGCTGCTAGTACAAGGGTCTAGGGAACTACTAAAGGGATGGTGAATACCGCACAACGTGGCTGGGCTAATATATGCCTTTGGGCAGATAGCCCAGTACCAACCTATGAGCAACTGGTACCCTCTCAAAAGATAACATTCCTGGGTGCAAGCTTGAATACAGCTGCCCAGATGGCTTACCTCACGCCAGACAAACAAAGGCAACTGACTACTTCAAACTGATGGCAACAAAAACCCAGTCTAATGCAAGACAAATTCTGCATGCTCTGGGCTTCATGGCATCCTGCATCCTACTAATTTCATATGCAAGACTGCATATGAGGAAACTTCAGTGGTACCTAAAAAGTTTATGGAGTCAGCATTCACAGTCTGGAAACAATGATTTCTCTCATTCCCTGCCTGCAACAGGAGTTTCTATGGTGGGCAAAAGTCTGTCACCAAAACATTGGATGGCTGTTCACTCTACCCCCTACCAGCCAAACATTAACAACAGACTCCTCAGATTGTCTGGGGGGCCCACATGGCAGGAAGATGCATTCAGGGCATATGGGCACCAAAACAAATGCATCTACATATTAACCAGAAAGAGATGTTAGCTGTTCAAAATGCCCTAACAGCCTTCAAGGACTTAATTCATCCAGGACAACTATTGATAAAGACGGACAACACCACAGTCATGTGGTATATAAACAAGCAAGGGGGCACACACTCGTACCCCCTTTAGAGATTAGCCATGGCACTGTGGGACACAGCTTTGACCTACCAAGTACATCTTCAAGCTCAATTCCTGCCAGGAAAACAAAACACTCGGGCAGACATTTTAAGCAGAAACCTTATGGATCCTCATGAGTGGAAACTAAATCTACAAGTCTTCAGCATGATAACAGAGAAATGGGGGAGCCCAGACATAGATCTATTTGCCTCTCCTCAAAATTATCAATTGAAAAGATTCTGCACAAGGACTTATCACAGACAAGCATGGAAAGTGGACGCCCTATCCTTCAGTTGGAAAAACCTATCAGTTTACGCCTTTCCTCCTCTGCCTCTTCTACTCAAGGTCCTCCTAAAAGTCAGACAAGAGAAGCCAAAGATGATATTAATTGCCCCAGACTGGCCCCGCCAATACTGGTACCCAATCCTAAGGAACTTGTCTCAATACCCAGCTTGGACCTTGCCTCAAAGACCACAACTACTGTCCCAGCAAAACAATCAGATCCTGCACAATCAACTGCAGACTCTGAACCTGGCAGCATGGCTAATCATGTAATCATACAAACGCCATCTCTCAGTAAAGCTGTGATGGATGTCATTTTGGAAGCCAGAAGGCCTAATACTAGAAAATCTTATGCTGACAATGGAAGAGATTATGTGCTTGGAATCAAGCACAAGGAACTGATGCAGCAGAACCACATATTCCTCATATTACAATACTTAACTGAGATGCTTGACAAAGGCCTATCTTTCTCATCAATCAAAATCCATGCCTCTGCCATTTCGGCTCATTACAATACAGAGCCACCAATCTTTTCTCATCCTTTACTAAAGCAGTATCTTAGAGGAGCCAAAAATTTAAGGCCTCCTAGGAGATCACCATTACCTGCATGGGACCTCAATTATGTGTTGGAAAAGCTCACCCTGCCTCCATTTGAACCAGCTGCTACCGCTGATATAAAGTTCTTATCATGGAAGACAGCTCTGCTGCTAGCAATTACTTCAGCAAGAAGAGTTTCAGAGCTACAGGCCCTCAAGGCTGTAGAGCCTTTTATCATATTTTACCCGGACAGGTGGTCTCTGAGGACAAATCCTACTTTTATGCCTAAGGTTGTTTCCAGTGTGGCTCTTAACCAATCAATTAATCTGCCAACTTTTTATCCAAATCCGCAGAACAAGGGGGAGAGAATTCTGCATTCCTTGGATGTACACAGACAGCTAAGATTCTACTTGAGCAGGATTAAATCTGTAAGAAAAACTGAGCAATTACTAGTGTCATATGCTGCAGGATCAGAAGGCAAGGCTATTTCAAAGCAGACAATTTCAAAGTGGATAAGCCACTGCATCCGTTTCTGCTACTTAAACCATGGTAAACCTGTGCCCAAGGGCATTAGGTCTCATTCCACCAGAGCTGCAGCTATTTCAGCAGCCTTTCCCAGAGGAGTAACAACCAAAGACATTCTAGAAGCTGCTACTTGGAGTTCTGTTCACACTTTTACAAAGCATTACCATTTGCCTCTCTACTCTAAGTCCGGGGCAGGCTTAGTCATTGCAGTGCTGCAGGGCCTTATAGCCGCACCTAATGCTGTTTAGCTCCAGCCCCCCAACCACAGCTTTGGGATTCTACTCAAATGTAATGACTGCAACAGTGAAACATGAAGAACATAGTACAGTTCTGTACACTTATCATAAATGTAGATGTTCGAGTGTATTCACTGTTGCAGTCCAGGTTATCCTCCCGCCATCCCCCCGTCATTGTAAAGTTTATCTTTCCTTCTCTATCTTCTGCAACCTATGTGGTGTATTTGCTTGTAGATGAAGGTAAAGTTTATATTGATGTGTGTGTGTGTGTGTGTGTGTGTGTGTATATATATATGTATATATATATATATATATATATATATATCTATATATATATATATTATTTCTACCTTTTTGGGGGCACCTGACATCGGGGGTAAGAAAAACTAAAGAAAATGGCATTGGCTGCATGTTTTATACCCTGACGACCTGAAGTGATGGAAGAGAAGACAGCAACTGACGCAAGACCCAAGATTTTGGAGTTCAGGCCGACTGAGGGCAACCTGCCAGCAGATTACCCAAATCTAATGACTGCAACAGTGAATACACTCGAACATCTAAGTTTATGGTAAGTGTACACAACTGTACTTTCTCATAGATTCTGTTTATTTTTATGAAATTCTCTTTTTTCCTTTAAAAAAATCCCATTTCCAGTTGTGTTTCTCTTTACAATATCTTGAACTTCCTTTATTTTTGAAATACATTTTGATTTCAATTTATTTAGTAATTGCATTTTCGTCAGCCAGTAACAAACTTGGTAAGGTATTACTATGTTTAGATAATTCAGATCATGTATCCCAGCTCAAAAGAATTAAGACCTCATTTACAACCATTTCTTCCCTAACATTTCTGTCAAATACTACTAAAAATCTGCCAACTTCTTTCATACCCAAAAAGCATATTCCCAATTATCCCCCTCTTCCGCATCAGGCCTCCAAGATGTTCCATCTTCATGAGGAAAAATCCTCAAGTTTATATATAAAAAATACCTGTGGAGATACTTGATGCAAGGATGCCAGGCCTACTGGGCTTTGTTGCATGCTTGGGAGCCTTGCAGATTTCTTACTGTTCCTTTGTAAATTACCTTTACATTCACTTTCCCAGTCTTTTCTCATCTCTCCTGATTGATTCTTGTAGTTAGCTTGCAATACTTTATATATTCCTTACTAATTATCCCTTTTTTAACAGCTACTTCTATTCTAGACTCGCCTGCAGACTCTACCAGAGCTGTTTTTTCATTTAGCACCCCTCTATTCCTTTCTTTTTGCTTTTATTCGGTTATGATACTGAAGGTATTGTCTGACCTGCAGTCCAGACTTGTGCTCATTTCATCTGACTCAGCCAAGTTATTCACTCTGATTACTTGTGTTCCTTTGCTAATTTCCAGCACTATCTTGCCTATTTTATTTACCCCTACTTGCAGGCATTCCTGTTGGTATAGTCTCATTTCTTCATTCCAGCACTGGCTTAGTTTGTGGAATACATTTAGCTACCTAGAAAATATAGTACTCTGTGTGGTTGTCATTTTCCTTGGGGATTTGCATCCACAGTCTTTACCACTGTCTGTTGAACTCCTCCACATTTCATAGAATCATAGGAGGTTACTAGGCTAATGGCCCCGGGGCCCTTACAAGTGTAGTCAAGAGTTTATCCCCAAAACTAAACCTCCATCAGCACCTGTCCTCCCTGTCAATGAGGGACAAATGTGTGGTTTCCCATCCACTCATCAAGGTTGCTCTTGAAGAGGATCAGTGAGGTGCTCTGTTTGACATGTATGGGAAGTCTATTCCAGAGACGGGCAGCCTCTGGGAGACAAACCTGTCTCTCCAGCAGGTTTTGTTAATGTTGCATATTAGATTCAGGAATTTTGAGCAGGTAGCGTGTGAGGAGTTTGACTTACGGATATGGAGCATCTCTAGTAGGGCAGGGTCCGAGATTGCTCAGGGGTGATCTCTCTCTCGCCTACAAGGCAATCTGTGCAGTACCGAGTAGACTGATAGGGATTTGAGCCTGTCTGCATAGGACAGGTGTTGGAGACCATGGATTCTCTTTGTGAGGTATTTCAGTGGCCTTTCCAGTTGGTGCAGATGTTTGAAGAGGTACATCTCAAAACAGGGCTTTATACTCAATTATTGGTCTAATGAGGGAGGAGTATAGAGAGGCAATAACCTCCTTTTTTTCTGGATGCAATCTTTTTACTTATGAGATGAACCAAGTAAAAGGCTTTTCTGAAAACTGCTGCTATGTGATGGTCGAATGTGAGTTGAACAACCTGAGTGCCCAGGTCTCTCACCACAGGTTGTGTGCTTAAGGAACAGAAACAAAAAAGAAACGGCTGCGGGTAAAACCAAGGTGCAAAAAATAAGTAAAAATATATAAACACAATGCACCAAGGTAACACACAATAACGTTTAATGAAAACAAGAAGTAAAAGACAGCGGTATGTCTTTTACTTTTTGTTTTCATTAAACGTTATTGTGTGTTACCTTGGTGCATTGTCTTTATATATGTGTGCTTAAGGAGTTGCCATTTATGTGGTAATCAGTAGGGGTCATGTTTTTGCCAAATGGTATAATGAAACTATTTTTTGCATTTAGCTTGAGGCCATGACTTTGGCAGCAGTCATTAGTTGTTGTGAGACCCTCTTGCAGTATGTTAACATCATTTGGGGAGTCAATGACAGCACACAACTTAGTCATCCGCAAACTTGGTCAGTCACAGGCCTTTTATATTTGCCTCGACCTCTTGAGAAATAGATGCCAAACAGTAGGGGTCCAAGGACAGATTCCTGGGGAACTCCACTAGTGGCAGGTCTGCTATCGGAGGTAGAGGTGCCAATTTTGACTTTGAGGGTCCTGTTGGTGAACCACTTGGCCACTCATCATTCTTTTCTCTTTTGATTTATGACCACCTGCTTGAATGGTTTTTGTTAGCCTTAACTAATGCTCCCTTCCAAATCAGATGGCCTTAACCACTTGGTTCTATGGGGGAGAATCAATTTATCTCATGTAACACTTTCCCTCTTACAATCCTGTATAAACTCCTTCAGTTCTTTATTATTCTCCACAACTTCTCCTCTGGTTAAAAAATATCCAAGACCTGTATACAAGCCTAAAAGAATGCTAAAAACATTTTCACTGGTAGTGTCTTACTGTTCATGTCCATAATGAATTGCTTCCAGTTTCTCAGTTTTTGTGTTGTATTTTTAGTTTCTTTCCATAGATCCTTTGCTGCCATAACTGAATGCTTTGTAATCCACCTAAGCACTTCATCGTATCCTCTAAGTATGGGTACTGATGAACCAATTAATGTGTGGCACATAGTCTACCACTGTAAGCTTTGTTTTATTTTTATTTTGTATCCTGAAAAGGCTTGAAACTCTCAAAATGCTCCATAGAAAGTAAAATTGTGTACACTTGCCATAAATGTAGATGTTTGAGTGTCTTCACTGTTGCAGTCGTCACATTTGGGTTATCCCTGCCAGGGTAGCCCTCGGCCGGCCCGAATACCAGAGACCTTAGTATTTCTACGTTGGTTGCTGTCGCTTGAGGACCGAAGTCAGGTCGTCAGTAGTATAAAGTAAGGCAGCCAACACCATTATGTCAGTTTTTCTTGTCCTAACCTGTCAGGAGCCCAGGGTCTGATGGAAGAAACTCCACCAGTGGAAATTAAAAACTAATATGTCCCTTGAAAGGAAAGGAGAACAACAAGTTAGAATGGTGATAAGAGGAGAAAGAGAAGAAAAGGGGGATGGAGGGGGGAAACTAGGACTGCAGCAGTGAAATACACTCAACATCTACATTTATGGTGGGTGTACACAACTGTACTATCTTCTTCGTGTTTCACTGTTGCAGTCATCACATTTGGGTTAATTCCCAAAGCTGAGGAAAAGGGTGGAGGCAGTCAGTGAAACTAGTGGCTGGTTAGGATGCCCTGCAAGACTGCAGAGGCAAACCCTGCCCTGATTTTGGAGAAGAGAGGCAGGTGGTAATGCTTGGTAAAAGTGTGAACAGATGTCCAGGTGGCAGCCTCCAGGATGTCCCTGGTGGAGACTCTGAGGAAAGCCGCAGAGGTGGAGGCTGCTCTGGTGGAGTGTGTCCTGACCCCTTTGGAGGGAGGCTTTCCATGCTGTTTGTAGCAGAAATGGATGCAGTGTGCTATCCATTTGGAAATGTTTTTTTTGGAGATGGCTTTGCCTTGTGCCCCTGTAGCAAAGCTAACCAGTAGTTTTAGAAAGAACGGTAGTCGTGAAAGAAGATGTCTGTGTTGAGATTTGGTAGTGCGAAGGACCCATCCAAGGTTGAGACGACCGCAGGATCCTTAGTCAAAGAGTTTTGCGGCATACCAGACTCCGAAAGGGTCTCTGTAGCGGCCTGCGGATCAACAGAAGCAGTCATCAGGGGCTGCAAAAGTGCCTGACTGAGGACCGGAGAACTGATTAGCTTAATGGAAGCGTCGTCAGTAGGTTTGGATCTGTGCGCTCTGCGTCTGTCTTTATCTTTACATTTTTTTTGGAAGATTTGCTGTCTGATGGCTTACCGAAGCCATATCTGAATTTGAGGACTGTAAGTGAAAATATCTGGCTACAATAAGGGCCTGACGACTGATAGTTCTGGCGTTGAACAAAGCACAGAAGCAACAACGAGGGACGTCATGGTCTGGGCCTAAACAAGTGACGCAGTAAGAGTGAAAGTCTCGGTGTGGTCTTTGTTTTTCACAGGCGAGACAATTAACTTTTTCCGACATCGGTTAGTGCAAGAAAAAAGGATGCCCAACACGGTACTTGGCTTTAGAAGACTTCAACTTCAGTTCGGTAAACGAAACTCTGGTAGCGTCCGACAGACACTCATGTGAACTGCATCTGCTTCAGGCTCCACGGCAAGAAAGACTGATGTAATGGTGTTGGCTGCCTTACTTTACACTACTGATGACCTGATGTCAGTCCTCAAGCGACAGCAACCGATGCAGAAATGCTAAGTCTCTGGTATTCAGGCTGGCCAAGGGCTAAATCTGGCAGGGATAACCCAAATGTAATGACTGCAACAGTGAAGCACAAAGAACATCTGAAACGTCCTTTCAGGATTTATCAAGTACAAATAATATCTCCAAATAAAGATGAATGATGAGCGCTAAACCAATTATGTCATTGAATTTGGGAATCCATTCTTTTCCAGTAGTTCTAAATGTAAAGCAAATTACAGTGGAGGAAGAGGGCATCGCTGCAGAGAAAAATTCTCTTGTCTTAATTCTTGCCTCTGACCGTTCAAAAATCTACTTTCTTTTATTCTACTGTTTCTTCTAGGTCTCCCTGATGCACATTTATTTCAAATCTGGTTCCAATCACTTCCATAAATATATTTCTGGCTGAAAGCTTGCTATTTGTCTTAGATTTAGTATGTTAAAGCCTGTGTTCCCATGTAGACGAATGATGTACTCTTTGGATGTGAAAACTGCTTGCATGTTTTCAGCCTAAAGAAAAAGTACCTGTCTATCCTTAAGTAAACTATACTGCGCATTGTTGTGTTTAATGCATTGAAGTACAAAAGCTGCTGAGGAGGTAACTCATGATTAAATCATCTGCACCTGTTTGCTCTGTCTTCAGCTAAATGCAGGGGCTAATAGAAAAATAAACTACTAAGCCTGGAATTTTCCTTTTGCAGCATCAGTGGGGCAGTAGTAAGCACTTACTGCCTTTGGTGCAGAAGGCTGTGGGTTTTCTTTCCACACCAGGTAGATGGATTGCTGACACTGCATTCCTAAGTGCGTTATCCTTCAGATGAGGCATTGAACTGAGTCTGCCTGAGTTGGTAGTAGCTCAGGTGGATGTAAGAAATACCATGGCACCCGTCGAAAAGAGTAGAGGAAGTTCCCTGAAGGCCCTGGCCAAATTTCCCTTAATGGTATAAATACCACCTCGCGTCTTCCCTGAAAAGAAGCTACTAACCTAGTTGAACTAACCTGGTAAACAAAGGATAAATAAATAAATACATTACAATTAAGAAAAAGTTTTGTATTATCAATAGCCTATACAGAAATTGCTGATAAAACTCCAGCCACCTTACATTTAAAATATTTTAGACTGGGTATTGTGTACAACCATGTGGTTAATAGCATGGCATGAGATTTTATACAAATAACAAAATCCTTTTTGTATTTAGGTACTTCCCATCCCTTCAGTCTCTTCCTGAACATTAATGCCATA
This sequence comes from Protopterus annectens, assembly GCF_019279795.1. Taxonomy (NCBI): domain Eukaryota; kingdom Metazoa; phylum Chordata; order Ceratodontiformes; family Protopteridae; genus Protopterus; species Protopterus annectens. Next base: position 26,484,573 of record NC_056728.1, on the reverse strand, counting down.
AAGTGGGGTTTACGCTGTAGAATCCCCCCACCAGTTTAACACCGTCCACAAACATTCAATTTTTTTCATTCATTTCTTACATAGCAACAGCTCACGTGTCAAACACCACCTGATGAAGATTGCTGCTTTACAGTGCTTCCATTTATTCACTAATTTCACATTGCTGCTGGCCTTCCTCCTATTGTCTTCACCTGCCAATACCAGTCTGATTCCGGGCCAAGATATTCCTACTTCTAGCCAGCTCCTTTGCTTTTTCTTCTGTTGCTCAAAGATTTTCCTTTTTAAACTGTGGAAAAGGTTTCACTGGCAAGTCTTTCTTGGTCTTTTGTTATTTACTGAATGACCGGGAAAGCAGAGTCTCCTTCAGTTTGCTGGCAAAGATTTTGTTTCATCCTTCGCCTGTTCTGCATCCAAAAACTTATTTGATTCTTCAGGAAAATGTATTCTGAAGGTGGTTGGATATAGCGGCTTGAATCTCACTCCTGTCTCTTGACATGCTCCAATTGCCAGAAAAAAAAACGTGGTTCTCTTATGCACATTGTAAAATAAATATATTCATTTTTCGCAAACACTTTGGTGACCCAATCTTGATGCTTTTCCCTTCTGTCACAGTGGTGAAATGCACAGCTGTTTCCACTGACATGATTGCATCTTTGCTAATATAGGTCTTGACTGCTTTCTTTTTGCCAAACGTGGCACGTACTCATCATATATTTCAAACATTTTAGTTAACACATCTTGCTGTAGAACAGCAATCCATTGGCTTATCTGCACTTTCATATAACAAATGCCATATATTCCTACTGGTTTTCCTGGTAAAGCAGAAAATCAGAGGCTTTTGATGTACCACATTTTTTAACTAATATTTTGAAAACGTTCTTGAAGCTTCACATTCATTCAGTCTTTTCATTTCAGCCTCTGATTTCTGCAGTTTTATCTGCTGATCTCAATAGCTATTCATATTCTATTTTTCCAGCTTTTTGTCATTTGACTGTATTTTATTTCAGTGTTGTACCTATTTTAACACACCTGAATGTATTTGATTTATTTTTTTCTCTCTAAATTACCAGAGGCCTTCTCTTGTAGTAAAAGCTGAATCTTGAACTGTTTTTTGCTGATCACTTTCCAGAGCTTTTTAAAAATCATTTTCCGATTGATTTTCTTGTAGCTTATCCAGATGTCTTCTTTGCCGGCACCCAGGCAGTGTAAGTACTAGCCGGTAACTGAATTTTAATCAAAACTGTTAACCTTTTACTGCCTTTTAAGTTTTTCAGTTTTCACATTGCAAGGCGCCTCTCTATTCAACTAGCTGCTCAGTATCCTGCCATCTTGGAACTTCACTCTTTGTATCATGCACCTCTAGCTTGGTCAGAAGTTGGAAATGAACTGTAGAGGCTCTGAGTATCATAGGTAAGAAGAATTGCAAGAGTAGTCTGGAAAAGTTTTATCCAACACGGAGAACATGTGCAGTGTTGCCTGAGTTCTAAAGTTTAATAAAGTCCAACTCCTCCAAGCAGGTCTATAATTATGGTAAGTATATAGCTTTTGTTTTTGGTAAATACCGTTTTCTCCTTCTCCTGTCATATCTATGTAGCCCCACCACCATTGCATTCGGCATTTGGCATAGAGAGACGCACATTAAGTTCTGTTTTGGTGCATCTTGTTTTGGCTGGATCTGAAGTCTCCTGAAGTATGATACTATTGTATACCATACTTTGATACAAAAAAATCCTTTAGCATTGCATGTTTCAATACAGCTTTGCAGCTTATTGTACAAGTGGCATTTCCCCCTGACATTTTTTTTCTGTTTTGTGATTTATATTTAGAATTTAAAAAAAAAAATCCGTTCCCCATTCCTTGGGTTGGTGATGCTTCTTGTTGCTGTGTTTCAGGTGTAGATCCCTGCCTGCAAGGTGAAAACAGAACCCCAGCTTCTTCACAGCCTGTGGCTGGTGTTTCCAAACAGCAGAAATCCCGCTCTTCTAACTCGCGGGATGAGCGATTCCGATCGGGTAAGGAGGACTGTATGAATACATAACTGTGTATACATCAGTTATTAAAATTAATTACATTTTAATGTAATTACACAGATCTTGCAGAGCTGTTGTGCATGTGTTTGGAATTTGCCTGCCTGCTGCCACCATATTGCTCAGCATGTCTTCTTGCTTCTGTCCATTTTTGCAACTTCAGAAGCTGAAGCATAAATGCAATAACCTGCAAGTACTAACTTTTTCCAATTAATCAGTTACATACTTTCTAACCCTAGATTTCTTTCCAGTATTATGCTGTAAAATTGGGAACACGTAGTTTTTTTTCTTTTTACCTCTATGTGCCATTGCAACTACAAGTATAAGACTCGTCTCTAATCTGTGGGAGGAATGAGGGGTAAGCAGCATAGGTCTGTGATCTAAAAAATTGCCCATTTGTTCAGGAGACCATGAGTATGTAAATAAGAGAATAGATGTGCAACTAACACAAATGTATGTAGTCCATTACTATTTGTCACAACCAGATTTTTCAGAATTTTTCTTTTTTAAATGTGTCTTTTGATATGACCTAGCTCTTGTTACCTTGTACTTAGGTAAGTCTAAACATATTTTATTAACTTTAAGGCTGTATAAAGTGCATTTGTATTTAGTGAGTTTGCTAGATAACTCCTCACTGGCCTGGATTCTAGCATGGCCTCCGTAGAAAGGCTAGTCTGTTTTTAGGTATCCGCTTCCCTTGGCAAATGCAACTTTATGCCTTACGACTTTGAGCCAAGGAGCAGTGTTGCACCAGATTAACTTGATCATGTTTAGAGTGCCGATTATGTTCTTCCACATCATGTCTGCATTGCTTATACAATAAGAGAAGAAAACACTCATACAATAGCTTGGAACTTGTGAAAAGCAAATCATATGCTCTACTGTTGTTATTATGCACCTTAATTGCAGAATTGAATTGGCAGTATTCATTGCCACAACTAAAGCAGTTTGTGTGAGAAAAATATCTAAATTAAACAAGTTAGTCAAACAGAGGGTCCACATGTGAGTTTAAAAGATTTTTCACTTTTAAATATGAGTTAGAGCTGTAGGAAATGCTTTTCAAGCCTGCAAGTCATCTGAATGTTGACTCTTTAACTGAGAGCTGGCAGGGATGAATGAGTTAATACCCCCCTTCTCCACCAGTAGACAAGTTGGTAGGAAAAATCAAAACCATCTTTTAAAACTCAGTACAGGTGGGATGAGAGCTTTCCTTGCTTAGAAATTTTAAAATGTAAACATGCAAACAAGTGAAGAATGCTGTGATCATTATGTTAAGCAAGTGTTTGTGACCAGAGCACTGGAAGTTATACCAGTGTCTGCTAAGGAATAACATTCCCAAGATATAGTTGTAACACCATGCTGCTTTTCTTATTCATTTTGGATGTTTTCTTGCCTACTATAAGTTATCCCACAGTTTTGAAATGCTTTGCCATTCATTTTTGTTTCCTGGTTCCTTTTCAGAGGTCTTCATTTGTTTGAATGTTTTTACTTTCTACGTCCTTGATAAGACTAAGAGAAAGGTGAAGTTACTAGTTAGGTGCACAAGTTCAACAGTAGCTCATGAGACCAGAATGTGACTTGTTTAGTGGTAGACTTTTAAGAATACCCAGTGCTGAAGCATAGAAGACATTTTCATGCATTGCATGTTGCATGGATTAGAAATTGTGAGATTGCAAAGGCATAATGCAAGTCCTCTAATTCCTGCTTCCATTTTTAGACTTATGTACATAACTTCTGCCTTACTAACTATTCATAACACAAGTAGTAAATACAGAATGGGCAGGATTATCTGAATGGGGTGTCCAGATTTCATGTCCTTCTATCCTTTGTTTACATTTCTTGTCAAATAATTATCGGTAGAATACATATTTATTTAAATTTTTCTGTACATTATTGAAATGTTGGGCTCCTCGCCCTGATCCACTTGGCCATATGACCTTAGCCTCAAGTCACAGATCTCTGTCCATGGGCACTATCTTTTAGGTGAACAGCTCGATTGTAGTATAAGAGTGTTGGTGTGGTATTAAGGAATCAGAACCTGATCAAAAGGGAAGTTGTGTAAACCTGCCATTCATTTTTATATACATTCTTACTGTCCTGTTCTGCTGCCTTGTAAAGCACACAAGTGGGTTCCTATAGTCCTCTGGCTGATCTGAAGTTTATTCCTGAATCTGGGTCATCACTATTGCTTGCAAGTGCAAGCTAGGTTGGATAGTGTTACATATTTTTTTTTTTTTTTTTTTGTTGAGTTGATCATTTCTACCTAGGTTTTTCCATGGGCTGTTGATATTCATAAGTTATGGGTTTATAGTAGGCAGGTGACCACTAGGGCCCTTATAAACCGAGCCGTGCAACCCTAATGTGACCCACAAATTTGATTTATATAGGTGGTGATTTACTTGACTCCCTGTATCAGAGACGTGGGAGCCAGACCAGTGGTGAATTTTCCATTAGCTATCCATTGGTCCATGTTGCACTTAAAAAGGTATAGAGAAGAACTCTGCTCCAACTGGGTGGGGAGCCTCTTCCAGAGAATGGAAATTTTCTGAGAAACCTGTCTCTCCAGCATGTCCTATTTATGTCATAAGTAAAATTTAGGTCCTTTAATCTGTTCTGATGCAGTTTGTTTTACGGATGTTCATCAAACAGGGTCCATGGATGCCTTGTATGCCGGGGAAAAAGATAATCTTAGAAGTATGTGTGATACTGAGTAAAGAGGGCTTTGAGGTGATCAGTGTAGGGCATTGAGTTTTCTCCATGTATCCTTTTTGTAAGGAGTCTTTGTGGACACTGCAGTTGCTGCTTGTGTCTGGTTAGGTAAATACCAAAAGGGGCATTATGCTCTATGATGGGTATGATGGGTATGATGACCTCTCTCTCTCTGTACCTAGATGCCATGCCCTTACTTATAAGTTGAGCAACATAGAAGGATTTTCTTACTACCTTGGACGCATGTTGGTCGAAGGCTAGGTTACTGTCTACATGATTTCCCAGATCCATGACTACTTTACCTATAAAACACACTTAAATATTGATTCACTAATTACTTGGGGAGGTAGATTTCCCAAAAGGTACTATAGTATATTTCTTGGTATTAAGTTTTAAGCCATGGCTTTAGCACAAAGCATTTGTCTGTATTAGACTGTTGTGAATGGGTGTTCTCATCATGGGGGGAAGAGGGGATTCAGTGACAGTTTATAGTCCTCTACGAACTTAGTCAGCCAGAGCCCTTTGACATTGGCTTTAATATCCAAGAAGTAGATGCCAAAGAGGAGTGGGCCCATTGCAGAGTCTAGGGGGAATCTGCTGGTGACCAGCCTTTTTGTGGAATTGGCTTCATTGATTCAAACCTCCTGGGTCTTGACAGTGAGCTTGCTAGGTGTCCAGCATGTTACAAAGGGGTTTATATGTAGTTCCATAAGCTTATTGATAGTGCTTGAGTGGGGTATGTGTATCAGATGTTTTAGCCAGATCTAGGTAGGCAGTATGCACCATTTCCCCTCATCCATTGCCTTAGTGACCTTGTCAAAGAAGTCCACCAGGTTCAGTAAGCATGACCTTCCTTTGACAAAGCCAGACTGGGATGGATCTAGTGTCTGGCGGTCTTGTATGTCCTTGTTGATAATTTCCATGATAATTCTTTCCACAGATTTGCAAATAAGACTAACTGGTCTGTAGTTTCCAGTATCTGTTGAAAGTCGTCCTTTATGAAGGGGGTGACCCTTGCAGTCCTCCATTGACGTGGTGCAAGTCCTATTTTAAGATTGCTGTTAAGTAATGACTCCAGGGTCCTGATGAGTCATGCTTTAGACTGATCAGGAGGCATCCTGGGATGTTATCAGGGCCTATTGAGGCCATGCGCTTGGCTTTGGTGATTGCAGCCAGTACATGCTCCCTTTGAAGGGATGGTTGGGGATGAGAGGTGGGGTAAGGTTGGAAATGAATTTGTCTGCTAACTGGTTTGCTGTGTTGCCAGGCTCAGTGAATGTGCCACCATTAACCCACCAGTTCAGTACATTGCTGTGTGCTGCCCTTGAGGTTTCTAACAACTGTAGAAAGCCTTATGGTTATCTTTCAGCTGAGAAGGTATCTTAACCTCAAAGTTGACTTTGCTTGACCTAAATAGCCCTCTTAGTTACCTATTTACTTCGATATGAGACTTTTCTGTCTTAATGGGAATTACTCTTCCTGATTTTTGTCTTTTTTTTTTAACCTTTTGTTCTATATCCTGTTCAGTTTGGATGCCATCAGGGCGGTTTGTTTCTAGGGCTAGACTTGGGCTTGCTTTAGATAGGTACAGCAGCCTCTAGCAGCCATTGATATGGATGTACAGAGGAGTTTGAGAGCAATTTATCATAGGCTGCTGTGTACTTTGGGTTTGGAGGAGCATTGAGTTTTGACAATCCCATCACTTAAAAGGTAGTTTGCTTTAGAATAGTTCCTGAATGTTCCTGATTTTAATGGGATTACGGAGTTGATTTTGAAGGTGGCCACTTTATGGTCAGATCTTACAAGGGAGGATTAGATATGGGGGGGGGGGTGATGCAGTGTTCTCCCATATTTTTAAGCACAAGGTCCAGTATGTTGGAGCAGGTAGTAGGCAATATTCACTGTTTGGTCAAGGGTGTTTGTATTTATGAAGTCGAGGAATCTCTGTGCCTGTAGATTTAAGGCTGTGTAGGATTCCCAGTCTGTAGATGGGTAATTTTCACCCATGAGTAGGGAGTTAGGTTAGATGGTCAGTGGTTTTAGTAGGCCCAAATATGCATTGTGAGCTTCATGGGATATGGAGGATGACCTGTAGCTTGCTAGGATATAGTATGAGATTTTGTCTGCATGTGGAGGAACTCCAGTGTACCATCCTGTTTGACTGCTCCTGTTTGACTGCCCCAGATGTATACTTGTGTCCTTCCATTTCACTGTTGCAATATTCATCACACTAGGGATCCCCTGCCAAGGGAGGCCTGACATCCACCCAGTAGAACAAAGCCTTTAGGTTGCTTTAAGGTATGCTATAAATCACACGTATGCTCCATGCGTAGCCTTGGGCATAAACGTACCATCCTCAAAACTGCTTTGCCGCCAGTCCAAACAGCATCTCTTGATTTTTGGTCTGAACGCCTGTTCTGTTGCTGGTTCACCAAGCTGTTGGGGTTTATTGTATCTTATGTTCTTTTTTATATTTTATTGCTTGTGAGGTTTCATGTCATCCAAGAAGAGTAAATGCCAGTGTGGGAGACATATGCCCAATGAAGACAGTCATGAGCAGTGCTTGTTCTGCCTTAGTGCTTCCTACGACCATATGTTCTGTTCAGTCTGGCAGGTTTTTGTTCCCAAAACCCTCCATAGCTTGCTTTCTTCTTTGGCTTTGTATCTGGAGAATCAATGTCTTTAAGTTTTTAGCTAAAGGCACAATGGAAGGGTCTTCTTCTCTGGGGGGCAGCCTTTCATGAAGAAAAAGACCAAGAAGTCTAGGCTGGATTCTTCTGCTGTTAAGCCTCTACCAGATATCTCTCCCGAGGGGAGTGAAAGCCCAGAGGTTCACCGGCTGCATTGTTGGATTCTTTGACTGTGACCGATTTGAATGCTGGCGGGGATCTGACTTGAGGCTCATCTTTGGAGGTCTTGTAGACATCTGCATCAGATGTTCAGGGGGAACAGTGACTATTTCCAAAGGAACTAGGGGTGTTTTTCAAATGTTAGTGAGGGAAGAAGTTCCTACTTCAACTGTTGAATGCCGTTTGGGGTCAGAGCCTTAAGAGCCTTCTACTTTTCATAAGGTGGGTATCCTCTTAAAGGAAAAGCAGAAAACTAAGCATATTACTCCAGCTCATAAGGCCCACAGAGTTAGTGGTAAAACTTCGCTCGGGGGGGGGGTTTAATGCTTTGATGGCTTTAAAACCTCCTCAGGGTGTTTGTGTTCCAGCTCCTCCTTGGTTCTCTACTCCCCTTAAAAGACCCAGGGAACAGGATTTTTCTGAGGAGGAGGTTGACAGATTCAGATGAGGAATCCCTTGCCTACTCCTCTGATTCCCTCTCATTTGGATTATGGGTCGGAAGAAAAGGATTCTGCTAATCCTGATACTCCTTTTGAGGAAATTTCATTTTGGGGGGAGAGTCCCTAGGATGATGCAGTTCTTTAAAATGGGATTGTGCTTAGGGTTCTGAGTTCCTGCAAATGGACTCTCCAAGGCCTTCTGTTGTACCTCCTGTTCTGGTTGCTTTGTTAGATGCCTTTTCTAATGCTTCCAAGACTCCTGATTCCCAGTCCCCTGATCCAAAGAAACCTGAGTGGTTATATAGAGTGCTTGAGAGCTGGAAATTTCTTTGTGCCATTCTGCTGACCCTTCAGTGGTGTCTGTGGCTTCTGACGAGTCATCTCACTTGCTTCCTTCTCTAAAGTTATTGCTTTCTGACAAAGATAGCAGAACTATGGAAAGGTTTGTTAAAAAGATTTACACTTCTGCTGCTTTAGCTTTTAAAGCGGTCAGTTATCAGACCCAGATGTCTAGGTGCATGTTGTTTTTTCTTTGAGGCCTGTCAGGTAATTTCTAATCTTCCAGACTCTGAAGGGGAGATTTGTGCCCTTCCTTGTTGGAGACTTCCTCCCAGGTGGCTCGACATTCCATCAGGTGTAATTATGATGCAGCAGATGCTTCCTCTAAGGCTGCTGCCTTTGGGTCTGTGATAAAGGGTTGTTATTGGGTTTGGCTTCAACCTCTGCCTGATTATATTAAGGCTAAGTTGATGGATGCTCTGCTGGTTAATAAACACTTGTTTAGCGAAGCTGCTGCTGATTTAAGTTCCTTCAATATAAGGGTAAGGCTTTACAGGAACTTAAACATGTTTTGTTTCTCCTGTACCTAGGTTTCAGAGAAATTACCTCAGTAAGCCAACCTTCATTCGTAGGCAGTTACACCCCCCCCCAAAGGGGAAGAAAGGTGAGAAGTAGGCTCCTCCTACTAAAGCCAGTCCGAATTCTGTGCCCTAGACGTCTCCTTTTCCTTGTAAACCAGGTGCTGTTTGACTGATTCTTCCCAGTCACATTCCTCTTTCTCTTTACCTTCTCTTTCTCCCTGTTTGGTAAAAGATTACTCAGGACTCCTGGGTTCTGTCCGTTATCCCCAAAGGTATTTCATGGTCTGGAAATCTCTTCCCCCTTTTATGGGTGATTCCTCAGCCCCCTCATGAACAGATGTCCTTTCCAGGGTTGCTTCAGGATGTCTTGACTCTGGGTTCTATTCTAGAAGTTCCAGTTTCCCAAAGGGGCAGGGGGGTTACTACAGAATGTTCCCAGTACCCAAGAAAGAGGGTACTTGGGAGATCAGTTTTAGACCTCGAATCTATAAATACATTTCTGAAGGTTTCCTCATTTCAGATGTTGTCTCTTCAGACTTTATTCGCTCTCTTGCTTCTTCAGGCTTAAATGATGTCTCTGGATCTCAAGGATGCTTATCACCATATCCCAATTCATTCCCTTTTCAGGAAGTTTGAGTTTCTTTGCTGCTTCTTGGCATTTACAATTCTCTGCTTTGCCCTTTGGCCTTTCTACTGTTCCAAGGGTATTCTCCAAATGCCTCGCTCCTGTCATTGCTTTTTGCAGGCTAAGGGGGATCCAGGTCTTTCCATACATTGAACAACCACCTGTTTCAGCCATCTGCTCCCAGAGATCTTGTAAAATTCTCACTTTGCAGTCTCCCTTCTGCAGTGCCTGGGGTTCACTATAAATCTCAAAAAGTCCTTTCTGAATCCTTCTCAGGATCATGTCTTTCTGGGGTACGAGATCCAGACTGTTCCTATGCTGGCATCCCTGCCTCCTCCTAAGGCCCTAACTCTCATTTCTTTTTTTCAGTCCTTTCCTCTGACCTGTATAACAGCAAATACATTTCTGAGAGCTGGAGGTCATGGCTTCCACTAATTCTAAGCTCCTTATTGCCAAACACCACATGAGAAAACTTTAGTGGTTTCTAATGTCAGTTTGACTTCAGCATTCTCATCCCCTCAATTTCTTAGTTCGTTTTCCCCTCGTCTCAAACAGGAACTTCTGTGGTCGATTCAATAGTTGACTGTCAATCCAGGGCTCCCTTTTCATCCACCTCTCCCCTCAGACGCTGTTCAGATGCCTCAGATGTGGGATGGGGAGCAGCTTTCAGTGCCCTAAAGATGCAGGGAGTCTGGTTGCCTCTTCAAAAGAAAGACCACATCAGCGTCAAGGAGATGAGAGCTTTTCTGCTGGCTGTTCAGGCCTTTTATCCTCTTCTCCCCAGGACCTCTCAAGGTGTTTACAGACAAAAATCACATTAATGTGGTATGCCAACAAAAGGAGGGGGGGGTCTTGTCATATTTGTTGGTTGGTATTCCTAATGTAAGAACTAGCTGTCCGGTTCCAAGTGAGTTTTCAGGCAGTATACATTCCTTCAGGTCAAAACATTGTGGTTGACTCTGAGCAGGTCCATAACTCAGTCCCATGAATGGATGCTTCACAGGGATGTGTTTCCAGACATTGTCCACCAATGGGGTACTCCTCATATGTATATTTTTTCCTCCTGCCTAAACAGACAACTTTGTATAGTTTGTGACAGAGTTCCAGGTCCTCTAGTTTTGGAAGGTGGACATCCTCCCTTTTTCTTGAAAGGGGATGTTTCTTTATGCTGCCCTTCCCTTTCCCCTCATTCCAAAAGTCCTGTTCAGAATTAAACAGGATGCTGCCAAAAACCTGTTGGTGACTCATTTTTGGCCGAAACAGCATTGGTTCCCTCTCTTTCTGTATTTAGCCAGGGACAATCATCATAAGTTACCGCACAGGGTGGATCTACTCACACAAGACAAGGGATCTCTCATCCATATCCACCTGTCCACTCTTCAGCTAATGTGGATTTTGATTCCAGGTAGGCATCTTTTTTCTGAGGACGTGCTTAGGGTCCTGCAGGAGGCCAGGAAAACCACTACTTGGAAACACTACTTATCCAAATGGAAGAGGTTTTCTGTTGGTGTCTTTGTTGTAACCTGGATCCACTTTCTGTGGATATTTCTTTTATTCTCTCATCTGTGTGAATTAAGTAATTCTAGGTTGGCTTATTCTTGGGTTATGACCCACTTATCCGCTAATTCTGCTTTTCTGCCTTTATTACCTATTGTAGCCTCTAGATTTGATGCTAAACAATTCCTTTAAGACGTCCTTTATCTTAGGCCTCCCAGTTGTTGGAATTTCATAAGGGTAATGTCGGTCTTCTTACTAATCTTTCTTTTATACCCAAGGTGGTAAATGAGTTTTCTTAATCAGTCAATTCATTTGCATACTTTTTTCCCCTTCTCATCAGTTTGCCAAAGAGAAGGTACTGTGCACATTAGATGTACATAGACAACTCAGATTTTATTTCCATAAGACTGAGACACTTCATAAATCAGATCAGCTTTTTTTTCTTTCATCGTAGGTCCTTAGGATTGGCTGAGTAAGCAAACTTTTTCTTCCTGGATTTCAAAATCCATTTCTTTTTGTTACTTTCATGGTAAGAGCCTTCATTCTGTTAAGACTCATTTTAATAGAGCTGTGGCTTCTTCTGGGGCTTTTTTCAAGGATTTGGATACAAGCTCTGTTCTTGAGGCAGCTGCCTGCACATACTTTTACAAGCACTACAAGTTGGATGGAATTTCTAGAACGATCTTTCATGGCTTTCTAGAGAGCTCTAATGGTCCTTCCTCCTACCTCTCTGCTTCCTGAGCTTTGGCAGTCTCCCTAGTGTAATGAATACTACAGTGGTGAAATGGAAGAAGATAGTACAGTTGTGTAAAGTCTTACCATAATGGTGGATGTCCTTCTCTTGACTGCTGCAGTGTTCACTCCCTCCCTCCATCCCCTGGTCCTGTTCTCATTTGGCTGTACTGATTACCTTTCTTTTCTGAGGATGGTATGTCCTGGCATCACCCTTTATGCCCTATGCTATGCAAGCAGCATACGTGTGATGTACGGCGTACCTTAAAGCAAACCAAAGGCTTTGGTATACTGGTCGGACGTCGGGCCACCCTTAGGGGATCCCCAGTGTTATGAATACTGCAACAATGAAGAGAAGAACATGTACTGTTATGGTAAGATTTTACACAACTGTGGTTTTTGATGTATATTAAAACATCATCTCCTTTAGCCGTTGTCTGTGCAGCTGCTAGTCTAAACGTGCAGAAGGCACTGAAACCTTGCACTGCCAGGGTATTCTCTTCTACTTTAAACCATATCTCAGCACCTGCACAAATGTGTATATTCTACAGTGTGAGGACGGCTTGGAGGGAGTGTAGTGTTTTATTTAGGATCCTGTCATTGAGCAGTAACACCTTGAGGTTTTTTTTTTTGTCAAGTTTGTCAATTTGGCATTACCTAAAAAAGCCAATGTGTGGGTGGATAAAGTTAAAAAGCCTAGGGGGAGAGGTGCAGACCATCCTTGACAAAGTAATGTGGTCTGTTAACCATGTTCTCCCAAGCTGACAAATATTGGATCCCCTTAGAATGACACCAGAAAAACAGCCAGTTGTTGAAATCAATATTTTCTTTGCTTTTATTGTGGCATCATCCACAGCAATGGTAATATGCTGCTCAGTGCTGGGCTCATACTAGCCTGAGACACACTAGTCTGAAAGCTCCATGTCTGTCTTCATATAGTCCAGAGAAGGGACATCTCTGGTCATTTACACCCACGTGGACTATGATGGAATGATACTGGTACCTGTGGAGTAATTTCTTGAGTGCGTGCGTGATTTGGTGGATTCTGACTCTGGGTAAGCAGCTAACTGTTATTTTCTTGTTCAGCCTGGATCGAGGGGTATCAGTGTATCTTACAATGGAGTACCCCATGATGAGAGTCCTGGGAAGTGTTTGCTTGCCTTAGGGGCTTAGTGTTTGAGGCTTCTGTGAGAGTCACAGTATGTGTGATTTTATTTATTTTTTGAGTGCTTTTTGGCTTGCTGAGGTGTAGCTTTGACAGTGGGCAGTCTAGGCAATCTTTGGTGTTTAGGAAGATTGCTTTTAAGTGCTTCAGCATTTGTTAATCTGTGTGTGTTGTCTAGTTTGTGAGGTGGTGGTTGTGTGCATGGTTTCAACAGCCTGATGTGCACTTGTATGTGAGAATTTAGCCTCCAGTGTCATTGTGTAAGTACACCTGTCACATACTGTCTGCTTCTTTAAGGATTAAGGGGTTGTCAGTAAACATGAGACAATTGCTACATTTTCTCAAGATGCCCACATCCACTAAGCTGGCTATAGAGAAGTTAGGAAATTGCATATCCATACTGTCTATTCCTTTGATTTGTGAGCTACAAGGGGGGGGGGGGGGGGTAGTGCACTGAGGTTAGAAGGCTTTTAAGGATGCTTTATTGGAGCAAGTCATGCTAAGCAGTACTAAATGTTACTAATTTTAATGTTTACACAGTACTGAATTCAAGTAAATCTGTAGGTTTACCATTTGAGTCCCAACTAGCTGCTGTAAGCTTGTTGGAGCACAGGTTATTTGCACTATATTGCTGCTTTGCAAGGTACAGTTTTATGATCTGTTCTTTCTATGTCTTTGCTAATGTACAGGGCACTGCTCACCCATGCAAATGCACAACATTTTTCGCAGCAGAGATAAAACAGAAAACTAACTGAGCCATCTGGCCAATAAAATGATTACACTGCAAGTCCTTTAGTGCATTTCCAAACTCAAATATACCAGGCAAAACCTTCTGCCACAAGATGAATAAACCCAGATGTCCTTCCATTTCACTGTTGTAGTATTCATAACATTAGGTTCCTAGGTGTTTACTGGGCTAACGACCACACGTGCCTTTTTAAGCCTAGCCATATATCCAGAAAGGAGGTTACTTGGAGACCAATTCTAGACCTGTCATCTAAACACTTTTCTGAAGGAAACCACTGAGTGAATGTTATCTCTTCAGACTTTGTTCCGTCTTTTGCTTCCTCAGGCTTATATAGTGTCTCTGAATCTCAAGGATGCTTACATCCATATTTCGATCCATCTCCTTTTCAGGCAGTTTGTGTTTTTCTGTTGCTTCCTTGGATTTTCATTTCTCTGTTTTACCATTCAGCCTTTCTGCTGCCCCAAGGGTATTCACCGAATGCCTCGTTCCTGTGATTGCTTTTTGCAGGATTCAGAGGATCCAAGTATTTCCCCACTTGGACAAGGTTCTTTTTCAGACGTCCTCTCTGGAGATCCTGTTGCAAAATCTCCATTTTGCCATCTCTCTTCTTCTTCAGAGCCTGGGGTGTACAATAAACTTCAAAGTGTCTTCTCTGATGACTCCTCAGGACCTTGTTTTTCTGGGTTACAGGATTCAGATGCTGCCTTTGCTGTCATCCTTGCCTCCTCCCAGGGCCTTGACCCTCACCTCTTTCTTTCATGCTCTTCTTCCTCTGGCTTCCATTACAGCTAGGGAGTTTGAGAGCTCTGGGCTTCATGGCATTCACCATCCCTATGCTCCCTGTGGCCATCATGAGGATGTTTGTGGTTCCTGACATCAGTTTGGCTTCAACATGCTCATCCCTTAGAATTTGTAGTTCCTTTTCTGTCATGTCTCAAGAAGGAACTCCACTGGTGGATCCAGCAGTTGTCCTTCAATCCAGGGCTTCCTTTTCATCCCCCTGATGTTCTTCGTGTTTCACTGTTGCAGTAATCACCTTTGGGTTATTCCTGCTGTGGTAGCCCTCGGCTGGCCAGAATACCAGCGTCAGTGTTTGTCTGCTGCTGTCACTTGTTGTCACTTGTTGACTGATGTGAGGTCATTAGTGCTATAAAGCAAGGCAGCCGATGCCATTACATTAGTCTTTCTTGCCATGGAGCCCATAGCAGAAGCAGTTCGCAAGTGTGCCGGGCAGTCGCTACCAGAGTTACAATTACAGCTGAAAACGTCTAAAGCCAAGTACCCCGTTGGGGATCTGTTCACAGATGCTTCAGACGTGGGATGGAGAGCAGCTTTTGACTCCCCTAAAGGTGCTGAGGGCATATTCTCCTATTCAACAGAAGGAGCACATCAGTGTCAGAGATGAGAGCCCTCCTGCTGGCTCTTCAGGTTTTTTTATCCTCTTATCTCCGGGACCTGTCAAGTTTCAGATGTATAAAAGAGAGATGATCTCTTTCAGATGGGATTCTCCATCCCCTTCTACCATTCCCCCGTTCTGCCAGCCTTCTTGGATGCCATTATAGCTGCATCTAAATGCCCAGATTCTCAACCTCCTGCTCCCAAGCATCCTGATAGGTTTTACAAGGTGCCTGAGGACTCTAAATTCCTCTTCAAAGCCCCTTCTGCAGACCCAACTACCATGTCAGGCTCAGCTGATAAGGCATTCAAATTACTGCCCTCTGATAAAAAAAGCAAAGTGATGGAGAGACTGGGGAAAAAAGTTTACCCCTCTGACCTTCTGGCCTTCAGGGCAGTTATCAGACTCAGGTGGCCACATACTCTCTAGCTCTCCTATCAGATGCAGGAAAGCTCCTGTCAGAGCTCCCGGACTCTCCTACCAAGGCTAAAATGCCTGCCATCATTATCTCTTCTGCCCAGGTTACTAGGCATTCTGTCAAGTGCAGTTATGATGCTGCAGATGTCTCAGCCCGGACGGCAGCCTCTGGGTTAGTCCTGAGGAGATATTCCTGGCTCAGGTTACAACCCCTACCCAATGATATCAAGACCAGACTGATGGATTTCTCCCTGGACAATAAAGCCGTATTTGGCAGCTCGGCTGCAAACCTTTTCAAATCTTTACAGGAAAAAAGGCACGGAGCTCTAGAACTTAAAACATCCTTGTTTCTTCTGTTCCCAGGTTCCAGAGGAACTGCCAGGCAAAGACTACCTTTGTTAGGAATCCAGTTATGTCTTCTTCCTCAAAAAGTAAGAGAGGCCTCAGGAAACGAGCGTCTTCAAAGTCTACTCCATGCACACCTTCTCAGAAACGGCTCTTTCAGTCCTACTCCATACCTGGTAGCCTGTGACTATCTGCCTCCAGGGCCATCTATTCCTCTGTCACTTCGCCTCTCTCTCTTCCTGCTTGGCATCTGATCACTGAGGTCTCTTGGGCCCTCTCGATCATCCAAAAAGCATATTTCATGGCTTGGGAGACGCTTCCCTCCTTTAGAGGTATCCCGTCAAGTCATTTCTGGCCTTTTGTCCCAGGAGACTATTCAAGAGGTCCCCTCCTTTCAGCTGGGTAAATGACTCTACTCCAGGATGTTTCTGGTTCCCAGGAAGGATGGCCCTTGGAGACCCATCCTGGATATTTCTATTTAAACATAGTCCTAAAAGTCCCCTCCTTTCGGATGCTGACTTTACCTGCTCTTCTACCCTTATTCTTCCCCAAGTGTTCATGATGGCTTTGGACATCAAAGATGCCTACCTTCACATTCCTGTTCATGGTTCAGGAAATGTTTCCTTTTCTGTTGCTTCCTCACATTTTCAGTTGTGTGCTTTGTCCTTTGGTCTCTCTACGGCACCAAGGGTCTTCACAAAATCCTTGGCTCCTGTCATAGCTTATTGCAGACTACAGGGAAGTCAGATTTTCCCTTACCTAGACTATCTCCTTATCCAGACCCAGTCTTCAGACCTTCTTCCAGAAAAATCTTTCCTTCGCAGTTTCACTTCTGGAGAGTCTAGGCTTCACAGTAAATTACCAGAAGTCATCTCTGACCCCTTCACAAGACCACATTTTTCTAGGCTGCAGGATCCAGACAGATAGGATGCTAGCCTCTCTGCCCATAGACAAGGTACTGTTCCTTACTACTTCCAGAGCCTCTTATCCCTTCAATCCCTGACTACCAGGGACTTCTTATGGCTCCTGGGGTTCATGGCATCCCTGATTCCCATGCTTCCCTTGGCCAAGTTACACACGAGAAAAATTTACTGGTTTCTAAAAACAGTGTGGAGGCAGCACTCCCACCCTCTGGATTTTTATTCCCCTCCTGGCTTGCCTAAAGAAGTTGGATTCTTCAGGTTACGAAAAATCCAGGTCTCCCCCTACAGCCACCTCTTCCCACTCTAGAATTGTACACAGATGCTTCAGACACAGGATGGGGTGCAATTCTGCAATGCTGGATGGTCAGGGATGTCTGGTCTGCAGCCCAGACAAAGGAACATATCAACATAAAAGAGATTAAGGACCTGATTTACACCCTACAATTCTTCAAACCCAAGTGATGCGTATATAGTTCACTGTGTAAAACACCAGTTAAACAATGGGATGCAACAGTTTGGGGTAGGTGTTTACCTGTGCATCCCGATTGAGTTACCAGTGATATTTCAAAGGTTACGGTGCTGGGGATGTTTTTTGGGGCTTTTAAATATAAATGTGGGAAAACTGAATCTTGACAACCAAGTATGCTGCTGATTGTAGACTGGGTAACCTACTTAAGTAGAAAGATCTCAAAGTTCTCAAAGGTTCTGTAAAATGCACATAGCCTAGTGTAGTAGTATGTATTCTTTTTGGTGTTAATATAGTCTGAGTCTTTGCAAAAAGGATTTATGAGTATGACATGCACTGTCATTAAATCTTTGGGGGCAATAGTGACAACAATTTAAACTTCAGTTAGTGTAGCTGATGTCAGAAAAATATATTCTGTTGCTCTTATTTGAAGGGACTTGACTAGCCACTATGAGGAGGTTATTGGACCACTTTATATACCACAGTGATCTGACTCATTGAATATAACTCTTGTTTTCTGTAGCCTTTGAACAAGCCACCTGAAACAACTTGCAATGTTTTTTTTTCCCCCTTAAAAATCATATGGTTAGAAAACTATATGGAAAGCCCCACAGGAATAGTCATATTCATATTCTAGGTTACTTGGTGCTAACCCTTGACTGGTTTAGAAAGTAATACATCATCCTGTTCTACTTTAAAAAGCCTGGACTTGAAACACACCTCTGGGGAGCCGACACCAGATCAGGGAACCTTGTACTAAAACCAAACGAAGAACAATAATGGATTCATACCTTATACCTCACTAACTACTCTGACTTAAGTCAGTTGCTGTTCAGACTCTCTAAACATGGTATAACTGTGTTTTTTTCTATCACTTCATATTGTAGTTCCTGTTTGTATTATACTGATTTACCTTTAATATCTCTAATCTGGTTAAAATTTCTCTAAATGTTTTTTGATAATTTCTAAATAAATATTAAATAATTTCTCTAGGTCATTGTCATATAAGTCGCATCTGTTTTTAACTAATTTAGCCCCGTTATGTCTAATTTGGTATAGTTATTTAAACTATGAATGTTTTTGCATTATTTTTGAAGACTGTAAAATCATTGTTCTTGAATATTTTTGTAATACTTTAGAGCTTTTCTCTCCTGTCCTCCTACCCAGTTGGATTTTCCCAATAATCAAATATCAATAAATACATTATGCTTCTGTGCTTCTGAGTGGTTGATTGTGTTAATCAGGGATTCATTCAGCAGACATCCTGTGGAGTATTTCCATTAGTAAGTGTATGACTGACTTTTCAGGATGTCTGCTGTGGTAAGCCTGCTTTGGGGCTCTGCTTCTCACAAGCCATCTTAATCGCTAAATTAGAGGTGAAACTGTCCATCTTCATTAACTGCTAAATGTAAGACTGACTGGACTTTGTCAGCTCGGCAGCGGAAACCTTCCCATGCTGCTAGCCCTCCCCTCAATGTGTAATGCTTTGCCAGACAACTTCCTGTCTTGATCTCTCCTGCTGCTTCTAGACCTTGATTCAGAGAATGCCCTGATGTGCTTTGTGTGGAGTTAATCAATAAGTGTTTAAGACAATTTCATGGTGATCTTCCTGTGCTTACCCAGAGTTCACTGCAGTTCCTTTCAGCTAAATTCAGGTCAGTTAATTGCCTGTTAACGTTTTGTTAATTGAAGTTGGTTGATGTAGTTGTCCCCCTCTCTCCTCTTGGTGCTTCTTTAACTTGCCTTCTTATTTTGTGATGTATTCAGCACCTGGTGTGTGTTTAGGCTCCCTTTCCCAGATCATGTTTGTTTTTGTTTCATGAACACTAGGCTTATTCTAACAGTGGTTGTTTGTTCTGTGGTGTTTTCTTGAGACGGCCTGCCTGTCTGTGCCTCTGTCGGTCTCTGGGCCTCGGTCTCTTTGTCGGTCTGTGGTTTTGTTGCCAGTTTTTTTTTGTCAGAATAGTTAATGTGCTTTCCAGGGATTATAGGACATTTAAGAACTACAAGTGAGTTAACATGATTATTCCCCAAGTTAGGCACATATTATACATATTTTGCTTGGGAGAAGAACATTCAAGGAATACTGCAACAGTTGTGACTTCTTTAATTCTGTCACTGTTAGAGATAGAAAGAACGTTTATTGGGTGATGGAAGAACTAGTCCTCTTCAGCTACCAATTTGACCCTGGCCACTAGCATGCCCTTGAGATAATCCCTTTGGCTTGGGTAGCCTAGTCCACCTTTGATCACCTGTAGATGTTAGGCAGACACCCAAACTTTTCAGAGCCAGTCATGCTTCTGGTAGGCACAGGGGCAAAGAGAGGAAGTTGAAGAAAAAGCATAAAATTGATAGGATAAAAAGTCTGTAGTGCAACAAGGCTAGTGGTCTCGTACCATTTCCAAAGCAGCGGAGCAGTCCATGTCAGTGGGCTCCCCTTCAAGCAGTGGTGCTCATAGTCTTCCATGTCTTTGGTTTCTGAAACTTCACCAGTCAAGCATAAAGGACTGAAAGTCTGTCTTCCATAGTGGATGCAAAGGTCCACCACATTTTCCATTCTAGGCCTTCCTGTTCCATGTTTGCTACTAAGTAGTGCATCTGTTGAACTGGATGCCAGGAAGAAGGTTGAGGTAATCATACAAATGGCACATGTTGTGGTGTTTGGGTGGATAAAAGCCCTTCATCTTTTCCTTGTTTTGCTGCCTCTTGCCTGTTCTTCCCAGGTCACATGCCACTTCCATTTCCTGTAAGGTCAGGGATTGATCTGCGGGTGCTGATGTCAACATTGATGGGTGAGTAGACCTCTAGCAGTTTCAGCTGTAGTATTGACACATTTGTGGTTGGTGTCTCTGCTGTTGACTCTGCAGCCCATATCTGTGCCCATTCATTTGATACCTTCATTGTCTGGATAATGCGTATCTTGGTCTTGGAGCTCATTGATCCTTAGCCCTTTAATCAGGACCAACTTGGTTGGCATCTGTGTTGGGGTTACTGAGGTCAGCCTTTAGGACTGAGGCCATCAGTATGTCTTGTGGTCAGGGCTTCTCTGTTAAAATTGAGTTGATCCTCTCTGGCTTCATCCTTTGTTGCTCTCTGTTCTGGCTCCAAATGTTCATGTCAGTTTCTAAGAAGGCATCTGCTGTGGCTCAGGACCCTGACAGTGTTCACATTTATGCATTTGTTTCCCTTGGTGCACACAGTAACCAGTCTCTGCTACAGTATATTTGGTGGGATCTGGGCCCATCTTCCCTATTATGCCTGAGGGATTGGGTCTTGTATAAGATGGCTTGAGCGGATCTGAAGTCTCTTCCTTGTTGGACCACTTGCCCCTGTAACCAAGAAGGAAGAGTCATTGTAAAACAAAGCAGTTTAGTGTTTGTATGTTGGGGGGACTCAGACAGTGGCAAGGATGAGGGCTCAGCGAAGACCCTAAAACTGGAATGATACTAGAGATGCTGAGACAAAAGTATGGGAATGATCTGAAGACACTCCTCTCCGTGTCTTGAGATGCGTGATGATCCCCAAAGCCATCCTTGTTTATAATCCCTCGAACCCGTAAGGTGGTGCAGTGGTAGTAGTTTCATAGGTAGGTACTAGGCTATCGGCCCAAGGGCCTATGTAAGCCTAGCCAACAAGGTTCCCTGGCTTACGCCACCCAAGAAAGTTATTTTCCTGTGCCACTATCGAGGAGAGGCACAGAAGTGATCCCCAGGGTGTATTTCCTATTTCCCATCCACTCCTTAAGATTTTTCTTGAGTGCTAATGAAGAATCTGGGACATGAATCTATCCCTTCAGTTGTACATAACTACACACATACATAACTAAATAAATAAGTATAAATACTAAATAAACTATGACTGAAAAGTCTGAGATGCCCTGATATAACAAAATATATATCAGCCTTTGTACTGACTCCTTTATGGCAGAACTGTACTGTTATGCCACATTTATGGCCCAGTCTGGAACAGGCAGTTCTTAAGTACTGATATATGTACTACACACAACTCGGAGCGGTCAACTGTATGTCATACATGAATTAAGTCCTGTGGGAGCTAGCTGATTAAATTGGCTGGTTACTGGATGGCCTTCCCTGTGGAGATTTGAAATTCAAGCTACAGTCTCAGTTGGCAACCATATTAGCCATAACTGTGTGAAGCACCTTGCTTATAATTCTGTGTATGTGGCTTGCACCAATAAACCCATGTGCTGGTATGACTATTTGCATCTTACTGATTTTATTGAATATGCCAGGCTGACCTTTGTTTATTATTTATTTTATTTATAAATTTATTTATTACATTTGTTAACCAGGTATGTCCGACTGGGCCAGGGACCCGTTTTCATCGGAGACCCAGGGAGAAAAGCTCCACAGTAGTGCACTACAGCAAACAATCCTGATTACAATACAACAAAAGTAATACAATAACAAGCAATAATACACTGTAAGTAAATAGCACAAATGGAAGTACTGGGAAATATATACAAAAAGAAATTAAGTTACAAGTTAAGGTAGGAAAAGCAAATATAAGTGGGATAAAAAAAAATGTTATATTAAGTTGTTAAATGGTCCTTTCAGAGAACACTAATGTTTTTTGTGTTTCACTGTTGCAGTCGTCATGTTTGGGTTATCTGCTTGCAGTAGCCCTCAGTCGCCCTGATTAACAAAGTCTTGGGTCCTGCGTCGGTTGCTGTCTCTTCTTCCATGACGTCAGGTAGTCAAGGGTATAAAACATGCAGCTGACTCCATTACATCAGTCATTCTTGCCGTGCGGTGCCCGAAGCAGAAGCAGTTTGCAAGTGCCGGTTGGCTGACTCCTGAAATTTTCGTTTTCAAATTTCAGAACCGAAGTCTTCAACTAAAAGCTAAGTACCCTGTTGGGAAAACCTTTTCTTGCTTTAAACCGATGTCAGTAAAAGTAAATAATTGCATTTCTTGTGGAAAGCAAATACCTCATAAAGATTTTCATTCGTACTGTAGTCCTTGCCTAGGCCCTGACCACGACCTTACCTCTCTGTCGATTTTGTGCCTTACTTAAACCACAAACTGTCCATAGTCTGTATATTTTTGCTTCTAAATATTTTGGTGCTCGGTTCAGTTATCCAGATATGTCTTTGGTAAGCCATACGACTACCGACATTTCAAAAAAGCGCAAAGATAGACAGACAGGCCACCTACATCCAAAGCTGCCGAATACGCTTCTCCTAAGCCAGTTGCCAGTTCGCTGGTACTCAGTGAGATGCTTTCGCAGCCCCTGATACCCGCTACTTCAGATTCGCAGGCCTCTACTGAGACCCATTCGGAGTCAGGTATGCCGCGAGATCTTTCAACTGTGGAACCTGCAGATATCTCTACCCTGGATGGATCCGGAGCCGCTGTGCAGGCACCGGCTTCTGATGGTGTATTCAGACCTACTGACTTGCATATTGAACCGACACCATCTTCTTCTTCAAGGCCTAAAACTCAAACCAGGTCTAGAAAACTGATGCCCAGACCGCATGGTCAGGCCTCTATGCCTAAAAAACAAATGATAAAAATGGCTGAAGACCTTATTACTTTAATCAGGGGAAGCCAACCTTCTCCCTCTAAGAGACCTAGGAGTGAGTTTGCTTATGATTCCACTGATGACCAGGATTTACCCTCATCTACTTATGAGGATTCTGATGCTGAGGACTCTATTCCTTCTGCTTCCCCCCCTGGAGGATTTCTCTTTTGGTGAAACCTTGCATACTCTTAGGGAGCATTTTCGTTGCGAAAGTCAGGATTTCTCTGATTCTAAAAAGAGGCTTAGGGATTTCTTACTGCCGCTCAAGCACAGGCCTTTAGCTATCCCTCCTGTACTAGACATTGTTGATGATGCCTTTTCTGAATCTAGCTTGGCCCCTGATTTTTTTTACCTCCTGCTCCCAGAAAACCCGATCGATATTACAGGGTTCCTGACTCTCAAGTTCCTTTTCAAAAATCCTGCTGCGGATCCTGAGACCATTTCACAGGGACCTAAGGGCATTAAAGCTACTACTGCCAAAAATCCTACCCCCCTCTGATAGAGACTCCAGGGCACTGGCTAGACTGGGTAAGAAGGTATACACTCTGCAACCTTGGCCATTAGGGCCTTTAACCGATAGTTTCAAATGTTAAAGTATCAGCAGCATATTACTGAATTGCTTAAACAGAAAATGATGTTGATTCCTGATGGTGCTGAAAATAAGGATTTAATGCATTCTGCTGAACAAGTTGGAAAACATACTTTGCAATGTGGTTTTGATTCACTAGAGGCATCTTGCAGGGCTGCTGTCACTGGGTCTGTACTTAGAAGGCATGCTTGGCTTAAGGAGCAATCCTTGCCAGATCATGTTAAAGCTAAATTACTGGATGCTCCCTTAAATCAGGACTGCCTGTTTGGCAATAAGACAGAAGAAGTTCTTTAAAAGATGGAGGAAAAAGCTAAATCTATGCAAACTGTTAAATATTTCTTACAAGTACAACCTCCAAGATTTAGTAGGCATTTGCCTTCTAAGAATTATTCCTTTCCTGCCTCTTCCAAGCCTTCTCAGTCCAAACACAGATCCAGCAGAACACCCAGGCTTCAGTCCCAGGGTACGCACAGGACTAAGAAGTGGGGAGGCCCCACTTCCAAATCTGAGAGTAGTAAAACTCCCCCTATGGTAAATTGTCTCAATGACTTCACTTTAAAACTTCCAAGCACTTCTCAACTGACTGCCCCTTTGGGGGGAAATATTGCTCTACATGCGAAAAACTGGGAACTCATTACCCAGGACAAATGGGTTTTAAATAGTGTCCCAAGGATACAGACTTCACTTCCACACATTACCAACCCCAAACGGTTGGCAAGATCTACCCCCAAATCTGTAGGCAGAGGCTCAAAAGCAAGTACTCTCTCTCAAGCATAAAGGCTATTCAGATTGTACCAGAAGTGGAAAAGGGACAAGGTTTCCACTCAAGACTTTTCCTGGTACCCAGAAAAGACAATTCATGGCGTCCTGTCCTGGCCCTGTCTACTCTAAACACCTTTTTGGTGATTCCAAAATTCAAGATGCTGACTCTTCACCAGTTGCTTCCTATGCTAGGCAAAGATGCATGGATGGCAACACTTGATTTAAAGGAAGCATACCTGCACATCCCAATCATGGAATCTTGCAGAAGATACCTACGTTTCAAACCAGGCTACACACACTATCAGTTCTCTGCACTGCCCTTTGGCTTATCTACTGCGCCCAGGGTATTCACAAAGTGCCTAGTTCCAGTCATTGCATTTTGCAGGCAAAGAAATATTCAAATATACCCATACCTGGACGATTGTCTAATTCAGGCAGAAAGCCAGGGGGACATACTTTTGAATCATCTGGCCAACTTGTCTGGGGTACACCATAAACGAAAATAAATCACACCTTTTACCCTGTCAAATTATATTCCTGTGAGCAAGCTTGAATACAACTTCCCAGATGGCTTTCCTCACGCCAGAGAAACAATTTCATTTGACAACCTACTTCAAACTAGTGGCCACAAAAACCCTGCTATCTGGAAGGCAAATACTGCAAGCCTTGGGGTTCATGGCCTCCTGCATTCTTCTAATTCCATATGCAAGACTGCATATGAGGAAACTACAGTGGTATCTAAAACGTCTATGGTGTCAACATTCTCAGGATCTAGAAGCAATGATTCCTATCATACTTTGCCTATGCCTAGAGTTCCTTTGGTGGGCAGAGGCCCGCCACCAAAACAAGGGACTACCATTCACTCTACCCCCTGCTGCCCAAACCCTAACAGACGCATCAGACTATGCATGGGGGGGGAGGCTACCTGGCAGGGAAGTGCATTCAGGGCAGATGGAACCCAAGTCAAATGCATATCAATCAAAAATAAATGTTAGCTGTACAGAATGCTTTGACAGCCTTCAGGGACCACATTCTTGCAGGACAATTAATGGTAAAGACTGACAACACCACTGTTATGTGGTACATAAACAAACAGGGAAGTACCCATTCTTACCCCCTCTGCAGACTAGCCATGGCATTGTGGGATACAGCCTTGAGCTACCAAGTGCATCTACAAGCTCAATTCCTGCCAGGAAAACTAAATACACTGGCAGACGGACTAAGCAGAAACCTCATGGACCCACACAAGTGGAAACTGGAACCAAGGATTTTCAACATGTTGACAAACAGATGGGGAGCCCAGATATAGACCTGCTTGCCTCCCCCCAAAACTATCAATTGGACACATTTTGCACAAGGACTCCCCACAAACAAGTTTGGAAGGTGGATGCTCTGTCCTTCAGCTGGAAAAACCTATCAGTTTATGCCTTTCCTCCTCTGCGTCTCCTCCCCAATGTACTACTAAAGATCAAAAAGGACAAACCAAGGGCAATATTGATTGCACCAGACTGGCCACGCCAGCACTGGTGCCCCCACTTGCGCAGTGTGTCACTGTTGGCCCCATGGCACCTGCCTCAGACCCCTTCCCTGTTGTCTCAACATGAGAGCCCAGATTCTGCACCCTCAGCTTCAAACCCTGAACCTAGTAGCCTGGCTAATTACCTAATCTCTCCTTTACCATCCCTCAGTAAACCAGTGATGGATATCATTTTAGAGGCAAGGAGGCCTAGTACTTGAAAATCTTATGCTGAAAAATGGAAAAGATTCTGTGCCTGGAACCAGTCTCAAGGGATGAGTACAGCATCATCCCTCAGATTTTACAATACTTTACTGAGATGCTTCACAAGGGCCTTTCTTTTTCTTCCCTCAAAATTCAAACCTCAGCCATTTCAGCTCATTATAACACAGAACTTCCTCTCTCATCCACTGCTCAAGCAGTTCCTCAGAGGGGCCAAAAATTTAAGAACACCCAGGAAAGCCCCCACCTCCATCCTGGGACCTTAACTTTGTATTGGAGAAACTCACTCTTCATCCTTTCGAGCCAGCCGCTAGTGCAGATTTAAAATTATTTTCTTGAAAAACAGCCTTCCTTTTAACATATCTGAATTGCAGGCCCTTATGGCAGTGGAGCCTTTCATCATCTTTCATGCGGACAGGTTGTCCCTCAGAACTAATTCCTCCTTCATGCCCAAGGGTGGTATCCAGTGTGGCTGTTAATCAGTCCATTCATTTGCCAACCTTCTTTCCAAATCCACAGAACAAAGGGGGAGTGGATACTGCACTCCTTAGATGTGCAGAGACAACTTAGATTTTACTTGGACAGGACTAAACCTCAAAGGAAAGCTGAACTGCTGGTGGCATTTGCTGCAGGGGCAGAGGGGAAGGCTATTTCAAAGCAAACCGTTTCTAAATGGATAGGCCATTACATTAATTTCTGCTATAAGCACCATGGAAAACCTATCCCACAGGGGTTCAGACTCCATTCAACCAGGGCTGCATCTACCTCTACAGCCTTTCTCAGAGGTGTCCCTACCAGGGACATCCTAGAAGCTGCTACCCTGGAGTTCTATACATACTTTCACCAAGCATTGCCATTTGCCAGTTTTCTCTAAATCCAGAGCTGGCTTTGCCACTGCAGTCTTGCAGGGTCTTATTGCTGATCCTAATGCTATCTAAATTCCTCCTCCCACCCTTAGCTTTGGGAATCTACCCAAATGTGATGATTGCAACAGTGAAACACAAAGAACACAGTACAGTTGTGTGCACTTACCATAAATGTAGATGTTAGAGTGTATTCACTGTTGCAGTCCTGTTCACCCTTCCTCCAGCCCGAGTTTTTTTTGGCTATACCCCTACACTCCTTTACTATGCTTAAAAGCTTTTTGGTGTATTTGCTTTTTTATTGTAGGCATATCCTTGTGTGTGTGTGTGTGTGTGTGTGTGTGTGTGTGTGTATATATATGTGTATATATATATATATATATATATATATATATATATATATATATGTATATGTGTGTATATATATATATATATATATATATATATATATATATATATATATATGTGTATATATAGATATATATATATAGATATATATATATATATAGATATATATATATAAAGATATATAGATTTATATAGATATATAAATATTTTTATATATATATAGATATATATATATATATATATATATATATATATATATATATATATGTGTTTTATTTCTTCCTCTTAAAGGGCACCTGACATCTGGGGCAAGAAAAACTGATGTACTGGCGTCTGCTGCATGTTTTATACCCCTGACTACCTGACGTCACAGAAGAAGAGACAGCAACTGATGCAGGACCCAAGATTTTGTTAATTAGGCTGACTGAGGGCTACTGCAAGCAAATAACCCAAATGTGATGACTGCAACAGTGAATGCACTGTAACATCTACATTTATGGTAAGTGTACACAACTGTACTTTACTGTCAGGACTAAAACTAACCTGGGAAAACATGAAAAATGGCAAAAAGTTCTTATCTTTTGACATTGAAGTGTTCACCCTTCCCCAGTACCCGTTCAGTAGAATGCAGCAAAAGCCCATGTTAGCATCACTTCAGGTTGGCAATCCACAGCCACAGAATAAGTGGGTCAGGTAGGAACCATTAAAGGCCATGGCATCTTGCAGACCAGTCCTCATTCTGGAAAGGGCAGTCAGTAAAAACAGGGATACAAAGGTCCACTCAGTGGTGAGAAGCAGTCCAGTCTTTGAGGCCTTGTCGAGGTGTTGCCCTTTTCAGAAGCTGTGGGTTTTGTCCATTCATCTATGGAGAGATGGCCACCCTGCAGGACAGATGGGTAAGGACAGTAATATCCAAAAGTTGTACATTACCTTTCCTATTCACATCCTAGTTGTACTCCTTCCCATTACTGGGTGCCCCACCCCATCAGAAGACTGCGGCAAAGAAAGAGATTTCATCCTTATAAAAATGAACCATCCATTTCCTTATTGGGAAGGATGCAGCTTTTACTTCAGGCTCTTTAATTTCAGAGAAAAACAAAGACCTTAATCCCATTCTAGGCCCCAGTTTTCTAAACCACTTAATCCATTGGTATGGTTATTGTCAGTCCTTACTTGTCTGTTTTAAAGTGACTGGATGTTCTTTGTTTGAACGTCCAGAATGCCTAACTGCTTGTATAAAGCACAAAGGAATCGAGGAGGTTTGTTTTCCTCTGGATGAGCCTGCTATTAGCAGATGTTTTTCGTGTTTCACTGTTGCAGTCATTACATTTGGGTAATCTGTAGGCAGGTTGCCCTCAGTCGGCCTGAATAACAAAGTCTTGGGTCCTGTGTCGGTTGCTGTCTTCTCTTCCATGACGACAGGTCGTCAGGGGTATAAAACATGCAGCCGACGCCATTTTATTCTGTCTTTCTTGCCGCGCGGTGCCCGAAGCAGAAGCAGTTCGCAAGTGCTGGTCGGCCGACTCCTGAAATTTTTGCATTAGAGTTTCAGAATCGAAGTCTTCAACTAAAGCTAAGTACCCCATTGGGGAAACTTTTTCTTGCTCCTTACCAATGTCAGTAAAAGTTAATAATTGCGTTACTTGTGGGATGCAAATACCTCATAAGGATTTTCATTTGTACTGTATTCCTTGCCTAGGCCCAGATTATAACGTGCCTTGCTGTTGGTTTTGTGCTAGATTTAACCAACACACTAAGCGTCGGTATATTTTTGCTTCTAAATATTTTGGATCCAGGTTTATTTACCCTGAATTGTCGTCTGTTAGCAATCCGACTACTGAAGTTCACAAAAAACGCAAAGAAAAAGACACTGTCAAGGTCCAAAACGGACGACGAAACAACTTCTAAGCCAGTCACCGGTACTCAGTGAGGCACTTTCGCAGCATACCTGCTGCTTTTGAGTCGCAGGCCTCTACCGAGACCCATGCGGAGTCTGGTATGCCGAGAGATTTTCAGAGTATTGAACCTGTGGATGTGTCTCCCTTGGATGGGTCCGGAGCCGCTGAGCAGGCACCGGCTTCTGAGGGTGTTTTCAGGCCTCAACATTTTTAAATAAAACTAACGCCAACCTCAAAAACAAGATCAAAAACATCTATGTCTAAAAAGCTGATGCATGAACCACAGGCTCAGGGCCCTATGCCTAAAAAACAGATTATCAAAATGGCTGAAGACTTAATTACCTTGATCAAGGGTTCCCAACCCCCCCTGCTAAGAGGTTTAGGCAAGGCACTGATTATGAATATTCAGATCAAGTTTCCATTTCTTCCGATTCCTCTTCTGATCAGGAATTTTCTATCCCACCTTTTGAGGATTCTGATGCAGAAGAATCCATCCCATCTGCATCTCCTCCTGAGGATTACTCTTTTGGAGAAACCTTGCATACTTTAAGGGAACATTTTCACTGTGAGAGTCAGGACTTCTCTGAGTCAAAAAAGAGGCTTAGGGATTTCCTTCTTCCTTAGCATAAGCCTTTGGCAATACGTCCTGTATTAGACATTGTTGATGTGCTTTCGGAATCGAGCATGGCTTCTGATTCCCTACCTCCGGCTTCTAGTAAGCTAGACAGATATTACAGGGTTCCTCACTCCCACAAAAAATATCTATTCAAAAATCCTGTTGCTGATCCTGTGACTATCACAGGGTCCCAAAGTTGTACAGGCCTCTACAGCCAAAAATCCTACCCTCTCTGATAGAGATTCCAGGGTACTGGATAGATGGGGAAAGAAGGTTTATACGTCTGCAACCTTGGCAATTAGGGCCTTAAACTTCCAGTTTCATATGCTTAAATAACAGCATGTTATGGGCTTATTGAAACAGAAAATAATGTTGATTTGTGATTGTGTGGAAAGTAAAGAATTACAGTAATTATTGCATTCAGCAGAACAGGTTGGAAAGCATACTTTGCAATGTGGTTTTGATTCCTTGGAGGCCTCTTGCAGGGCCGCAGTTACTACATCTCTGATTAGAAGGCATGCCTGGCTCAAGGAGCAAAATCTGCATGATCATGTTCATAGGTTCATACTAGGCTATCTGCCCAAGGGCATTTATAAGCCTAGCCCATAGTTATGTGGCTTTCGCCACCCCTTTAGTTTGAATAAAACTATGCCTATTATTTTGCTGTGCCTCTGTCAAGCAGTGACACTGAAGTAATCCCTGGGGTAAATCTGCGATCTCCCATCCATTGGTCAAGATTCCTCTTGAACAAGGCCAGCGAGGTGCTCTGCCTCACATGTACCGGGATTTTGTTCCACAGCATAGGGAGTCTCTGGGTGATGAATCTGTCCCTCCAGCACGTTCTATTAATAACCGTGTCAAGGTTTAAGTCTCCCGCCCTTGTGGTTCTGAGGGATCTAGATTTATTGAGGTGAAGCATATTCATCAAATCTGGGTTTGACATGGCCTTATATGTCAGGCACAGGTCACCTCTGAGCAAGCGGTATGAGACTGAATAGAGCTGGAGTTCTTTCAGTCGGGCAGAATAAGACATATTTTTGAGACCCTTTATCCTTTTGGTGAGGAACTTTTGGGGCCTTTCCAGCTGCTGCAGGTGTCTGGTCAGATACTTTCCGAATGGGGCATTGTACTCAATCATAGGTCTAATGAGTGATGAGTACAGGGGGACTATGACCTCCCTTGATCTAGATGTGAATCCCTTCATGATCAGGTGGGCAATGTAGAAGGTTTTCCTAACTACTTTAGCAACATGAGTGTCAAATGAAAGGCTACTGTCAACCTGGGTCCCCAGATCCCTGATGACTTCTTCTGTGCTCAGTGGATTGCCACCTATATGGTAGCTAGGGGTAACCTTGTTTTTCCCGAAGGGTATGACTATGCATTTCTTGGCGTTTAACTTTAGGCCATGGCTCTGGCACCAGTTATCCGTTTCTGTGAGGCCCTTCTGAAGGATATCTGTGTCAGATGTGTTTTCGACTATGGCGCCCAGTTTGCAGTCATCTGCAAACTTTGTCAGCCATAACTCTCCTGTGTTTGCTTGTACCTCAGAAAAGATGATGCCAAACAAGAGTGGACCCAGGACTGAACCCTGTGGGACACCACTTGTGACAGACTTTGAGTCTGACATGGCTCCAGCAACTCTGACCCTGTGGGTTCTGTCACTTAGCCAGTTTGCAACCCATCTTGTGATGTATGGGTTTACATTCAAGCTGATGAGTTTTTCGATGATACCTGAGTGGGGTATTGTGTCGAAGGCCTTTGCCAGGTCGAGGTAGGCTGCATGGACTGCCTTTCCCTCATCAATGGCCTTGGTGACTGTCTCGAAAAAGTCAACCAAGTTTAAAAGGCATGATCTGCCTTTGACAAAGCCAAACTGGGTTGAATCCAAAGTCTGCAAGTTCCTATGTCTTTATTTATGAGTTCCATTATGATCCTCTCCATGGCTTTGCAGATAAGGCTTGTCAAGCTAATGGGACGGTAATTTCCAGGGTCGGTGGAGGCACCGCCCTTGTGAAGTGGGACCACCGTCGCGTGCGCCACTCCTTGGGTGCGTATCCTGAGGTGAGGCTAAGATTAAACAGCTGTCCTAACTGCGGGTTTAATTCCTCATTGAGTTAAGTGGAGCACACAGCCGGGGACACCATCCGGTCCCATGGATGCTGTGTTTTTGCTTTGAGAGAGCAGTTCTCACCTGGGCGTTGGAGATGTTTGGGGGCTACAATCCTCTGGTATAGATATCTCTCCTTTTGGGGAGGGGGAGAAGTTTGCACTGAACCTGTCAGCCAGTATGTTGGCAATGTGTGTAGGTTCAGTAATCTTCACATCATTTTGAACTAATTCTGAGCATATCTGGGAGTTTCCTCCTAGGTTTCTAACATAGCTAAAGAAGGCCTTATGATTGTCTTTTGAATCCTTGGCGATTTTTCTCTCAAAATTTGCCTTGGACGATTTTATAAGAGCTCTTAGTTTTTTACTTATAATGATCAAAGGTGTCTTACCTTTCAAGGATTTTGCTCTGTCTTGTAGTAGCTTCCTCCTTTTGTTGTAGAGCTTGTTTATGGCTGGGGTCCACCAGACTGGACGCTTGCCTTTGGTACAAAGAGTCTTAGTTTTGTTTGGGATTGCCTGATCCATGCAGTCCTGTAGGTGCTGGTAGAAGGCATTTGTAAGTGATTCAGCGGTTTGAGTAATGTTTACCACTGGCTCGGGGGCCTTAAAGGAGACCACACTAGTTTTTAGAAGAGTGAAGTCGGCTTTTGAGAAGTTTTTCACTGTGGTCTTTTTTATTTCAGGTGGGGGCGGGATGAGGACCTCCAGCAAAATTAGTTTATGATCTGATCTCACCAGTGAGGGGTATACTTCTGGTGTTGAACATTGTGATCCCATGTTCGTGATGAGATCAAGTATGTTTTCTCCTCTTGTGGGGATGGTGACTAGTTGTTCCATGGCATTTGAGTTTATGAACTCCAGGAACCTTTGGGCTAGAGTGTTTGGGCTTGAGTAGTGTTCCCAGTCTATATTAGGGTAGTTGAAGTCACCTAGTATGATGGTGTTTGGAGATACATTTATCCCCTCCAATGTTTTCAGGAAGGCCATGTGAGGTTCCTGAGTTTGAGAGGGTGGCCTGTAACATGCTACAAATTGCAGAGCAGTCTTGCCTATGGTTAATTGCACCTGGATGGTCTCCGATGCATCGTGCATTGCCACCAACCTTGAGGTGTGGGTGTCCTTTATGAATATGGACACCCCCCACCCTTTCTTGGTGTTGTCCGGATTTTGGGGCGGAACGCATGATATGAGGTGAAACCTGATAGTGCTGGGGTGCTCTCAGGAGCCTTGAACCAGGTTTCTGTCACAGCACAGACATCGATGTTCTCCATACTGAGAAGGGCCTCGAGTGCATGCATCTTGAGATTGAGACTTCTGGCATTGAGCAGCATTACCCTTAGTTTTTTCCTTTTTGTGTTCTAGGGTGGTAGGTTTAGAATTTGAGCCTTGCCTAAAAAGGCACTATGGGGTGGCAAGAGCCTTTGCTAATATCCGGAAGCCTAGGGTGACAGGTGCAAGCCGTCCCTTGAAACGGTAGCGTGGCTTGTCCAGCATGTCATCCCAGGCAGACAGACATTGGATCCCCTTTGAATGACACCAGAATTTAAGCCAATTATTAAAGCTGATCATCTTATCACTGTATTGTGGCATCATTCTAGGTGAAGGTAGGATACTGCTCAAGGTCAGGGTCATACCTGCCTGGGCTACATAATCAGAGAGCTCCTCAATGTCTCTTTTCATGTAGTCCAAGGAGGTACGTCTCAGGTTGTTGACACCAGCGTGGACAATGACTGAGTCGTACTTGTACCTGCTGTTGAGAGACCTGAGTGCTTGCGTTTTGTGGCGGATTCTAGCGCCCGACAGGCAGCTTACTGTGACCTTCTCCTTAGTCTGGTGAGCGGGACGTCAGTGTGTCTGACTATGGAGTCACCTATGACAAGTATGTTTGGTGTTGTATTTGGCCTTAAG
This sequence comes from Protopterus annectens, assembly GCF_019279795.1. Classification (NCBI taxonomy): domain Eukaryota; kingdom Metazoa; phylum Chordata; order Ceratodontiformes; family Protopteridae; genus Protopterus; species Protopterus annectens. The sequence goes on along the minus strand of NC_056728.1, from coordinate 26,450,999 downwards.
GGCAGTGACTGCTTTGCACACTGATTTTGTTGTTTGTGTTGTTTGTGTGGTGTATTGAGTTTGCAGTTGCTTGGGTGTCTGCTTTGGAGGCATCTGCTGTTTAGGTAAATTTTACTCAGAGCCTCCAGTATGTCTTGGTGTGTTTATGTGTTTGATTCAGTGGTGTGGTTGAGTTATGTGAGACTGGTATTGTGGTGTGTGTAGTTGCCTTCTCCTCCTGCCTGGTCTTGCCAGTCCTGAGTTGAGAGAGCTCAGCCTCCAGTCTGGCTAAATAGCTGCATCTCTCACAAGTGTTAGTGTTACGTGGGAGGAGGAGAGGGTTGTCCGTGTACATGAGGCAATTGTAACATTGTCTCAGAATTCCCAGATTCACCAACTGGGCAGGAGAGGACGCCAGCATCTGACCCTTCGACATGCTACAAAGAATTATGAGTTGGTATGAGGCAGAAAAGTAGTGGGCTTAGCAGGGAAGTGGGCACTCCTGGGGGGTTTTGCTAGTGAGAGATTTGTATAATATAGGAGTGCTTGACCTGCAAAGAGAATGCTTATAAGACAAGGGGTATGCTTATAAGACAAGTGCTGAGCTTTTTGAGAAGAAAAAGCTAATTGGAACAAGTGCTGCACTTTTTAGTGAAGGTGTAAACTGTTTATGTTAAAGCTAAATTGTTGGATGCCCCCTTGCAGCATGATACTCTGTTTGGTAATAGGGCAGAAGAGGTTTTAAAGAAAATGGAAGACAAAGCTAAATCTATTCCCAAAAGTCACTGTGGAGGCAACAATCGACAAAGAAAGCACACTGGTACCACAGTAAATTCCACGATCCACGCTTGATTTAAATAAAAGCACAAGCTCTTTATTTAACAAGCCAAAAACAGTTGTTGAGCGCTTTCATGTATAAAATACACTTCATCAGAACACCTAGTAAGCCCTAAGGCTCTCTATAAATACCTAAAAAACCGCCAAAAGTTAATTGTTTAAGAGCTACGCCCTCACCATTTCTTAAAACTACAGTACTTACTTTCTCACTGATAATACATATAAAACCTAAAATACAATACTAAATGAAATTGTGTATAAATTTATACACTTAAAAACCAACTCTTTGCCAAAGGCAACAACATTGTACTGTATGGTACATATTTAAAAATGGCACAAAGATGCAGTGTCAAACATTGTCACTTATTAGAAATCAGTCTTGACATTTGTCCTAACAAGACAGGATTTGGTAGGTACAAAATTCAACTATTACTAAAACACTACTAATACATGCCATAATATAATGTTGATGTAAAGACAATAAAATTCAGTATCCAGATTTTTGCAAGTTGTATACTTCTGTTAAATTTTTAAATACAATTCTGAAAGTAAAAAGTAATAAAATGAGATGTTATGTGTTCCTAACCAAGGGTTTTGTGGGGATCATGTCATTGAGACCTGGAAGACACGCTGCATTTAATTTCAACTGCCATTTTATTTCTTTCTCTCCCACTGTTCTCTTAATGTCCCCACCCCTCGGATTCTCCCTAACTACTTCCAAAATTGCAAATTTAAACTTGTCACATGTTTTACTTTTAGAAATGTGCCTAAATAAGGCATTGTTCTCGTCCCTCTTCCCTATACAATAAATGTGATCGTAAATTCTGTATTAAATAACCTGTCGGTTTTCCCGACATAGTAACATGGACAAGAACAGCACATAGCTAAATAAATCAAATGCTTGGTGTTGCAATTACCATTGGCAAATCTAATTTTATTGTTGTTGATGTTTTCTAAAGTACAACATGCATCCTCACATACAAAGGCACATTGTGAACATCTACCACATTTCCTGGTCCCCCATCTCTGTGTGTTATTACTCCCCCCTTGTCTACTGGCCTTCCATTCAATAAGATTTTTAATATTTGGGTCTGTTTTGTATACAAAGGTGGGCCTGTCACTAACAAAATCTTTGATAGACTCATCACTGGTAATGATGTTCCAATTGGAAGTAATAATTTTTTTGACATCATCTGCGTGTTTCCCATACTTGACTATATAGGATTTCAATATTGATTTGTATCTTTATTATCATGACATTTCTTACTAGTATCAGGGAGGATTGTTCCCTTCCCCAACAGTGGTGTGTACTTTTTCCCCCATTCCTGTAACACAAAGCTAGTCACATCCTTGATCAAGTAGGGTGGGTACCCTTTGTCCCTAAACATACTCCCTATATGGTTGATTTCGACTCCATGTCCGCCGAGCGTTGTCATCCTCGCCCGTATGCACTGACCTTTGATAATACTACGTTTCTGTGAGTAGGGGTGACTACTACTGAAATCCAAATAACCATTACTAAATGTGTCCTTCCTGTAGATCTTGGATTGAAAGGACCCTCCGCATTGAATATGTACACATCAAGATAGTTGATTCCACTCATGTTGTATTGGTGTACAAACTCTAAATAAGTAGTGGTCTGATTAATATATTCAATGAATTTGGACAATGAAGTAGTGTCCCCCTTCCATAACAGAAACAAGTCATCCAAATACCGGACATAGCAGGATATGTGTTCCATCCACTCACTGTGTAGTACAAACTCTTCCTCCCAATCCAAGAGCACAAGATTGGCGTAAATAGGGGCGCAAGCTGCCCCCATGGCCACACCAGAGATTTGTCGAAAATATTCACCTTCAAAGAAAATGAAGTTATTGTCAAGTACAATTTCTGTAAACTCAGAAATGAGCCTAATCTTCTCCCAACTTAGCCCACTGTGTTTCCTCAAACTGGCTGTAAATCTTTCCAACCCCTCATCCTTGGGAATACAGGAGAAAAGATCCTTGATGTCAACCGTGACAAAGATCATACCTGGACTCCATAACTCTTTGGTGAAAATCCCCAAAAATTCCCACGAATCTCTGATGATGTGCTGACACCCTTCAAGAGTGTGTTTTGACCAAAGGTCAACCACTCTACCAAAAGGAAAGGTTTTGCTGTAACTGCCTGCAATGATGGGTCTAAAGGGGTTCAGCACATCCTTGTGCACCTTCGGAATTCCGAATATAGTAGCTAGTTGTGGGAAATCAACCTTAAGAAATTTGTAGAGCTCTTCATCGATTCTCTCATCCAACAAAAACTCTTCAAGGAACAAATTGATCCTGTTGTGGGCGATGTTAACCTGATTTAAACTAGCTACCTCATATTGTTTGATATTTCGAAGAATATCAAAGATCTTTGCTGTGTATGCATCCTGATCATACAACACTATACCACCCCCTTTATCAGCAGACATGACCCTAATGTTGTTTTCACTGAGAGTGTCCAATATGTCCCCCAGATCTTGGTCATGCCTGCTGTGGGAAAATGTGTTGTTCGATTGCTTACACAAGGAATAGATTTCTTTGGTAACTACATTCTCAAAAGATGTTAAAGTTTTGTGTGTGGGAGGTGTAAAGGAACTTTTCTTCCTAAGTGTGTTCTTAGATACACTAACACCCTGTTTGTCACGAAAGAATATTCCTAGGTTTAATTTCCTTAAAAACAATTTGAATTCAACCAGGGTGTCGACCACGTTGAACGGCTGACTAGGTGTATATTTCATTCCCTTGGTAAAAACTCGAAAATGTTCCTTTTCGACTTGAAAGGAAGTATAATTATACACCTTAATGTCCCCTTCAATGTTTATAATGTTATCAGTACTGTTCACCACTGTTTCCTGATTACCAATACCACTGGAGTTTATTGTTCCCTGTACTGATGCCCCCACTTGTTCAATCTCTGTTTCTTCCCTACTTCCTGCCATTTCCATCCCCTCCCAGTCTCCTGGTATAAAAAATCCTCTACACCTGCAGCATTTAGAGTGTCTACACAGTTGGCAGTATTACTGGGGCCATTGTAAACTGTACCATTGGGAGCAGTAACATTTCTATTCCATTTGTACATAGTACCATTCTCAAATTGTTTTAAATCCCTGGAAAACTTCTTACATTTCCTATCAAAACTTTTCCTACCATTACTCTCAGCATATGTAAATTGTTTCTCATACAACTTGTCCCATTCTGAAAATAATAAATCATGTGTAATAGTGTAGTTGTCCTTATCCACCTCTTCCAATAAACTACTGAGTTTGTGATCATTACATGATACAATAAACTCAATAAACTGTTTACCAAAACTGTTAAACATTTCTTCACATTTCTTAATGTTTACAGTGTTCATCTCAATCCCAATAGGTTGTTTAAAAAAACGTAAACCCATGGGAATGATGTTACTTTCAAGACACTTACGTAAATACATGTTGTCTATCTGTATACTTTTAATTTTATTGAGTTTGTTGCCAAACCCAAAAATCATACTTTTTAATGACTGATTACCCCTGTGTACAAAATTGTTTCTAGGAATGTCAGTAATAGTTTTAGCACACCCAAATTCAAAAGGTAGCTTTAAAAATCTGTCCAAATTAGCTTTGATGTTGGAACTACCTACTTCGCTGTTGTTGGATACAGCTGGTTTCACCGTTCCATCCTTAGAGTCCAAGGTTCCAACCTGAAACCCATCTTTAACAGAATAAGTCCTCTTGGGTGGTGCCCGCTTAGGTTTGGCACCCGAAATAAGAACCGGATCCTCCGTGACGTTGTGCGATCCGTAGGTGTTACCAAAAATTCCCTCATTGGTACACGAGTCCACCGGAACAGAATTGGAAGCCACAGCAGACCTCTGTCCGTTGGGAATGTCATCCAAACTATCGTGGTCCGAAACTGAAAGCAAAGCGTGACGCCAAATGACTTGGTGAGGCAGCTTCCTGTTGGACCCGATTGGCGTGACAGTAGTCCGTTGAGTGGCGGTGTCATCATTTCTATTAACCTGATTTCACCTCTCAAAATAGCCAATTCGATTGTATTTTCTCCATCTCGTCCCTCCGGACAGGAGAAAAATTAGCAAAACCTTCATTGATGGAATCCATGGAATAAAACTACAATTCCCAAAAGTCACTGTGGAGGCAACAATCGACAAAGAAAGCACACTGGTACCACAGTAAATTCCACGATCCACGCTTGATTTAAATAAAAGCACAAGCTCTTTATTTAACAAGCCAAAAACAGTTGTTGAGCGCTTTCATGTATAAAATACACTTCATCAGAACACCTAGTAAGCCCTAAGGCTCTCTATAAATACCTAAAAAACCGCCAAAAGTTAATTGTTTAAGAGCTACGCCCTCACCATTTCTTAAAACTACAGTACTTACTTTCTCACTGATAATACATATAAAACCTAAAATACAACACTAAATGAAATTGTGTATAAATTTATACACTTAAAAACCAACTCTTTGCCAAAAGCAACAACATTATACTGTATGGTACATATTTAAAATGGCACAAAGATGCAGTGTCAAACATTGTCACTTATTAGAAATCAGTCTTGACATTTGTCCTAACAAGACAGGATTTGGTAGGTACAAAATTCAACTATTACTAAAACACTACTAATACATGCCATAATATAATGTTGATGTAAAGACAATAAAATTCAGTATCCAGATTTTTGCAAGTTGTATACTTCTGTTAAATTTTAAATACAATTCTGAAAGTAAAAGTAATAAAATGAGATGTTATGTGTTCCTAACCAAGGGTTTAGTGGGGATCATATCATTTAGACCTGGAAGACAAGCCGCATTTAATTTCAACTGCCATTTTATTTCTTTCTCTCCCACTGTTCTCTTAATATCCCCACCCCTCGGATTCTCCCTTACTACTTCCAAAATTGCAAATTTAAACTTGTCACATGTTTTACTTTTAGAAATGTGCCTAAATAAGGCATTCGTCCCTCTTCCCTATACAATAAATGTGATCATAAATTCTATTTTTTAATAACCTGTCGGTTTTCCCGACATAGTAACAGGGACAAGAACAGCACATAGCTAAATAAATCAAGTGCTTAGTGTTGCAATTACCATTGGCAAATCTAATTTTGTTGTTGTTGATGTTTTTTAAAGTACAACATGCATCCTCACATACAAAGGCACATTGTGAACATCTACCACATTTCCTGGTCCCCCATCTCTGTGTGTTGTTACTCCCCCCTTGTCTATTGGCCTTCCATTCAATAAGATTTTTAATATTCGGGCCTGTTTTATATACAAAGGTGGGCCTGTCACTAACAAAATCTTTGATAGACTCATCACTGGTAATGATGTTCCAATTGGAAGTAATAATTTAATCTTATCACTGTATTGTGGCATCATTCTAGGTGACGGTAGGATACTGCTCAAGGTCAGGGTCATACCTGCCTGGGCTACATAATCAGAGAGCTCCTCAATGTCTCTTTTCATGTAGTCCAAGGAGGTACGTCTCAGGTTGTTGACACCAGCGTGGACAATGACTGAGTCGTACTTGTACCTGCTGTTGAGAGACCTGAGTGCTTGCGTTTTGTGGCGGATTCTAGCGCCCGACAGGCAGCTTACTGTGACCTTCTCCTTAGTCTGGTGAGCGGGACGTCAGTGTGTCTGACTATGGAGTCACCTATGACAAGTATGTTTGGTGTTGTATTTGGCCTTAAGGGCAGTGACTGCTTTGCACACTGATTTTGTTGTTTGTGTTGTTTGTGTGGTGTATTGAGTTTGCAGTTGCTTGGGTGTCTGCTTTGGAGGCATCTGCTGTTTAGGTAAATTTTTACTCAGAGCCTCCGAGTATGTCTTGGTGTGTTTATGTGTTTGATTCAGTGGTGTGGTTGAGTTATGTGAGACTGGTATTGTGGTGTGTGTAGTTGCCTTCTCCTCCTGCCTGGTCTTGCCAGTCCTGAGTTGAGAGAGCTCAGCCTCCAGTCTGGCTAAATAGCTGCATCTCTCACAAGTGTTAGTGTTACGTGGGAGGAGGAGAGGGTTGTCCGTGTACATGAGGCAATTGTAACATTGTCTCAGAATTCCCAGATTCACCAACTGGGCAGGAGAGGACGCCAGCATCTGACCCTTCGACATGCTACAAAGAATTATGAGTTGGTATGAGGCAGAAAAGTAGTGGGCTTAGCAGGGAAGTGGGCACTCCTGGGGGGTTTTGCTAGTGAGAGATTTGTATAATATAGGAGTGCTTGACCTGCAAAGAGAATGCTTATAAGACAAGGGGTATGCTTATAAGACAAGTGCTGAGCTTTTTGAGAAGAAAAAGCTAATTGGAACAAGTGCTGCACTTTTTAGTGAAGGTGTAAACTGTTTATGTTAAAGCTAAATTGTTGGATGCCCCCTTGCAGCATGATACTCTGTTTGGTAATAGAGCAGAAGAGGTTTTAAAGAAAATGGAAGACAAAGCTAAATCTATGCAAACTGTAAAAAATTTCTTACAAGTGCAGCCATCCTGGTTCAGTAGGCACTGACCTACTAAAAATTGGTCCTTTCCTGTGTCCAACAGAGCCTCTCAAGGCAAGTTCATGTGCTCAAAAGGCTCTAGATACCAATCACAGGGTTCTTAAAGGTCTAAGCAATGGGGGTGCCTCCACCTCCAAATCTGGAGGAAACAAAGCACAACCCTACAGTAAGCAATCTCAGTGACTTCCCTCTACCTTCACCAAGCACTTATCTTTTGGCAGCCCCCTTGGGGGGGAAATTAGCACTTCATGCTCAAAATTGGCAGTTAATTACCCAGGACAAATGGGTATTAAACATAGTATCCCAGGGGTACAGATTTCATTTCCATACTGTGCCAATTCCAAATGGTTGGCCAGATCTGCCACAAAATAAATGGGCAGAGGCTCAGAAACAAGTTGTGGCCCTCATGGATATGGGAGCTATTCAACCAGTGCCAGAACAGGAAAAAAGACAAGGTTTTTATTCAAGACTGTTCTTGGTACCCAGAAAAGACAATGCCTGGCATCCAGTACTGGACTTATTGATTTTTAACACGTTCCTGGACATTCCAAAATTCAAAATGCTGACATTACAACAGCTATTGCCTATGCTGGGCAGGAACACTTGGTTAGTGACTCTAGACTTGAGGCATACCTGCGTATCCCAATATGGGAATCGTGCAGAAGATACCTCCGCTTCAAGGCAGGTTTTTTGCATTACCAATTCTCTGCACTGCCCTTTGGCTTATCTACTGCGCCCAGGGTCTTTACAAAGTGCCTGGCACTAGTAATTGAATTCTGCAGACAAAGAAGCATACAAATCTGTCCTTACTTGGACGACTGTCTCATTCAAGCAGAGGACAAGGACACACTTCAACATCTGCCGTTTGTAAAAAGGCTTCTAACATGCCTATGGGTACACAATAAACAAAAAGAAATCCCAACTGGTACACTCTCAAATAATTACTTTCCTGGGTGCAAGCTTTAATACAACTGCTCAGATGGCTTACATTACGCCAAACAAACAAAGGCACCTGGCAAAATACTTCAAACAAATGGCAACAAGAACCCAGTTATCTGCAAGACAAATTCTGCAGGCTTTGGGGTTCATGGCATCCTGCATTCTACTAATTCCATATGCAAGACTGCATATGAGGAAACTTCAGTGGTACCTAAAACGTTTATGGGAGTCAACATTGTCACAGTCTGGAAACAATGATTCCTCTCATTCCCTGCCTACAACAGGAGTTTCTTTGGTGGGCAGAGATGTCACGAAAACAAGGGACTGTCATTCACTCTACCCCCTGCCACCAAAACCTTAACTACAGACGCATCAGACTATGCTCGGGGGGCCCACCTGGCGGGGAGATGCATTCAGGGCAAACGGAGACAAAAGAAATGCATCTGCATATCAACCAGAAAGAGATGCTAGCTGTTCAGAATGCTCTGACAGCCTTCAAGGACTTACTTCATCCAGGACAGCTACTGATAAAGATGGACAACAACACGGTTCTGTGGTACGTAAGCAGGGGGGTACACATTCCTATCCCCTTTGCAGACTAGCCATGGCATTGTGGAACACAGCTTTGACTTGCCAAATAAATCTTCAAGCTCAATTCCTGCCAGGAAAACAAAATACTCTGGCAGAGGACCTAAGCAGAAATCTTATGGACCCGCACGAGTGGAAACTGGATCCACAAATCTTCAGCATGTTAACACAGAAATGGGGAAGCCCAGACATAAATCTATTTGCCTCTCCCCAAAATTATCAACTGTACAAATTCTGCACAAGGACTTATCACAGTTAAGCATGAAAAGTGGATGCCCTATCCTTCAGTTGAAAAAAACTCACAGTTAAGCATGAAAAGTGGATGCCCTATCCTTCAGTTGAAAAAACCTATCAGTCTATGCCTTTCCTTCTCTGCCTCTTCTCTCCAAGGTCTTACTAAAGGTCAGACAGGAAAAACCAAAAATGATCCTAATTGCTCCGGACTGGCCTCGTCAGCACTGGTACCCAATTCTAAGGAATATTTATCCACTCCCTCCTTGGTACTTGCCTCAAATACCTCATCTACTGTCTCAGCAGAACAATCAAATTCTGCACACTCCGCTCCAAACTCTGAACCTTGCAGCATGGCTGATCATTCAATTATTCAAATAACACCTCTCAGTAAATCTGTGATGGATGTCATTTTGGAAGCCAGAAGGCCTAGTACTAGAAAATCTTATGCTGATAAATGGAAGAGATTCTGTGCTTGGAACCAAGCACAAGGAACGGACACAGCAAAGCTCAATATCCCTCAGATTTTACAATATTTGACTGATGCTTGACAAGGGCCTATCTTTTTCTTTAGTAAAAATCCATGCCTTTAACATCTCGGCTCATTACAACACGGAGCCTCCCCTCTTTTCTCATCCTCTGCTCAAACAGTATCTTACAGGGGCCAAAAGTTTAAGGACTCCCAGATCATCACCAACTCCTGCATGGGACCTCAATTTTGTGCTGGACAAACTCACCCTGCCTCCTTTTGAACCAGCAGCTACTGCGGATATAAACATTTTTATCTTGGACAACAACTTTCCTCTTGGCAATCACTTCAGCAAGAAGGGTTTCAGAACTACAGGCTCTCATGGCTGTGGAGCCTTTTATTACATTTTACGCGGACAGGGTGTCCCTCAGGACCAATCCTTCTTGTATGCCTAAGGTGATATCGAGTGTGGCTCTTAACCAAACAATTCACCTGCCAACATTTTATCCAAATCCGCAGAACAAGGGGGAGCGGATTCTGCATTCATTGGACGTACACATACAACTAAAATTCTACTTAAACAGGACCAAATCTCTAAGAAATTCTGAGCAACTACTGGTGGCATTTGCTGCAGGATCAGAGTGGAAGGCTTTATCAAAGCAGACTATTTCTAAATGGGTAAGCCACTGCATTCGTTTCTGCTACTTGTACCATGGTAAACCTGTGCCCAAGGGGATCAGATCACATTCCACCAGGGCTGCCTCTACCTCAGCAGCTTTTCTCAGAGGAGTTCCAACCAAAGACATTCTAGAAGCTGTTACTTGGAGCTCTGTTCATACCTTCACAAAGCATTATCATTTGCCTCTTTTCTCCAAATCCAGGGCAGGCTTTGCCACTGCAGTTCTGCAGGGCTTTATAACCACTCCTAATGCTATTTAGTCCCATCCTCCCTTCCATAGCTTTGGGATTCTACCCAAATGTAATGACTGCAACAGTAAAACACGAAGAACATAGTACAGTTGTGTACACATAAATGTAGATGTTAGAGTGCAATCACTGTTGCAGTCTGGGTTACCCACCCGACATCCCCCTTTTCTATAACTTCTCTTTCCTTCGCTATATTCTAAAGCCTTTGTGGTGTATTTGCTTTTAGATGAAGGTAATGTTTATGTTGCTAAAAGTGCACCTGACATCTGGGGCAAGAAAAACTGAATAAAATGGCGTTGGCTGCATGTTTTATACCTCTGACGACCTGACGTCATGGAAGAGGGGACAGCAACTGACACAGGACCCAAGACTTTGTTATTCAGGCCGACTGAGGGCAACCTGCCAGCAGTTTACCCAAATGTAATGACTGCAACAGTGAATACACTCTAACATGTACATTTATGTTAAGTGTACACAACTGTACTTTCAGAATGCTTTTGTTTGGCTGTGCCTCAGCCGTGATACTTTTCTCTATTTGTATGTCTGTGATAGCAGTGCACCAGAGGCTGACAAGGGGTCAAAATATTTCCTTAGTTTGCCAACTGGCTCCTTGCTTCCCCGACAGTGACCAGTGTACTTTTGGTGAGAGAAATTTTTGATTCTTCCCATGTCTTTGTAGATCACGGCGAACACCACAGACTCCCAGATGGGGGCCCACTCAAAGCCCCACACTCATCAGCTGGATGTTGGATAGTCTGTGCTGCATGATGTTGCTCAGTTTAAACAGGATTCTTTGTGTTTATAAAGTAGTGCTTTAGGTTACTCAGTTTCAGTTGGTGATTGCCACCTCATCTCTCAAGCTTGTCATTGACCTTTTGTGTGGTTTTCCCGTGGCAGGTTCTTCATGATACCACTCTAGTGGATACCCCCTGGAACCTGTATTATTGAGGAAATTATTGCTTCTACTATTTGAGGTGCATTCTAGTGGCAGAATTGAAGTATTTTTGCCATTGGAAGGGCTCACTCATGGAGGCATTGACCTCTACCTGGGACAGTCTTGGAATTGTAAGCTCTGTAAAGTAAGCCTCCTTTTCTAGTCTGCACAGATGAGTGTCCTTATGGACGTACCTTGCCTTTATGCCTAAGGTAACTACTGAAACAGTCCTTAACCATTTTATACATGTACCTGATTATTCCTGTATATCCTAACAAGGAGAGACAAGTTCATTCTTAATATGGATGCTTGGGATAACCCAGATTTTATCTGGATATAAAAAAATACATAGTTCATGAATTTTTTTTTTCACAGACAAGGAATTGAGCTGTTGAATTTAGCAATTACGAAAGACAGCAAACTAATTGCCATCTCTGCTAAAAGCTGACGTAGGCAAGGTGGTAACCACTTTTCAGGCGTTTTTCAAATGTGCATCTGTGAGTGATTTTTTGGCAGCTAAATGGGTTCACTGAATGCTTGCCAAAGACAATACAACCAATCTGGACAAGCTCTCATGATGTCCTTCAAGAATGCAACTGCAGTCCTGACATATCTTCCTTCAGGGCTGCATTTTTTAAAGGGCAATCTCCCGCAAGGCACGACCCAGGAGAATAGCCTTGGTAACCACCCTAAATTGTTAAAGATAAATATCTTAATTTCAGATTTGAAAGTTATGCACTTATCATAACATTAGATCTGGATGACTGTCAAACCTTGTTAACTTATTTATACATCATACCCTGACCTAGAGGTGGTGCTGCGGTAGCGTTGTCGCCTCACAGTAAGATGCTGACCAGTCCGACTCTCGGCTAGAGCGTCTTCTGTGTGGAGACGTGAGTGAATAGGCGTACCTTCGTTGAAGGTTGTGTTAGGGCTGGCAACTCAGCATGTAAAAATCAACTGCCAATCATTAGCGGACCGGAGTTCTGCTTTGGTGACCCCTAACCGGGAAAAGCCGAAAGACAGAACAAGACCATGACCTAGAAAGCATTACCAGTGAGACCGTAGTTATTCTGCTATGGCATACCATGACCTGACAGAGGTCTAGAGAGGAAGTTGCTTAGCATATTCATTATGGGTAGAATGTAGGATCAGCAGCTTGGAAAAATTTATGGCGCAGAGCTGCGCAATTCCTGCTAGCCTTAGTCCTAATAATAATTTTAACGAAACAATGCATATACATATCCAAATGTAATGTTGTTTTGGTAAGTAGGTAACCTTTGTTTCTTTTGATAATGGTCTTTAGCTCCCATGCCTGCTGTGGATTCTGCCCTGCGACATGTTAATAAGTACACCATCTCCGTAGTCCCCAGTTCTGTCCTCATACCTTTTATTTTAGGTAAGTGAACTAGACCATTAGAACCCTTTTTCAAACATTAACTTGGTAAAAATTAAACTGATGGGGAAATATATCTGTGTTAAATAGTAAGCAAATGGATACAAAATGAATATATGGATTGCAAATGAGTACAGTAATATTTTGCATATTGTATGGTACAGTTGAAACAAAGTTCATCTTTTCAAAATGTGATCATGCAGTTATTCTTGTACGATGTAAAATAACAGTGACTAGCCCCATGAGTAAAACAGCAAAGCTACTACATTTGCATTTGTGGGCTCTTTGTGTTAAGTATCCTTTTTAAGCAGTTGGGAATTGAAAGCTGTTGAATAGTGCCTGGAAGTGAATTGCTGAAACTAGGACCCTGCTTCAGTACAACTAAGTAATGGTCGATATTCTGTGTCATGGGAGAAGTCAGTTTATGTAGTTATTTCAGAGAAAAGAAGTGATAAGTAATTTTCAGTGATTAGTATGAATTAGCTTGTGTGTATATAAATAGTGTGCCAGCAAGAAAGGTAATTATACAACGATCCCCCCATTAATATTCAAAAACATGCACGCTGATTGGTCAGCGTGCACATTGTAAATCAGAGTTATAGTAATGGAAAAAGGTTCGGTTGCCCGGACTTTTTCCATTACTATAACTCTTTTTACAGCAACAGAGAACGCAAGATCTCAGTTGCTTCACACTGTCTTGCTGTGTTACGAGTTTAACATAGCGAGACAGCTTTTTTAAAAGCTGTTTCGCTATGTTAAACTCCTTTAACATAGCGAGACAGTTTGTAAAAAGCAACTGAGATCTTGCTTTCTCTGTTGCTTTTTTCAAAACTGTCTCGCTATGTTAAATGGGTTTAATATAGCGAGACAGCTTTAAAAAAAAAGCAACGGAGACTCCGTTGCTTTTTTTAAAGCTGTCTCACTATGTTAAACCCATTTAACATAGCAAAACAGTTTGTAAAAAGCAACGGCGATCTCACTTTCTCCTTTGCTTTTGCCCATGGCTCTGATGTACTGCGTAGGCATATGCATGCGCAGTACATCAGAACTGCCGCAGAATACCAGACAGCTGCGGAAGGGCAGCAAGGAGGCATTATACAATGCCATTATTTAAGAAAAGTAATTATTGCTTTTTCTTAAATGTCATTGCATAATAGCAATAACCCATGTCTGGGTGTGGGTAATGCTGGATTTACACACGGTTGGCTGTGTTTGGCCACTCAGGCTTTGCCCTCGTGACCGAACCACACCAGCCGTGGGTAAATCCAGCATTACCCACACCCAGGCGTGGGTTATTGCTATATTCATAAATTGGAAGGTGGGCAGCTTGTTTGACAGTATAGCGGTGAAGCCTCCTTTGTTGCCAGAAATTAACAGGTGTGATTTTGCACTGTTGACATCAAGTATGTAAATTTATGTCAGATGTGTCAACGTTGGAGTGAATATTTTGTAACTGGAAGAACTCCCTTACCAAGTGCTATCCTAGATTCCTTGGTTATAGTTGCCAGTACTTTTGTATATGTAGTATGCACGTTATTTTGTGTACTTGATAGATGTTCATTGAAAAAAGGGTACTGTAGTGTCAAGGCAGACATGGCAAATGTTTAAAAAGCTTTAAACACAATTCTGTAAGTGTGCTTATGTGTCTAAAAAAAGACATGGCTTGTGTTTTTATTGACACTGATTTTTTTTCCCCACAAATTTGATAGTTGGGTTGCATTTTAATTTAGAACAACTATGAAAGTCTACTCTTGATCATTTTCTGAGCATGGCCTGAAGTTCATAATCTTTTGTACAGAGTTTAGGTCAGGAGTAGTCACTAGCCCAGGTAAATTAATGCTTGACTCTTCAATTAACCATGGAATTGGGATATTGCTCTTTACTCTTGGGGGAACATTTTTTTTTTTTTGTAATGGAAGGAGAAATTATTTTTCTTTAACCATCTGCCTGCTGACCTTCAGCCTCCTTGACCCTGTGATTTGTCCTACACATTTATGCCTCATGAAGGCAAAAGTCATCACTGACCCATTCAGTCTCCAGTACAGCAAGGGATGATCTTAGAGCCGTCATCCAGACAAAACGTTATGGCCTCTTGGCAACCCTAGAAGGTCCTACAGTCTTTCTGCAGCTTCTTAGGAGAGCTATAACTGCCATTCTTTAGGGGAAGAGTGCAAGAGCTTTCCCACAACTGATTCTTGACCTATACATTGATGCTGTGGCAGCATGCCACTCAGGCCTAGGTTCTGTGAGCTGCACCACCCAGAACTCCTGGATGTCAACCAAGCAGTGAGCCTAGTTTACCTGCCTTCCTCCAGCATGAGAATCCCATATGCCACTCAAAACCATCCTTTTACCCTTCTCTCCCGTGCATGCTTATCAAACACTGATCATCTGCGTCGTCTTCAGGGCTTTATCCCTGCACATACAGGAGGTGGCAACAGGATGCAGATGTTAAGAAAATTAATGTAGTGCAGTATTAGTCATTCTGCTAATCCGGTGTTACTAATTAGCACAACAGTTGTGCTTCCTTCTTGGTCTCTCTCAAGATGTTTCAGGGCAAGAGTGCTTCTTGGCTTTAAAAAATACTAATTTATAATGGTCAATGAAGTAAGAAAAGTCAGCCAAAGGTTGGTTTATGTAGTAGTAGTGAAACTATGGTTTGATAAGGTAGTGAATGATAGGAAGGTGTCTAGATATTTACTTTTAAAATCCAGCACTAATGGATTATTGTAGCTTAGTTTGTATAATTATTTTAGTTTTTTTACTGATTGCAGATTGAGTAGTTTGAAGGAGTTGGTGGAACAGACCAACACCAAGTTTAAGAAGATTTCTCACAAGGCACTTGCAAACTATCCAGTCAAGCTCACTTGCTTCCCCGGTCAGAGCTATTAAGAAATGACTAGGTTAATAATCTGCTTGTTTACACATATGGAGAAGTGCTCACAACCACTCTGTGTCTAGGTCTATGACTGATGTCAGTTGTATCTGGACACCTTTTACAGTAACACTATGTCCTCATGTTTAACCAGAAGTTAGATAAACTTACTTTGGCCGCCACTCTTCCTGGGGAGCAAATTGGCCTGACTGTGTCCCTGAGGGGAGTGGGTGGGGGCGCCACTGGGCGAACTGTCTGGATAGCCCAAAAAAGTCTCTAAAAACAGTAAAAGAAAGATGTAAAAACAAAGCAATATGCCAAAATGTGATTAGTGTACGTTTGAAAACAGAACAGAAACAACATAATGTAGATTGTTGGTGAGTTAATATTGTAAAAAAGCAGTTAAACTGATTTCTGTGTATGGAGAAATGGACTGATAAGAGAGACATATTTTTTCAAATAGGTATGACAACCTGTAAAGGAATGAAAATTTCACTTGAAAGCATTGGTGAGAGTCTTGCACTAGATAATAAAGCCATACACTGGTAGTGTTTGAATAATGAGATGCCATCCAAGCACCGTGCCAGTGGCTTTAGGCACTCTGGTAACAATCACTCGTCTTAATATCTTGAGTGATCTCTGCAGATCTTTCAAACTGTGAAGCATTGGCTAAAACAAGTTCATGCCAGCCCAGCAAAACTAATGAATTCACAGCACCAGCAAAAGCACCGTCCACAGTCATAGATTCATGGGTTCATAGATTAGTACTAGGCTAACTGCCTTTGCAAGCCATTTTTTTAAGCCTAGCCAATTACCCCTTGTGAGATTCAAACCCTGTACCTTGTGTTTGCAAGGCAAACACTTCAACCATTAGGCCACCCTTCTAACCTCTCTCGAGAGTAAGGAGAGCGATGAGCACTTAGAGATGCTACCACAGGGCATAGAAGACTGTAGTTTCTTCTAATTGACCCACATAGTGCATGTGTTTTGTTCAACAGCAGTCCTTTCTTTGATCAGAAAGCGTTATAAAATATTCTAACACAGTTCACTGGAAGCTGCAGTCTTGTCTTCAAGGCAGTCTTTTCTTCTACTGTGATCCACACCAGAGAGGTGTTTATTCCCTTAACAGCTCTGCTCTCTCTCTGATCAAATGCAAACTTAAAGCAAGCCGTGACCTAGGAAAGTGTTTGACTTTGCCAATCAGAATTCATAGCAGGACTACTAATAGCTTCCACTAAATGCTGATGAAGGGTGCAGTTCACTCATAGATCAGATGTCTGTGATGCGCAGTCCAGGTATAGCACAGGCAGTGTGGACAAGAATCTCCTGGTAAACCAGAACTGCAGTCCATCCAAATCAGAAATCCCGCAAGCTTATAGGGATCAGAAATAATCAGTTTCAGGTACTTCTGTCTGACTGCAGTAGGCAAGGCAAGTGTCCAGTCTCCAGCTACAGACAAAGTGCTCTAGTGTCTGTCCAGAAAATTCCAGATTTTGCACTAGTACAAACTGATTTACACTTGGATGATAATACTGACCACTGCATCCCAGCTCAGGGGACCTTTTGGAGTAAGAATTCTCAAATGTTTGCTGGTAGGCATAGGACCAAGTATTTTGTTATCATCCAGAGATTCAAGTTTATGAAAATTTCCCATCGGAGTAAAATCCTGGTTGGGAACTTAATGTTGCTTGCTGCTAGGAGGCAGTTTTAGAACACATGGGTGTTGTTCTTGTTTCACTGTTGCAGTCATCACATTTGGGTTATCTGCTTGCAGTAGCCCTCAGTCGGCCTGATTATCAAAGTCTTGGGTCCTGTGTCGGTTGCTGTCTCATCTTCCGTGACGTCAGGTAGTCAGGGGCATAAAGCATGCAGCCAATGCCATTACATCAGTCTTTCTTGTGCGGTGCCCGAAGCAGAAGCAGTTCGCAAGTGCCGGACGGCCGACTCCTGAAATTTTAGTTTTCGTGTTTCAGAACCGAAGTCTTCAACTAAAGCCAAGTACCCCAAAACTTTTTCTTGCTCTAAACCAATGTCAGTAAAAGTCAGTAATTGTATTTCTTGTGGAAAGCAAATACCTCACAAAGGTTTTCATTCGTACTGTATTCCTTGCCTAGACGCTGACCACGACTTACGTCGCTGTCGGTTTTGTGCCTTATTTAAGCAACAAACTATTCGTCATCGGTATATTTATGCTTCTAAATATTTTGGTACTTGGTTCAATTATCCAGATATGTCTTTGGTAAGCCGTCCAACTACTGACTTTCCAAAAAAACGCAAAGATAAAGAAAGACAGGCCACCTAGGTCCAAAGCTGCCGACAACGCTTCTCCTAAGCCAGTTCGCCAGTATTCAGGTGCTTTTGCAGCCCATGATACCTGCTACTTCAGATTCGCAGGCCTCTACTGAGACCCATTTGGAGTCCGGTATGCCATGAGATGCTTCAACTGTGGAACCTGTGGATGTTTCTACCTTGGTTGGGTCTGGAGCCTCTGTGCAGTAACTGGCTTCTGATGGTGTATTCATGCCTACTGACTTGCATATTAAACCAATGCCATCTTCTTCTTCAAGGCCTAAAACTCGAACCATGCCTAGAAAACCGAAGCCCAGACCGCATGGTCAGGCCTCTATGCCTAAAAAACAAATAAGAATGGCAGAAGACCTTATTACTTTAATCAGGGGAAGCCAGCCTTCCCACTCTGAGACCTAGGACTGAATTTGCTTATACTTCTGACCAGGATTCTGAAATTTCTGTTTACTCTGATGACCAGGATTTACCCTTATCTACCTATGAGGATTCTGATGCAGAGAACTCTATTACCTCTTCTCCCCCACCCCAGAGGATTTTTCTTTTGGTGAAACCTTGTATACCGTTAGGGAGCATTTTCGCTGGGAAAGCCAGGATTACTCCGATTCTAAAAAGAGGCTTAGGGATTTCTTATCCCTGCCTCAACGCAGGCCTTTAGCTATCCCTCCTGTACTAGACATTGTTGATGATGCCTTTTTGGAATCTAGCTTGGCCCCTGACACCTTACCTCCTGCTCCCAGAAAACCTGATAGATATTACAGGGTTCCTGATTCTCACAAGTTCCTTTTTAAAAATCCTGTTGCGGATCCTGAGACCATTTCACAGGGACCCAAGGGCATTAAGGCTGTTACTGCCAAAAATCCTACCTCCTCTGATAGAGACTGTAGGGAGCTGGATAGATGGGGTGAGAAGGTATACACTTCTGCAACCTTGGCCATTAGGACCTTAAACTGCCAGTTTCATATGTTAATATATCAGCAGCATATTATTGGATTGCTTAAACAGAAAATGATGTTGATTCCTGACTGTGCTGAAAATAAGGATTTACAGTATTTAATGCATTCTGCCGAACAGGTTGGAAAACATACTTTGCTATGTGGTTTTGATTCACTAGAGGCATCTTGCAGGGCTGCTGTCACTAGGTCTGTACTTGCAAGGCATGCTTAGCTTAAGGAGCAATCTTTGCCAGATCATGTTAAAGCTAAATTGCTGGATGCTCCCTTAAATCAGGACCACCTGTTTGGTAACAAAGCAGAATAAGTTCTTAAAAGGATGGAGGAAAAAGCTAAATCTATGCAAACTGTTAAAGATTTCCTACAAGTCAAGTGCAGCCTCCAAGATTTAGTAGACATTGGTCCTCTAAGAACTGGTCCTTTCCTGCCTCTTCCAGGCCTTCTCAGTCCAAACCCAGAACCAGCAGAACACCCAGGCTTCAGTCCCAGGGTTACGCACAGGACTAAGCAGTGGGGGGGGGGGCTCCCACTTCCAAATCAGGGAGTAGTAAGACTCCCCCCCTATGGTAAGCTGTCTCAATGACCTTAAAACTTCCAAGCACTTCTTAACTGACTGCCCCTCTAGGGAGAAAGATTGCTCTGCAGGCAAAAAACTGGGAACTCATTACCCAAGACAAATGGGTTTTAAATGTAGTTTCCCAAGGATACAGACTTCACTTCCACACATTACCAACCCCAAACGGTTGGCCAGATCTACCCCCAAATCAGTGGGCAGAGGCTCAAAAGCAAGTACTCTCTCTCTCAAGCATAAAGGCTGTTCAGACTGTATCAGAAGAGGAAAAGGGACAAGGTTTGTACTCTTTCCTGGTACCCAGAAAAGACAACTCATGGCATCCTATCCTGGACCTTTCTATCTTAAACACCTTTGTGGTGATTCCAAAATTCAAGATGCTAAGTCTCCACCAGTTGCTTCCTGTGCTAGACAAAGATGCCTGGTTGGCAACACTGGATTTAAAGGAAGCCTACTTGCACATCCCAATCAGGGAATCTTGTAGAAGATACCTACTCTTCAAAGCAGGCTACATGCACTATCAGTTCTCTGCACTGCCCTTTGGCTTATCTACTGCGTCCAGGTTCTTCACAAAGTGCCTAGCTCCAGTCATTGCATTTTGCAGGCAAAGAAATATTCAAATATACTCATACCTTGACGATTGTCTAATTCAGGCAGAAAGCCAGGACATACTTTTGAATCATCTGGCATTTGTACAAAAGGTGCTAACTTGTCTTGGGTACACCATAAACGAAAATAAATCACATCTGGTACAGTGTCAACAAATTATATTCCTGGGAGCAAGCGTGAACACAACTTCCCAGATGGCTTTCCTGCCGCCAGAGAAACAAATTCATTTGACAACTTACTTCAAACTAATGGCCACAAAAACCCTGCTATCTGCAAAGCAAATGCTGCAAGCCTTGGGGTTCATGGCCTCCTGCATTCTACTAATTCTATATGCAAGACTGAAAATGAGAAAACTACAGTGGTATCTAAAACGACTATGGTGTCAACATTCTCAGGATCTAGAAGCAGTGATTCCTATCATACCTTGTCTACCGTTAGAGTTCCTTTGGTGGGCAGAGGCCTGCTACCAAAACAAGGGACTACCATTCGCTCTACCCCTGCCGCCCAAACCCTAACAACAGATGCATCAGACTATGCATGGGGGGCTCACCTGGCAGGGAAGTGCATTCAGGGCAAATGGAACCAAAGTCAAATGCACCTGAATATCAATCAAAAAGAAATGTTAGTTGTACAGAATGCTCTGACAGCCTTCAAGGACCGCATTCTCCCAGGACAAGTAATGGTAAAGACGGACAACACCACCACTGTTATGTGGTACATAAACAAGCAGAGGGGTACCCATTCTTACCCCCTCTGCAGACTAGCCATGGCTCTGTGGAACACAGCCTTGACTTACCAAGTGCATCTACAGGCTCAATTCCTGTCAGGAAAACTAAATACACTGGCAGACGAACTAAGCAGAAATCTCATGGACCCACCCAAGTGGAAACTTGAACCAAAGATTTTCAACATTTTGATAAACAAATGGGGGAGCCCAGATATAGACCTGTTTGTCTCCCCCCAGAACTGCAATTAGACAAATTCTGCACAAGGACTCCCCACAAACAAGCTTGGAAAGTGGATGCTCTGTCCTTCAGCTGGAAAAAATCTATCAGTTCATGCCTTTCCCCCCTCTGCCTCTCCTCTCCAAAGTACTACTAAATATCATACAGGACAAACCAAGGATGATACTGTTTGCACCAGACTGGCCACGCCAACACTGGTGCTCCCTCCTACGCAGTGCGTCCCTGCTGGGTCCTTGGCACCTGACGCAGACCCCTACCCTGCTGTTTCAGCAGGAGAACCCGATTCTGCACCCTCAGCTTCAAGCCCTGACCCTGGCAGCCTGGCTCATTACCTAATCTCCCCATTGCCATCCCTCAGTAAACAAGTGTTGGATGTCATTTTGGAGGCAAGAAGGCCTAGTACTAGAAAATCGTATGCTGAAAAATGGAAAAGATTCTATGCCTGGAACCAAACTCAAGGGATGGGCACAGCAGCACCCAATTTACCTCAGCTTCTTCAATACTTAACTGAGATACTTCACAAGGGCCTTTTTTCCTCCATCATAATTCACGCCTCAGCCATTTCAACTCATTACAACACAGAACCACCCCTCTTCTCTCATCCACTGCTCAAGCAGTTCCTCAGAGGGGCCAGAAACTTAAGACCACTCAGGAAAGCCACAACTCCAGCCTGGGACCTTAACTTTGTATTGGAAAAACTCAATCTTCCTCCTTTTGAGCCAGCCGCAAGTGCAGATTAAAATTCCTTTCTTGGAAAACAGCCTTCCCTTTAGCAGTCACTTCAGCAAGAAGGGTATCTTAATTACAGGCTCTTATGACAGTGGAGCCTTTCATCATCTTTCATGCAGACAGGGTGTCTCTCAGGACCAATCCCTCCTTCATGCCCAAGGTGGTATCCAGTGTGGCTCTTAATCAGGCCATTCATTTGCCAACCTTCTTTTCTAATCCACAGAACAAAGGGGAGCGAATACTGCACTCCTTGGATGTGCACAGACAACTTAGATTTTACTCAGACAGGACTAAACCTTAAAGGAAAGCTTAACTGCTGGTGGCATTTGCTGTAGGGGCAGAGGGGAAGGCTATTTCAAAGCAAACCATTTCTAAATGGATAGGCCATTGCATTCATTTCTGCTATAAGCACCATGGAAAACCTATCCCACATTAGATTAGACCCCATTCAACCAGGGCTGCATCTACTTCTACAGCCTTTCTCAGAGGTGTGTCTACTAGCGACAATCCTAGAAGCTGCTACCTGGTGTTCTGTACATACTTTCACCAAGCATTACCATTTGCCAATTTTCTCTAAATCCAGAGCTGGCTTTGCCACTGCAGTCTTGCAGGGCCTTATAGCTGGTCCTAATGCTATCTAAATTCCTCCTCCCATCCTTAGCTTTGGGAATCTACCCAAATGTGATTACTGCAACAGAGAAACATGAAGAACATAGTACAGTTGTCTACACTTACCGTAAATGTAGATGTTCAAGTGTATTCACTGTTGCAGTCCTGATTACCCTCCCTCCAGTCCCCTGACTTCTCTTGGAAATACCTGTACTCTCCTTTACTATGCTTAAAAGCTTTTTGGTGTATTTGCATTTTTGTTGGAGGTTTAACCTTGTGTGTGTGTGTGTGTGTGTGTGTGTGTGTGTGTGTGTGTGTGTGTGTGTATATATATATATATATATGTATATCTATATATCTATTTTTTTTTAACTGCTTCCCATTAGGGGGGCACCTGACATCTGGGGCAAGAAAAACTGATGTAATGGCGTCAGCTGCATGCTTTATACCCCTGACTACCTGACGTCATGGAAGATGCAACAGCAACCGATGCAGGACCCAAGACTTTGATAATCAGGCCGATGGAGGGCTACTGCAAATAGATAAACCCAAATGTGATGACTGCAACAGTGAATACACTCTAACATCTACATTCATGGTAAGTGTACACAGCTTTACTTTATATAACTCTGCGTCATTTTCATATGTTTACAAGCTATTGTCATGATGTTCACCGTGTTACCCTGCTGCATTCATCACACTTGGGTTATCCTGCCGTCAGGCGGTCCTGCAGTCGGCCTGAGTTCCAAAGTCTTGGTCTGGCATCGGTTGCTGTCGCTTCTTCCCTGACGTCAGTGCGCCAGGGGTATACAAGAGGCATCCGACGCCATTTTCTTCAGTCTTTCTTTGCTGCGCAGTGCCAGAAGCAGAAGCAGTTCGCAAGTGCCGGTCGGCCGACACCTGAGATTTTCGATTCGAATTTCAGTCCGAAGTCTTCAATAAAGCTAAGTACCCCATTTTGGAACCTTTTCTTGCCTCAGTCCGATGTCAGAAAAAGTTAACAATTGCATTTCTTGTGGGAAACAAATACCTCATAAGGACTTATTCCTTGCCTAGGCCCAGACCACGACGTCACAGGTTGTCGGTTTTGTGCTAGGTTTAATAAACGAACTATCAAATGCCGTTTTGACTTCGCACGACATTACTTTGGTAGGAAATTTAATTATATCATGCTGTCGGAGCAGCCGACGACCGACATGCATAAAAAACGCAAGGATAAGGACAGGCAGCCTAGGAACAAGCCAGACTCCGAGGCCTCTGCTTGGCCTATGGCCGGTTCTCCGGTTTTCAGTGAGGCGTCTACGCAGCCCCTGACGACCGCAGAATTGGAACCCCAGACAGCTGCGGATTCTCAAGCGGAGTGTACTAGGCCGACGCAGCCATCTTCATTAGGCCCTTCTGACACCGGAGCAGGAGACGGCCCCGGTGCAGTGGAAACACCTTCGGTTGCAGAAGGTGTCTTCAGACAGTCTACACTCACCATTAAATCTTATGCTAAGCTTAAAACTCCTTTAAAACCAAAAAAGACTGTATGTCAGTCTACAGTTCAAAGTCCCATGCCTAAGAAACAGATGCTTAAGATGGCTGAAGATTTGATAACCCTAATCAGGGGTTCCCATCCCCCTCCAGATAAAAAACCAAGACAAGAGGAGGATTATGCTTCCTCTGACCAGGTTTCAAATTTCCTCAGATTCTTCTAAGGAACAGGATTACACTTTTCCCCCTTATAAAGACTCTGATGCTGAAGACTCTATTCCCTCAGCATCTCCCCCTGAAGACTACTACTTTGGGGAAACTTTACATACCATGAGGGAACATTTCCACTGGGAAGGCCTGGGCTACTCTGATTCTAAGAAAAGGCTCCGAGAGTTCCTTTTACTACCCCAGCACAGACCACTTGCTATCCCTCCAGTTTTAGATCTTGTGGATGATGTTTTCTTGTTGTCTAGTCTAAATCCAGACTCTCTACCTCCTGCTCCAGCCAAACCAGACAGATACTACAGAGTACCTGACTCACGCAAATTCCTTTATAAAAGCCCTATGGCTGACCCAGAAACAATTTCCCAGGGTCCCAAGGGGGCTAAAGCTTCTATGTTTAAAAATCCTGTGCCCTCTGAAAGGGATTCCAGAGCCCTAGATAGATGGGGAAAGAAAATATACACCTCAGCAACTCCGGCTATGAGAGCATTAAATTGTCAGTTTCACATGTTGAAATATCAGCAATTCCTAATGTCTCAATTAAAACAAAAAATGAGCACACATACTGAACCGTCTGAATTCAAGGAAATGCAGGATCTGTTGCATGCAGCTGAACAGGTGGGCAAACATACTTTACAAAGTGGATTTGATTCATTGGAAGCTTCCTGTAGAACAGCTGTTACTGGGTCTGTCATACGTAGACATGCTTGGTTAAAAGAACAAAACCCTACCTGATCATGTTAAAGCAAAATTATTGGATGCACCTTTACAGCAGGGTGTATTTGGTGTCAAAGCAGAAGAGATTTTAAAGAAAATGGAGGATAAGGCAAAATCTATGCAGGCGGTCAAGGATTTTTTTTACAGGTACAACCCCCTCGTTTCAGCAGAAATTGGCTAACAAAAAACTGGTCCTTTCCAGCTTCTGACAGATCACAGAGTGGCAAATACAGACACCCAAGGGGCAGAGGTCAGTCACAAGGCCCTTACAAACCTCGCCAATGGAGTACTGCTACCCAGAAAGGAGGAGAAGACAGCCCCAAGCTAGCAGAAGACAAACACAGTGACTCAATCCTCAAACTACCAAGCAAATCTCTCCTGGCAGCTCCCTTGGGAGGAAAATTAGCATTTTTTGCAGACAACTGGCACATCACAAAAAACAAATGGGTCCTAAACATTGTCTCAAAAGGGTACAGATTTCACTTTCATACCTTGCCAAGGATAAAAGGAATGCCAAACCTGCCACCAAATCAATGGGCAGAGGCACAAAAACAAATTACAGCTCTCATGGACATGAGAGACATTAAACAGGTACCTACACAGGAGCAAGGACAAGGATTTTACTTAAGACTCTTTCTAGTCCCAAGAAAAGACAAAGCATGGAGACCCATTCTGGATCTTTCAGTTCTGAACACCTGTCTGCAAGTACCAAAATTCAAGATGCTAACACAACAGCAGCTTCTTCCCATGCTGGGCAAGAATGCTTGGCTAGTAACATTGGACCTCAAGGAGGCATACCTGCATGTCCCTATCAGACAAAATTGCAGAAGATACCTCCGCTTCATTGCAGGTTCAACGCATTATCAATTCTCTGTACTACCCTTTGGCTTATCTACTGCGCCCAGGGTCTTCACAAAATGCCTGGCACCAGTAATTGCATACTGCAGACAAAGACTAATTCAAATATACCTATACCTGGATGACTGCCTTTTTCAAGCAGAAAGCAAGGACATTCTTTTAAAACATCTGGCATTTGTCAAACACCTAAGTTGCCTAGGGTACACAGTAAATGAAAACAAAACTAGTGCCCTCACAAAACATAATATTCCTGGGTGCCAGCTTGAATACAACGGCCCAGATGGCTTATCTCACGCCAGACAAGCAACAACAGCTGACTCAATATTTCAAAATAATGGCAACAAAGACCCAACTCCCTGCAAGAAAAATTCTGCAGGCCTTTGGATTCATGACATCTTGCATACTACTAATACCATTTGCAAAACTGCATATGAGGAAATTACAATGGTACCTGAAAAGCATATGGACTCAGCACAGCCACAGCTTGGAAACAATGATACCACTCATTCCCTGCCGTCAACAGGAGTTTATATGGTGGGCACAGACATGTCACCTCAACAAGGGTCAGCCTTTCACCTTACCCACAGCCAGGCAAGCTATGACAACAGATGTATCGGACTATGCCTGGGGAACACACATGGCAGGACAGTGCATTCAGTGCAAATGGACTACAGATCAAAGGCATCTGCATATCAATCAAAAAGAAATGCTAGCAGTACAGAATGCCCTAACAGCTTTCAAGGACCTCTTACACCCAGGAAACTAATAATAAAGACAGACAATACCACAGTAATGTGGTACATAAACAAGCAAGGGGGCACACATTCCTACCCTCTGTGCAGGCAAGCAATGACCTTGTGGAACACAGCACTGTCTTACCAGGTTCAATTACAAGCACAATTCCTGCCAGGAAAGAAAAACACATTGGCAGACTACCTAAGCAGAAACATCATGGATCCACACGAGTGGAAACTAGATCCACAAGTATTTGCAATGATAGCTCAAAAATGGGTATGCCCAGACATAGATCTGTTTGCCAGCCCCCAAAACTATCAACTTCAAAAATTTTGCACAAGGACATTCTATCCACAAGCTTGGAAAGTGGACGCCCTCTCATTCAGTTGGAAAACATTAACACAGTGTATGTCTTTCCTCCACTGCCTCTTCTAGCAAAGGTACTGCTGAAAGTCAGATTAGAGAGGCCACAAATGATACTCATTGCACCAGACTGGCCATGCCAGCATTGGTATCCAATTCTAAGGAACATGGCCCACGGCCCACCATGGATTTTACCACAAATTCCTCACTTACTCACCCAGCGAGACAGTCAGATTTTACACAGCCAGCTCAAGACTTTAAACCTGGCTGCATGGCAAATTATCTAAACAACCAGCCAACACCTCTATCCAACTGTTATGGCTGTCATTCTGGAGGCCAGGAGGCCCAGCACCAGGAAAACCTATTCAGACAAATGGAAAAGATTTTGCGCCTGTAACCAGGCTAAAGGCCGAAATCCCCTTGATCCAAACATTCCTCAGATTCTACAATATTTAACTGAGATGTTGCACGAAGTACTTTCCTTTTCATCTATTAAGATCCATGCCTCAGCAATTTCAGCTCATTACAACACGGATCCTCCTCTATTCTCACATCCACTCCTAAGACAGTACCTCAGAGGGGCTAAGAACATAAGACCGCCCAGGAGAGCACCAACACCTACTTGGGATCTCGACTTTGTTCTGGAAAATCTTACACTGCCGCCCTTTGAACCAGCTTTTTCAGCTGATTTAAAATTTCTTTTATGGAAAACTGCCCTGCTACTAGCAATAACCTCAGCTAGAAGAGTCTCAGAGCTACAGGCACTAATGGCAGTGGAGCCTTTCCTCATTTTTCATCAAGACAGAGTCTCTCTACGAACTAACTCTTCCTTTATGCCAAAGGTGGTATCCAGTGTGGCCCTAAACCAAACCATTTATTTGCCCACCTTTTTCCCAAATCCCCAGAGCAAAGGAGAAAGACTCCTGCACTCTTTGGACATTCACAGGCAATTACGTTACTACTTGGATAAAACTATGGCTTTCAGAAAATCTGACCAGCTCTTTGTAGCCTATGCTGCAGGATCACAAGGAAAAGCAATCTCAAAACAGACCATTTCTAAATGGATAGGGCATTGCATACGTTTCCGCTACACGCATCATGGGAAACTGGTACCTGCTAACATTAGGTCCCACTCCACCAGGGCTACAGCTTCATCAGCAGCCTTTCTCAGGGGAGTGCCAACCAAGGATATTCTGGAAGCTGCAACTTGGAGTTCAGTGCACACCTTCACCAAACACCATCACTTACCTCTATATTCTAAGACTAGAGCTGGTTTTGCCACTGCAGTTTTGCAGGGCCTACTACCTTCTTCTAACTCTGTTTAACTGCACCACCCATCCTTAGCTTTGGTATTCAACCCAAGTGTGATGACTGCAGCAGGGTAACACGATGAAAATAGTACAGTTTTGTACCTACCATAAATGTAGATGTTCGAGTGTTCACCTTGCTGCAGTCCAGGTTACCCTCCCTCCATCCCCTCTGAACTAGCTGAACTTAACTATACCACTCTATCCTATACAACCTCTGTGGTGTATTTGCTTGTGCCTGAAGGTATTGTTTTGTTTTTATATAGCTATATATATATATATATATATGGTTCCCATTCAGAAGCCTGAAACATCATAAGCCTGAAAATCAAAATCCTGAAACCAAAAGCCTGAAAATTCAGAATCCTGAAAACTCAAAATCCTGAAAGCCCAAAATCCTGAAAGACCAAAATCCTGAAACTCAAAATCCTGAAAACACAAAATAGACATACTGATGTCATTGTGGCTTTGCTATTGTTAGCCCTGTGGTGTTAGGTCATGCGTTGGGGTCAGGTAAGTGTGCGGTTGGTTTTATTTTAGGTTAGCGGTTTAAGTGAGTTAGGGTTAGGGCGCAGGTTAGGCATGTATGCAATAGTGAAAATATTGGGGTTAGGGGGTGTTAAGTGAGTTAGGTTAGGGCTGGTCAGGTGAGTGTGCGATAGTGACGGACCTTAGGGTTAGAGTTAGGGTCAGGGTCAGTTGGTAGATATTAGTGTCTTTATAGTGACATATTAGCATTATTTGTGTTTTCAGGATTTTGAGTTTCAGGATTTTGAGTTTCAGGATTTTGGTCTTTCAGGATTTTGGGCTTTCAGGATTTTGGGCTTTCAGGATTTTGGGCTTTCAGGATTTTGGGCTTTCAGGATTTTGAGTTTTCAGGATTCTGAATTTTCAGGCTTTTGGTTTCAGGATTTTGATTTTCAGGCTTATGATGTTTCAGGCTTCTGAATGGGAACCATATATATATATATATATATATATATATATATATATATATATATATTGCCTACCTACTGGGGGCACCTGACATCTGGGGCAAGAAAAACTGAAGAAAATGGCATCTGATGCCTCTTATATACCCCTGGTGCACTGACGTCAGGGAAGAAGCGACAGCAACGGACGCCGGACCAAGACTTTGGAACTCAGGCCGACTGCGGGACCGCCTGACGGCAGGATAACCCAAGTGTGATGACTGCAGCAGGGTGAACACTCGAATATCTACATTTATGGTAGGTACAAAACTGTACTTTTCGGTAATGCATACCACCCTTGTGTATTTTAGTCGTGCATATCATTGTCACGTGTTTCTATAATGCATAAATTTCATGTTTTGTAATGCATGTCATTGTAGAGTTCCCGTGATTGTTGGTATTCTGCTAAGTTAACCTTTGTTTTTGCTGTCATCAGTTCCCATTAGAACCACTTCAGGGGCTGTTTACTAGTTCCTGGACCTGATGGATGTCTAGAGCAGGAACTGGCTGGGAAGAGTGGCCATTTTGAGGGTAGTCATGGTCTCCCTTGTGAGTTTTGGCAGAAGTCAGTAAGCAGTAAGGTAAGATGTGTGAACTTGTGCGAAGGCTGTGGTTGGGCAGCCTCTTACCTATGGCTCAGTCAGCTGTTCTTGCAAGAGATTATTGTTATAATCTGTCACCTTGTAGTGACAGTGGACATCATTGAAGAGGTATCCTCCCTGCACCTCCTCCTAGGAGAGGTAGTTTCTACCTTTATCTGTTTACTCGTGTCTGTCTTTTTCTCAGTCTTCTTGAAGCAGTTTCCCAAGTCTATGAAATGGTCTCTTTAGTTTGTTTGGTTACGGTTACAGGTTTGAGTCTTTTGTCTTTCCTGCAAGCTGGTGCTGGTTTACCAGTAAGGCCTGAGCAGGACTGTGTGGATTCTCCTGCAGTTTCTGACCCTAGATCCCAGAGTATGACCTTGGCAACCTGAGTTTGATCAGTGGCTTGGTCACCTGTTAGGAGCTGAATGAGAAAAATGAAGAGACTTCTCGTACTGGCTTGTCCTTGGA
Organism: Protopterus annectens; assembly: GCF_019279795.1. Classification (NCBI taxonomy): domain Eukaryota; kingdom Metazoa; phylum Chordata; order Ceratodontiformes; family Protopteridae; genus Protopterus; species Protopterus annectens. Next base: position 26,420,860 of record NC_056728.1, on the reverse strand, counting down.
TAGAGTTGGGATGATGTGCTTATTGTAGGTGAGATCTTTGCGGAGACCCCATGGGGATGAGTTCAAATTGCTACCAGGTTAGGTGTGTAGTTAGGTCTGGAAAGTGTTTCCGCCCTAAAACCTGAGCAAGGATGCTCCTAGACTGTCTCATTGCAGGCCGTGAGCTGCAGACTTGACATTAGCCATAATAAAGGGGTAGGGCCACAATCAACATAACTGAGACCATCTCTTCTGTGAGCAGCTGTGATGGCCATCTAACCCCTTGCATCCTGCAGAAACCAATTTGCCAGTTATAAGGGGGTGTTGGCTATCCAAGTTGGTAGGTTGTCCGATTAATGCAGCATGGATAACGCAGATTGAGATGGCTGGAGGTTTGTGTGAAATGACACACTGATGTAGAAGTGAAATATTGGGGGAATGCTGAGCATGTGTTGGATGGTCGATTTTTTTGTGATCTTTGTTGAATATTTGCTGACTGGATATGTGGCAAGGCTCTTTCTGCAGGGAGAATATAATGGATGGTCTGGGCACACAAACCTCGTGGACACCTGCTGCATTGTTGTGCACTTCCACTTGTACAGTCTTGTTTGCCCACCTCTAGGATGCATTGTTTGGCAGCTTGTGTGTTGCATGTGTTATAAATGTGTGGCTCTCTTGGTCAGTGAGATATGGAGTCTTTTCCACTTTTTTTAGTATTATGCACAAAAGAGAGAACAATTCTCACGATCCACTCCAAGGGTATTTATTAGCACTTTTGTCCCATAAATAGAGACTTCTTCTGATAAACACTACAAAAACAGAAACAAATGCACTTTACCCAACAGTCTTGTATATACCACCCCTAACACAACACAATTAGCTTCTTAAAGTTGTAGGCCCAATTATGTACAAAAAAAAAAAAACGTACATTTCCCACCAATAAATACTAAAAATGATACAAAAACATTAAACATTATTCTAATGTATAATAAAATCAGCTCTAAGCCTTAAAATGGAGCCGATAGATATAAAATAATTTAATCCTGGATATATTGTTGCCTGTGACCTAAGCTGCCATCTCAATTCTTTTGCTTATAAAAAGTAATTAAAAAATCCCCCTCTTTCACCTATTACAACCTAATCTATAATCACAAACTTGAAAGAATGTGTGCCATTTTCTATAATGTGTTTTGCCAAGGCATTGTTCTTTTTTGAAATCTAATAGTGTTGGTATACACAGGTCCTAAGGGAGTTGATAGTTTTTCCTATATAGAACCCTGCACATTCTGTGTATAGGGCTAAATAAACCAACCTCCTTACTGTTACGTTTGTATTTCTTATCTAATATGTTTACCATAATTAGAAATGGTAACCTCCATGGTTTCTAACACATTTGCATTGTGCACAATATCCACACTTATTCATTTTACCCTCAGTTCTTGTATAATTAAGTTTCTCCAACATATTTTTTTTATGTTAACATCTTATTTTGTAAGTAATCCGAGGGCGTATACCTATAATATTTGAGTATTCAGACTCTGTCATAAACACCCCCCAGTGCCTTTTTACAATTTCACCTATTTCTACAAACTGTTTATGATAAGTCAACACTATATTCTTGCTAAAGTCAATGGTGTTACTTTTTTCCACATGCATATTATGGCCCATAATACCATTGTCTTTAGCAAAAATATAGTGTTGACTTATAATACAGTTTGTAGAAATTGTAAAAAGGCACTGGGGGCGTTTGTGTGCCGAGTACCATGTATACCTGTAGAGTCTCAGACTACTAACTGTACCTGTCTTGGAGAAAATCAAGGAGTAGCTTTCTCTATCAGTATGTGCCCAGGGAAAGCTAAAAAACAGTAAACGGTCATACTGAAAGAAATTATGCCAGAGCCAGTATTGCAGTGTCCTTTTGCAGGGTGCAGAGTAACCTGTGTTACCTGTAGAGTATCAGTCTCTTAGCTTTACCCCTCTTGGAGAAAATCAAATTTTCAAGAGGAAGTTTTCTCTATGCATGTATGCATAGGGAAAGTTAAAAACATTAAAACACATTGTAGAAAATAGTACACATTCTTTCAAGTTTGTGATTATAGACCAGGTTGTAATAAGTGAAAGAGGGGGATTTTTGAATGACTTTTTAGAAGCAGTCCAGTAACAGACAGAACAGCATGAACCTATGAAAGCTTGCATCTTGAACAAAATGCTGCTGCTGCTGTGTGTGTGTGTGTGTGTGTGTGTGTGTGTGTGTGTGTGTGTGTGTGTGTGTGTGTGTAGCATGAGCTGCTGCTGAGACATTGTAAGTTGTTCGCAAAATGTTGAGCAAAACAGAAGTAAATCCAACCAGTCAACCATGGCAGCTGCTGTATAGATTGATGGATTTTATTCAAAGAAGGAAAATTAAACCATAAAAACAAAGCTAAAACACAGATAAGCACTTCCGCGCCTTTCCTAAATAGGTGCTTCATCAGCTCTAAAAACTCCATCTTTTAAATACAGTTGCCTCACCAGGTCACATGATCTAAGAATTGGTCTTAAAGGGGCAGTTCCATTAAGTCCCTTCCTACCATCTGCATGTAATTCTAAAGTCCACTTCATCTCTCTACATTCAGTTTTATTCCTTGGGTCACTTTATTTTTTGCTAGGTATATGTAATTCCCAAATTAAAAACTTAAGTATGGCTGGTGTCATTCTCTAAAACATGTTGTATAGTACATTACAAACCTCATTCTTCCTGATGTCATTTAAATGTTCTCCAATTTTAGATTTCAAACATCTGTTCATCTTGCCTACATAGTAGTATTCACATTTCACACAATGACAAATACACTAGATACTGACATCTGCAGTTTGCATAAAAATGAAAGACATAAAAAAAAAAAAAAAATTTGTAGCTTATTTCCTGCCTTTCCTGTAACTTATCTAGTCCAGATACAGACTTGCTGTATCCAGGTGTGTTTGTAAGCTCCTGAGCCCCCCAAGCCTTTCTGTGTTGGAGGGAAGCCTTCTAGCTTATCAGTGGGAGTGGTAAGCACTAGGCAGCCTGTCTACCACAAGAGTGGTTTTTGGCCCAGGAATTGTAGTTTATTGACCATTCCGGAAGTTGTCCATCTCTTTCAACTTTCTGGTTTAAAAAACCACATCTGCGCTTGTTTCCCATCTTTCCTGTAACTAACCTACTGGAAAGCACTAGAAAGCCTTAAACTGATATAAGCCTTCTAGCTTAAAAGAGAGACTTTGGAGTGATTGAGTATCAGTTTTCTGTATTTTCTTGCTGTACTTAACTGTTTTCCACCTAAACACAGATTTTCCAGCACTTATTGTGATTTGAAAGCTTGTTTTTTTTTTCACATATTGTACTTATTTGACTGCCTGCACTTTTAAAAAGTTTTTTGTTTAAATAAATTGTTTAACTGTTGTAGGCTACACACTAAAGTGCGATAGCCTTTTCTGATCACTTGTAGTCGTTTAAAGCTGTTTTAAGTGTACTTTTTTTGCTTTATCTTTTCAATAAATAAATAAATTTCTTGTTTCCCGCCTTTCTAAGCTAGTATAGTCCAGTTTTTAGGCTAGTGCTGAATTCAGGGCTGTGTTACAAGTTTCCGAGTTTGTCCATACCTTACTTGGATAGAGGGAAGTTTCTCTGCTCATCTGTGAGAGAGGGGAACTTTGAGCAGCCTTCTGTCCCTGGAGGAGTGGTTCCAGCCCAGAAGTTAGTAGTTTAAAAAAACGGGTTGCATGGTTTTGTGTGCCGGGCAGCACCGGTTAGCTATGGTTAAATTATTCCTGGCTCCACTAAGTTTCCTTCAGTTTTTCACTTGAAACTAGTCCAACTCTCAACCTAAGCACTCAAAAAGCATCCTACAGTCCAGCACTTACTCAAACCTAATAGCAAGCACTAATATACCCGACACTTGACTGCCCAGCAGGGCAAGGCTCTTTATCCACCCCTCACCAACCAAACGACTAAGCAGCTCACCCTACTATTCAGGCATGACCAAAGGGCAACTTCAGGTGTACTCTCCAGTCCAGCTGGTGAATCTGGGTATCCTGAGGCAGTGTTACAACTGCCTCATGTGCACAGACAGCCCTCTCCTCCTACCACAAAACACTAACATATGTGAGAGATGCAATTATATAGCCAAACTGGAGGCTAAGGTATCTCCACCCAAGACTGGAACAGACGGTCATGAGGAGAAGGTTAACACTTGCACCACACCTCCAGCCTCACATAGACCTACTAAACCAGCACTGGCAAAAGATACACATAAATGCACAAAATCATACTCTGAGGCTGTAAATAAAAACCTGCAGAAGCATCAGAGAGCTCCAAAGCAGGCACCCACAAAACCTGCACCTCCCATCACAAACCAGACAACACACAAAACACAAAATCAATATGCCGCACAATCACAGCCCTTAAGGCAAAATAACATACCTAACACACTAGTAATAGGTGACTCAATAGTCAGTCACACTGACGCCCCACTCACTAGGCTGGACAAGGAGAAGGTTACTGTTAGCTGCCTGTCGGGAGCCAGAATCTGCCACATAACACAAGCACTCGGGTCACTCCAGAGCAAGTACAAATATGACTCTGTCATTGTTCATGTTGGTGTGAATGACCCGAGCCGTACCTCCCTGGACTACATGAAAAGAACCTGGAAGAGCTCTCTGATCATGTAGCCCAGGCGGGTATGACCCTGACCCTGAGTAGCATCCTGCCCTCACCAAGAATGATACCTCAGTATAAAGAAAAAATGATCAATTTCAACAATTGGCTAAGCTTCTGGTGTCATTCAGAGGGGGATCCAGTGTCTGTCTGCCTGGGATGACATGCTCAACAAGCCGCGTTGCTTCGCAAGAGACTGCTTGCCCCCGTCACATCTTGGCTTTCGAATACTGGCCAAGGCTCTTGCTGCACCCATAGTGCCTTTTTTAGGCAAGGCTCAAAATTAAAACCCACCTCCATAAACAGCACAAGTAAAAAACTGAGGGTTAAACGCCATGAGTTTAAATCTCAAAATGCATGTGCTCGAAGCACTCCTAAGTATGGAGAACGTCGACATCTATGCAGTAACTGAAACCTGGTTCAAGGCTCCAGAGAGCACTCCAGCACTACTGGGCTACAACTCATACCACACATTTCAGCCACAGAACACGGACCGAAACACAAAAGGAGGGGGTGTATCCATATTCATCAAGGATACCTACACCTTCAGGTTAGTGGTGCAGCATGATACCTCTGAGATCATCCATGTGCAACTAACATCGGGCAAATCTGCAGTGCAAATTGTGGCCTGCTACAGATCACCCTCCATGACCCAGGACCACCACCCCGCCTTTCTGGAGACACTGGAAAACATGAAAGTCCTACTGAACACCCTGATCTTGGGAGATTTCAAATACCCTACCATTAACTGGGAAAACTACTTGAGTACAAACTCCCAGGCTCAGCACTTCCTGGAATTTATCAACTCAAATGCCCTGGATCAGCTGGTAAACTCCCCTACCAGAGGCCACAACATATTGGACCTGGTCATCACCAACATGGGCGACAGGTGCTCCATACCAGAGGTCAACCCGTCACTGGTTAGATCAGACTATAAACTAATCACCCTGGATGTCCACACCCCACCACCACCCCCAACCAAGGAAACCACAGTGAAAAACATTTCTAAAGCAAATTTCACCTTACTTTAGTCAGAGGTGGTAAGTTTCACAGCCCCCATGCTAAAGGGTAACACTGCCCAAGATGCAGAATCCTTTGCAATTGCACTGTATGAATCCTACAAGGATGCATGGATCATGCCATCCCTAGCAAAACCAAGACTTATTCCCCTAAGAGAAGGAAAGCAGTCTGGTGGACCCCTGCCATAAACAGGTTATACAACAAAAGGAGGAAACTAGTTCAGAAAAAAAGCAAATCCCAAGAAGGAAAGGCATCCCTGATCAGTATCAAACTAAGGTCCCTCATAAAATCATCCAAGGCCAACTTCGAAAGAAAAATATCCATGGACTCGAAAGATGACCAGAAAGCCTTCTTTAGCTATGTCAAAAATCTAAGTGGGAACTCGCAGATATGCTCTGAGATAATGCAAAATAGCACAAAATATACTGAACCTACTGATATTGCCAACATACTGGCAGATGGATTCAGTGCAAACTTCACCTCCCTCTCACCTTCAAAAGGGCCCACAACAATACCGGAAAAGTGTAGTGTCCTGGAAATCACAGAAGCACAGGTGAAAACAGCCCTTTCAAAAACCAAAAACACAGCATCAATGGGGCCAGATGGTGTCCCAGGCTGCGTCTTGCACGAACTACAGAACGAACTAACCCCCCATGTAAATACGCTGTTCAGCCTCAGCCTCTCCACAGGCTATGTGCCCATAGAATGGCGCACAGCAATGGTTATTCCGCTTCACAAAGGAGGAGCCACAACTGACCCTGGTAACTATAGCCCTATAAGCCTGACTAGCCTGGTCTACAAGGTTATGGAGTGTATCATCATGGAACTCATTAACAAAGACATTGGGATCCTCCAAACACACGACCTGACCCAGTTCGGCTTAAAGGGCAGATCATGCCTACTAAACCTGGTTGACTTCTTTGAGGCAGTTACCAAGGCCATAGATGAGGGAAAGGTGGTTCACACAGCCTACGTTGATCTCGCCAAGGCGTTCAACACCATTCCAAACTCTGGTATTATAGAAAAACTCACCAACCTGAACATAAACCCCTACGTCGCAAGATGGGTTGCCAACAGGCTTGCAGACGGAACTCGCACAGTAAGAATAGCGGGCTGCAGGTCTGACTCTAAACCAGTCACAAGTGGTGTCCCGCAAGGCTCAGTTCTGGGACCCCTACTGTTCGGCATATATTTCTCAGAAGTACAGGCAAACACAGGAGGACTATGGCTAACCAAGTTTGCTGATGACTGCAAACTGGGCGCTATAACTGACTCTGCGGCTGACACGGACATCCTCCAAAAAGGCCTTACTGAGACAGACACCTGGTGTCAAAGTCATGGCCTCAAGATAAATGCCAAAAATGCATAGTCATCCTGTTTGGGAAAAACAAAACACCCACAAATTACCACATAGGCGGCAGCCCCCTTAATACAGAAGAGGTAATAAGAGATCTGGGCACCCAGGTAGATGGTAATCTCTCCTTTGACAATCATATTGCCAAAGTAGTTAGGAAATCCTTCTATGCGGCCCATCTAATTAGTAAGGGGTTCGCTTCTAAACATAAAGAGGTTATAGTGCCCCTCTACTCGTCACTCATCAGACCCGTCGTAGAGTACAATGCCCCATTTGGGATGTACATCACAAGACACTTCCAACAGCTCGAAAGACCACAAAAGCACCTCACCAAGAGGATTACTGGCCTCAAACATATGTCCTATGCAGCCCGACTGAAAAAACTCCAGCTGTACTCAGTGGCATATCGCTTACTCAGAGGTGATCTCTGCCTGACTTACAAGGCCATGTCCAACTCAGAATTGATGGACATGCTCCACCTAAAGAAATCCAAGTCACTACGAGCCACGCGGTCTAGTGAGCTAAACCTCGCCACAACAATAAATAGAACATGCTGGAGGGATAGATTCCTGTCACAGAGAGACTCCCCATGGTTTGGAACAAAATTCCTAACTACATTAGGCAGAGCCCCTCACTAACACTCTTCAAGAGAAGCCTTGATGAGTGGATGGGTAACGGAAAGTACACCCCTGGGATCACTTCATTGGCTCTGCGTGACAGAGGCTCAGTTAATTAATCAATGGGGCAGCGAAAGCCGACACACTCTGGCTTGGCTTATAAATGCCCTCTGGCAGATAGCCTAGTACCTACCTATGAACCTATAACTCTTTCTCACTGGATGCACATAATCACTGCTATGAATGTATTTGCACATGTTGCAGTCTCTTCATGAAAATGTACACATTTATCAAAAATGGAAACCCTCTTAGTAGATTTATAACACAGCAACTGTTTTCATTATCTGTTGTTCTTGTAGCAAAGCTTAGGTGCATTACCTAGTACCGATCTATACCTATCGTTGGATACAAGTAGTTACCAATTTTTCCTAATAATATTCCAGGTAGTTCGACCATTCATAGAATTAAGTCATGCACATTCTTAGGTCAGAGCCTCTTTCATCAGAGAACTTTCCTTCACTATTCACTGCTCTGTCAGAGAAGTATGGTTTAGCAATATCCCTCCTATTTTGACAGACCTCATCACAGGCAACCTCAACCTCCGCATCATGGTAACCTCTATATTTAAAGTCCCTTTTAAGTTTCTTAAATGATTCCTACATAATTCTATCCCCAGCACTTAAACGTGCATATCTATAGAACTGTCCTTTTCGCACATTAATGTGTACATGTTTTGGATGCATGCTGTTGTGATGTAAAACTTTATTTTACTGCACTCTTTCTTATACAATTTGGTACTTATCCCATTTTTCAGTAATCAGTACATGAATATCCAAGAAATCAGTAGACGTAAAAAAAGAGGTCAGAGTGAATCTCAGGAAATTAGTAGTAGAATGTAAATACTCTGCAAATTTGTGTAAAGTTTCCATAGTGCCTGATGAAACAACACATCATCAACAAGTTGTACACAAAAAGGAATAAACTTAAGAAACTACCTTGACTGAATATGCAATGGGACTCCCAGTATGCTAGCACGATGTTTACATAACTGTCGGCGTACATGGTGCCTATCATAATCCTAGTCTAATGATGATGCAGCTTATTAAATATAGACACATTATTGCTCAAAATGATGTCAAGAAGTGAGCAGACAAGCTCTATCTTAGGAATACTGTACCATGAATGTTTCAGCAAGAACATATTCTATGCCTATATCATAAGGGATAACAGTGATGAGTGATGTGACATCCATAATTTTCAGTTCATAGATTCATTGGTGTGTAGTAGGCCAACGGCCCTGGAGCCTTTGCAAGCTTAGCCCATAGTAGTGCCTTGGCATCATGCCGCCATTAGTTCCGGTGCCTCTATCAAGCAGAGCCACTGAAGTGATCCCCGGGGTGAACTTTCTATTTCCCATCTACTCATCAAGATTTCGCTTGCAAATGGCCAGTGAGGTTGCTTGACATGCATGGGAAGTCTGTTCCAGAGCATGGCAGACTCTGGGTTATGAACCTGTCCCTCCAGCATGTTCTGTTGATTGGGGTAATGAGGTTGAGGTCCCTGGCGCATGTGGTGTGGAGGGATTGGGATTTCTTTAGGTGTAACATTTCTAACCTAGCTGGGTCAGACATGGCCTTGTAGGTCAAGCAGAGATCGCCTCTTAATAGACAATATGAGACTGAGAAAAGCTGGTGTTTTATTTGTCTGTCCTTGTAGGGCATGTGTTTAAGGCCTAGGATCATAGGTTCATAGGTTCATACTAGGCTATCTGCCCTAAGGCATTTATAAGCCTAGCCCAAAGTTTTGTGGCTTACGCCATCCCTTATATGAAAAAATACTGTGCCCTTTAGTTTGTTGTGCCTCTGTCCAGCAGTGAGACAGAGATGATTCCCGGGGTAAACCTACGATCTCCCATCCACAGGTCAAGATTTCTCTTGAACAGAGCCAGCGAGGTGCTCTGCCTCACATGGACCGGGATTTTATTCCACAGCATAGGGAGTCTCCGAGTGATAAATCTATCCCTCCAGCACGTCCTATTTATATCCGTGCTAAGGTTTAAGTCGCTTGCTCTAGTGGTTTTGGTGGATTTGGATTTTTTGAGGTGGAGCATGTCCATTAATTCCGGGTTGGACATGGCCTTGTATGTCAGGCACATGTCACCTCTGAGCAGACGGTATGCGACTGAATAGAGCTGGAGTTTCTTCAATCTGGCAGCATATGACAGATTTTGGAGTCCCTTTATCCTTTAGGTGAGGAACTTTTGGGGTCTCTCCAATTGCTGCAGATGTCGGGTGAGATGCATCCCGAATGGGGCATTGTACTCGATCATTGGTCTGATAAGTGAAGAGTACAGGGGAACCATGACCTCAATAGATCTGGATGTGAATCCCTTCATGATCAGGTGGGCAGTGTAGAAGGTCTTTCTAACCACTTTAGCAACGTGAGTGTCAAAAGAAAGGCCACTGTCAACCTGGGTCCCCAGGACCCTGATGACCTCTTCTGTGCTTAGTGGATTGCCACCTATATGGTAGCTTGGGGTTACCTTGTTTTTCCCGAAGGGTATGACTATACATTTTTTGGCGTTTAACTTCAATCCATGGCTCTGGCACCAGCTATCTGTTTCCGTGAGTCCCTTGATCCTCCCTTGTTCCGTGATCCTCTTTGTGAGGTACTTTTGTGGCCTTTCCAGCTGTTGCAGGTGTGTAGTGAGGTACATGCCAAATGGGTCATTATACTCTGACTGGTCTAATGAGGGAAGAGTAGAGAGAGCTGACCTTTTTCTTCCTAGATGCAAAATCTTTGGTATTGAGATGTGCCACATAGAAGGACTTTTTGACCACAGTGGCAGTCTGGTGGTCGAAGGAGAGGTTGCTGTCAACCTGTGTCCCCAGATCTCTTATAATGCCTTCAGTGTTCAGTGGGCTGCCATCAATGTAGTAATTAGTGGAACCTGAGTTTTTCCCAAAGGGAATGACTATGCATTTTTTGGCATTAAGCTTAAGGCCATGGTTTCGACACCAGTCGTTGGTCTCAGTGAGGCCTTTCTGTAGAATGTCTACATCCCTTGAGGAGTAAATAATGGCTCCCAGCTTGCAATTGTTGGTGAACTTAGTCAGCAAGAGTCCCTCCGTGTTGGCCTGGACTTGTGAAAAGTAGATGCCAAACAGGAGAGGACCCATGACCGATCCCTGTGGGACTCCACTCATGACTGGTTGGCAGTCTGACTTGGAGTCTGTTTCTTTAACACTGTGGGTTCTATCTGTGAGCCAATCTGCAACCCATCTAGTGGTTTAGGGGTTGATGCCTAGTTTGGTGAGTCTATCAATAATTCCTGAATAAGGAAATGGTGTCAAAGGCTTTGGCCAGATTGAAGTATGCTGTATGAACTGCCTTGCCCTCATCCACAGCTCTGGTGACTGACTCAGAGAAATCGACCAGGTTGAGCAGGCATGATCTACTCTTCACAAAACCAAATTACATGGGATCCAGAGTTTGGAGATTCCCCATATCTTTAATTAGGTCCATGTTGATGCGCTGTATAGCCTTTCATATCAGACTCGTCAGGCTAATGCGGCAATAACTCCCAGAGTCTGTAGTCGCGCTCCCCCTTTATGGAGTGGGATGACTGTAGCAGAGTGCCATTCTGTAGGGGCAAAACCTGAGGTGAGGCTGTGATTGACCAGGGCACACAGGTGTGGTGCCAGTTCACTTTGTAGTTCATGTAGAACACAGCCAGGAATATTGTCTGGTCCCATGGCAGCTGTGTTCTTGGCCTTGGACAATGCAGCTTTACCCTGTGCTGTAGTAATGCTGGGTGCCTGGCATTCTTCCGGTATTGTGATTGGTCCTTTAGGGAGGGAGGGGTAAAGTTGACACTGAATCTGTCGGCCAGTATGTTGGCAATATCTGTTGGCTCAGTATAGGAGTTACCATTGTGCAGTAACTCGGAGCAAATTTGGGTATTACCGTAGAGATTCTTGATGTAACCGTAGAAGGCTTTGTGGTTGTTTTTATTGTCTGCTGCACTTCTGCCTTCATAGCTAGCTTTAGAGGTTTTGATGAGGGATCTCAACTTTTTGTTGAGGCTAATAAGGGAGTTTTTTCCAGTCTTGGGACTTCACCTTTTTCTGCAACAGTTTTTTCCTTCTGTTGTAGAGTTTAATGGCAGGTGACCACCAGATTGACTTCCTTTTTATGGAGGAGAAAATCTTTGTTCTGTTCAGTATGGCTAGTTTCATGCATTTATGTACATGTTCGTACAGTGCAGTGATGTATGATTCGGCGGTCATGCACCTATTTTCCATTTGCATGGGTGCCGTGAAGTCAGTCACCTCTGTTTTTAAGAGCCCAAAGTCAGCTTTGGAGAAGTTTTTCATGGTGGTTACCTTTGCTGGTGGTGTGGGTGAGGTATGGATTTCCATGGTATTTAGTTTGTGGTCGAATCTAACCAGGGAGGAATTGACTGTTGGTGTGGAGCAACGGTTGCCCATGTTAGTAATAACCAGGTCAAGGATGTTGCTTCCTCTAGTGGGGGTAAGAATGAGCTGGTCCAGTGGATTCCAAGAAGCATTGGACAAGTGTATTGGTGCATACGTAATTTTCCCAGTTGATGGAGGGGTAGTTGAAGTCACCCAGTATGAGAGTGTTTCGTTGGACTCTAATGGTTTCCAGGGTGCTTAGAAATGTGGAATGAGAGTCTTGGGACATGGTTTGGGAACCTATAGCAGGCTATGACCTGAATCGCCATCTTACCCACTGTTAGTTGTACCAGAAGTATCTCCGATGCGTTATGCTGGGCTACTAGTCTGGAGGTGTGGATATCCTTTATGAATATGGAGACGTCACTGCCTTTGGAGCTTCGGTCCATTTTCTAGGGCCGAAAGGTGTGGAATGAGTTATAGCCTGGTAGCGCAGGGATGCTTTTTGCTGCTTTAAGTGAGGTCTCCGTTAGCATGAAAGTCTGTGTTCTCCATTTTGAGGAGTGCATCTTGAGATTTAGAAATCTAGTGTTGAGCAGCATGACCCTCAGATTGCATTTATTTATAGCTGTTACAGTGGTAATTTTTTGTTTGGAGCACCGCCTAAAAATGGAACTGTAGGGGTGGCAAGAGCCTTAGCCAGTATCCGGAAACCTTGGAGTGACAGATGCAGGTCATCTCTGGCAAAGCATCGAGGTCTGTCACTCATGTCATCCCAAGCAGACAGATACTGGATCCACTTAGAATGACACCAAAAACTTAGCCAATTATTGAAGTCAATCGTTTTCTGCTTGTACTGCGGTATCATTCTGGGTGATGGTAGGATGCTGCTCAAGGCTAGGGTCATACCTGCCTGGGCCACATAATTCGAGAGCTCCTCCATGTCTTTTATTTAGTCCAGGGAGGTACGTCTCTAGTCACTCACACCCACATGGACAATGACAGACTCATACTTGTACTTGTTGTGGAGCGACCTGAGTGAGTGTGTTATGTGTTGGATCCTGGCACCTGACAGGCAGCTGACTGTTACTTTCTCCTTATTCAGTCTAGTGAGTGGGACATCAGTGTGCCTCACTATCGAGTCACCTATGTTTATGTATTGGGCAAGCTGTTTTGCCTTAGGGGCTTAGGTTGAGGGGCACACTGTGTAGGTGAGCTATGTGTTCTTAATATGTAAATTACTGTACCATTTATTCATGATGTTCGTAATGCAGTGTATAAGCATGTTTTAGAAAATGACACTAGTCATACTTTAAAGTTTTTAGTTTTGGAATTAATTACACCTAGCAATAGAAAAGGTGATCTAAGGAATACAACTAAATGCAAGAGATGACGTGGATTTTAGAATTACATGCAGATGGTAGGAAGGGACTTAATGAAACTGTCCCTTTTAAGACCAATTCTTAGATCATGTGACTGGGTGAGGTAAGTGTGTTTAAAAGATGGTTTGTAACAGTTTTTAGATCTGATGAAGTATCTGTTTAGAAATGTGCAAAAGTGCTTATCTGTGTTTTAGCTTTGTTTTTATGTTTTTGTTTTCCATCTTTGAATAAAGTCCATTATTTTATACAGCAACTGCTGTGGTTGACTGGTTGGATTTACTTCTGTTTTTACTTTTTTGTATTTAACCAGCCTCAATCCGAGTGTACGTTTTTCACTACTGTTTACGAAGTATTACCAAGTTAATACTTGCTGTGTTTGTTGTGATTTATAAAATCTAGATTAAGACCTAGGGTCTACGGAATGGATTCTGTCTGTGAAGACTGATTAGTGCTCAAGTTTGCCATTTACATTTTAACAACCCTTATGGTTCCAGAGATGTGAGCATTTATTTGAAATGTGAGCAGATAGCATGATTTTGTCAGAAAGCTCATGTACAGGCATTAGAAGTTGGAGTACAGATTTCCAGAGCTGTATTGGAGTTAATGAGTTAAGATAATCACAGTTGCATTCTGTTCATTGTAAAGAGGGAATGGAGGTATTTTTACTCTTGAGGGGGTGACACCTAGATGTTCTTCGTGTTTCACTGTTGCAGCCATTACATTTGGATAATCTGCTGGCAGGTTGCCCTCAGTCGGCCTGAATATCAAAGTCTTGGGTCCTGTGTCTGTTGCTGTCTCCTCTTCCATGACGTCAGGGGTATAAAAGATGCAGCAGACGCCATTTTCTTCAGTCTTTCTTGCCGCGCGGTGCCCGAAGCAGAAGCAGTTCGCAAGTGCCGGTCGGCCGACTCCTGAGATTTTCAAAAACTAATTTCAGATCCGAAGTCTTCATTAAAGCCAAGTACCCCGTTGGGGAAACTTTTTTCTTGCTCCAGTCAGATGTCAGAAAAAGTTAACAATTGTATTTCTTGTGGGAAGCAAATACCTCATAAGGATTTTCATAATTACTGTATTCCTTGCCTAGGCCCTGATCACAATGTTGCTAGCTGTCGGTTTTGTGCTACATTTAACCAGCACACTATTAAGCGTCGGTACTATTTTGCTTTTCATTACTTTGGCCAAAGATTCAATTATATAATGCTATCGTAACAGCTGATGACCGGAGTTTATAAAAAGCGCAAGGAAAAAGAAAAGGCCAGGCATCCGAGGTCCAAAACCGACGAGGCTTCCGCTAAGCCAGTCGCCGGTTCTCAGTGAGGCGCATTCGCAGCCCCTGGCGCCCGCTACCTCAGAGCCACAAGCCACTGACTACTCCCACGTGGAGCCAGCTAGGCCTCTGGATACTTAAGGTTTTGGACACTGAAACTATTTCCTGAGATGGGTCTGGAGCTGCTGAGCAGGCATCGGCTTCTGAGGGTGTTTTCAGACCTACACTGTTATATTTAAAGCCTACTTCAGCTTCCAAAGCAAAGACTAAAGCAGATGTCCTTCAAGAATGCAACTGCAGTCATAACATATGGGTTGTCCTGCCTCAGGCAGCCCTCGGTCGGCCGGATTCCAAAGTCTGGGTCCGGCGTCGGCTGGTGTCGCCTCCTCTCCGACGTCAGAGCGGCTGGAGTATAAAGGCATCGGCCGACGCCATATTCTTCAGTCTTTCTTGCCGCGTGGTGCCCGAAGCAGAAGCAGTTCGCAAGTGCCGGTCGGTCAGCTCCTGTGTTTTCAGTACCGAAGTCATCTAAAAGCTAAGTACCCCGTTGGGGAACATTTTTTCTTGCCTCAGCCGATGTCAGAACAAATTGAGAAAGTTAATAATTGTTTGTCTCGTGGTAAACAAATACATCATAAGGACTTCCATTCTTACTGCCTTCCTTGCCTGGGCCCAGACCACGATGTCTCGGCCTGTGCAGCCTGTGCTCACTTTAATAAGCGCACTCTCAGGCGCCGGGCAGAATTTGCCGAAGACTTTTTCGGTGAATCTTTTGCATATATTATGCCGTCGGATCAACCGACAACTCAATCTACCAAAAAACGAAAGGACCGGGACCGACATCCTCGGCTCGCGTCCACCACCGATGCAACTCCTAAACCCTCCGCTAGTGCTTCGGTCCCTTCGGAAGCGGTAATTCAACCGCTCCAGGCCGACGACACAGAGCTAACACGTCCTTCGGTCTCTGAGACCTCTCCGGTGCCGGTTGTTGATTTTCCTCCGGAAACCGAAGTTCTGGATCTACCCGACACCATTCCTGTAGACAAGGTTACTCCTGCACGTGGAGCTGCAAGGCCTCCTGTATCCATGTCCATCAAGGCCTTTGCATGTGCTAAGGCCGCCAGCCAGGCCAAGGCCCATCCTAAACCTGCTTCTCAGGCCCCTTCTTCTGATAAACAGATCATGTCTCTTGCTGCAGATCTTATTTCTCTTATCGGGGTCTCAGCCTCACCCAGACAGAGGTTCTCAGCCACCTGCAGAGAAAAGGCCCAAAACTGAGCAGGCTGACAACCTCTCTTCAGATGAAGCCTCTGGGGATTCTGAGCATTCAGATACCCAAGAAGAATCCTTCCAGGCCTATGAGGACTCTGATGCTGAGGAATCAATTCCCTGTGCCTCCCCTCCAGAGGATTTCTCTTTTGGTCAAGTCCTGCACTCTATGAGGGAACATTTTAAATGTTAGGGTCAGGAATTCTCTGATTCCAGGAAAAGGCTACGTACCTTCCTCAAGCTTCCCCAGCACAGACCTTTAGCTATTCCTCCAGTTATGGATGTTTTGGACGATGTTTTCTCTGACTCCAGTGCTAACCCTGATTCTCTCCCCCCTGCTCCTGTCAAGCCAGACAGATATTATAGGGTCCCTGACACTCTCAAACACCTCTTTAAGGCCCACTCTGTGGATCTAGAAACTATTTCACAGGGCCCCAAGGGAGTGGCTACTTCCACTGCCAAGAATCCACTGCCAGTGGATAGGGAAGCTAGGTCCCTGGAGAGATGGGGTAAAAAAGTTTATACCTCTACCACCCTAGCCATGAGGTCACTTAACTGCCTTTTTCATATGTTTCAGTACCAGGATTTTTTACTGGATGATTTAAAGAAAAAGCTAGCCTCTCCTGAGCCTATTGATAGAAAAACATTGCAGGATCATATACATAACACTCAGCAGGTTAACAATAATTTTCTTCAGTGTGGTTATGATGCATTGGAGGCTTCATGTAGGGCAGCTATGACTGGGGCTGTGATACGTAGACATGCTTGGTTAAAAGATCAGCCATTGCCAGACCATGTTAAAGTAAAGTTACTTGATGCACCTCTGGAAAAACAGAAGCTTTTTGGTGCTAATGCACAAGATGTGTTGAAATCCATTGAGGAAAAAGCTAAGTCAGTACAGACAGTCAAGGATTTCCTCCAGGTTCAGCAGAAACTGGCCTTCAAAGAATTGGTTCTTCCCCGACTCTGACAAGTTTCAAAGGGGAAAAAACAGGCGTGCCCGAGGTAGAGGGCAATACCGAGGCTCCTACAGGGGCCGCCAATGGCAACCTACAAATCAAAGAGGTGGCGCAGCCAGCCCAGCTGCACCACAAGGACAATCACAATGACTTGACTTTCATACCGCCTACAAAGGCTCAAAGAGAAGCACCTTTGGGCGGAAAATTATCCTTATTCTCAAAAAACTGGCATATCTTAACCAAGGACAACTGGATTCTGGATTTAATAGACAAGGGTTACAGATTCCACTTCCATACTTTACCAATAAGACAAGGCATGCCAAACCTGCCACAACATCAAAGGGCAGAGGCACTCACTCAAGTTTCAAAGCTGTTAAGTATAAAAGCAATAGAAAGGGTTCCTCCTCAGGAACAAGGCCAGGGATTTTATTCGACTGTTTCTTGTTCCAAGAAAAGAAAACAAATGGAGGCCTATACTGGACTTGTCTACTCTAAATACTTTTCTCATTGAGCCAAAGTTCAAAATGCTGATGTTGCAGCAACTCCTTCCCATGCTGGGCAAGGGGTCTTGGCTGGTCCTCTGGACCTCAAGGAGGCATACCTGCATGTCCCAATCAGACAAAGCTGCAGAAGATACCTCAGATTTCTTGCAGGGACAGAGCATTATCAATTCTCAGCATTGCCGTTTGGCTTATCTACTGCGCCCAGAGTGTTCACGAAATGCTTGGCATCAGTAGTGGCACACTGCAGACTCCAGGGGATTCAAATATACCCCTACCTGGACGACTGCCTCATACAAGCAGACAACAAACAAACCTTGATAGCAAACTTGGACTATGTCATTCAACTACTGCAGGCCTTGGGATACACAGTCAACATTCAGAAATCAAGACTACTGCCATCCCAACAGATTATTTTCCTAGGAGCCAAACTGGACACAGAAACTCAAATGGCCTACCTCACAGAGGAAAAACAACAGCAGTTACCAGAGTACTTCAAAGGCCTAGCAAAGCTCTCCCAGCTGACTGCAAGGAAAATCCTGCAGGCCCTGGGGTTCATGGCATCTTGCATTCTTCTGATACCTTTGGCAAGACTTCATATGAGAAAGCTGCAATGGTACTTAAAAAGCTTATGGTCCCAACACAGCCAAAGCTTAGAGGACGTAATCCCACTCATTTCATGTCTGCAAAAATAATTTTTTTGGTGGGCTCAAGCAAGTCAGTTAAAGGCATGTCCTTCAACAGACCTCAAGCAGGTCAAATGATTACAACAGACGCCTCAGATCATGGATGGGGGGGGCGCACATGGAGGGCAGATTCATTCAAGGTCTATGGACACCAAGGGAAGACATCTGCACATAAACCAAAAAGAGATGTTGGCAGTGATACATGCAATCGAGACTTTCGAAAAATCACTACAACAAGGACATTTGCTAATAAGGACAGACAACACCACTGTCATGTGGTATATAAACAAGCAGGGAGGCACTCATTCATATCCCCTCTGCAGACCAACAATGATTCTCTGGGAAAAATCCCTGAGTCTGAAGATACATTTGCAATCCCAGTTTGTGCCAGGCAAGGACAATGTACTGGCGGACAAGCTGAGCAGAAATTTCTTGGATCCGCACGAATGGATGCTGCATCCTCACATTTTCTCACAAATAACAAAGACATGGGGAAGACCGGACGTAGATCTCTTTGCTTCTCACATGAATCATCACCTGGAAAAGTTCTGCACAAGGACCCACCATCCTCTAGCCTGGAAAACGGATGCTCTCTCTCTCAGCTGGAATTCCCTAAAAATTTATGCATTCCCTCCTCTACCTCTGCTGACCAAGGTGATACTGAAGATCAAAGCAGAACAACCAACAGGCATTCTGATAGCTCCAGACTGGCCAAGGCAACACCGGTACCCATTGCTGTTGAGCATAACTCGGACCAAACCGTGGCCACTGCCCCTATGGCCCCTACTTCTAACACAACACAATTACAGGACTGTCCATCAAAACCTGAAAACATTGCATCTGACAGCCTGGAGGTTACCATGACTCCTTCCGCTTTCTCTCTTTCCAAAAAGGTTCAAGAGATCTTACTGGAAGCACGCAGACCTTCCACCAGAAAAACCTATTCAGCCAAGTGGAAGAGATTCAGCATCTGGAATGCCAACAGGGGTCAGGATACAACATTACTGAGTATACCTCAGATATTGGAATACTTGGCAGAAATGTTTCATACTGGACTCTCATATTTTTCTATAAAGATTCACGCCTCAGCAATCTCAGCAAAATACGATTGTGATCCACCAGTGTTTTCACATCCTTTGCTAAGACAGTTCCTAAGAGGGATAAAGAATATCAAACCTCCCAGAAAGCAGCCAGTACCTGCATGGGACCTCAATTTCGTTTTGGAAAAATTAACTCTTCCTCCTTTTGAGCCAGCAGCAACTTCAGAAATGCAATTTCTATCATGGAAAACGTTTTTTTCTATTGGCAGTCACATCTGCAATAAGAGTCTCGGAGATACAGGCACTCATGGCAGTACCTCCCTTCCTCATTTTTCATCAGGACAGAGTTTCTCTAAGAACCAATCCTACATTCATGCCAAAAGTAATTTCCAGGGTATCTCTAAATCAAGCTATTCACCTGCCTACTTTCTTCCCCAATCCGCAAAACAGGGGGGAAAAACTGCTGCATACTTTGGACATACACAGGCAACTACGTTACTACTTGGACAGAACTAAGGCCACCAGAAAGTCTGACCAACTGTTTGCAGCCTATGCTGCTGGAGTACAAGGAAAAGCAATCTCCAAACAAACAATTTCAAAATGGATTGGATACTGCATCAGATTCTGCTATTCTTTGCATGGAAAAGGTGTGCCAGCCAATATTAGACCACATTCCACCAGAGCTATAGCCACATCCACAGCTTTCCTAAGAGGAGTGGCTACAAAGGACATTCTAGAGGCTGCTACATGGAGCTCCGTGCATACATTTACCAAGCACTACAACCTGCCTTTATACTCCAGATCCTGAGCAGGCTTTGCTTCGGCAGTCCTGCAGGGCATTTTAGCTACACCATCCCTTTCTTAGTTCCATCCACCACCAGCTTGGCTATGGTATTCAATCCATATGTTATGACTGCAGTTGCATTCTTGAAGGACATAGTACAGTTTTGTACCTACCATAAATGTAGATGTCCGATAGATATGCAACTGCAGTCGGATTTTCCCACCCTCCTTACCCCTCTGCAACCTTCTTTATGGGTCCACTACCCCTTCCTATTAGCTGGGGGTATCTCCTATGGTGTATCTGTTTATTACTGTTGTGCATGTCTGGAATTGTTTATCCATTCACCAAATTTAGCCTTCCTAGGAGGGCACCTGGCATCTGGGGCAAGAAACACTGAAGAAGATGGCGTCGGCCGATGCCTTTATACTCCAGCCGCTCTGACGGAGAGGAGGCGACACCAGCCGACGCCGGACCCAGACTTTGGAATCCGGCCGACCGAGGGCTGCCTGAGGCAGGACAACCCATATGTTATGACTGCAGTTGCATATCTATCGGACATCTACATTTATGGTAGGTACAAAACTGTACTTTCTAAAGACAAAGAAACAAGTACAGCATTCTCCTGGACGGACAACCATGCCTAAAAACCAGATGCTTAAAATGGCCAAAGACCTAATTATCCTGATCATATGTTCCCATCCCCCTCCTGACAAGAGGCCTAGGCAAGAGGCAGAATATGAATCTTCAGATCAGGTTTCCATTTCCTCTGACTCCTCTTCTGAACAGGAATACTCTTTCTCCTTACGAGGATTCTGATGCTGAAGAATCTATCCCTTCAGCCTCACCGCCGGAGGATTATTCTTTTGGGGAAACCCTGCTTACCATGAAGGGAGCACTTCCACCGGGAGAGCCAAGACTACTCGGAATCTAAGAAAAGGCTTAGAGATTTTCTTTTACTCCCTCAGCACAGGCCTTTGGCTATTCCTCCTATGTTAGACATTGTAGATGTATTTTCAGAGTCTGGCCTTTCTCCTGACTCTTTTATCTCCTACTCCTGTTAAACCAGACACATACTACAGGGTTCCAGATTAACATAAATTTCTTTATAAAAACCCTGCTGCTTACCCAAAAACTATTTCTCAGGGTCCCAAAGGGGTCAAGGCTTCTACTGCAAAAAACCCTATCACCTCTGATAGAGATTCAAGGACACTAGACAGATGGGGAAAAAAGGTTTACACTTCTGCTACTTTGGCTGTGAGGGCTTTAAATTGTCAATTTCATATGCTTAAATATCAGCAATACTTAATGTCACTGCTAAAACAGAAAATGTTGTCAAATTCTGATTGTGCAGAAAATAAGGAAATGCAGGATTTATTGCATGCAACTGAACAAGTGGGAAAGCATACATTGCAATGTGGTTTTGTTTCTCTGGAGTTACGGGTTCTGTCATTAGGAGGCATGCTTGGTTAAAGGAACAGAATCTGCCTGATCATGTTAAAGCAAAATTTATTAGATGCTACATTACAGCATGATACCTTATTTGGTGTTAAAGCAGAGGAGGTGTTGAAGAAAATGGAGGACAAAGCAAAATTTATGCAAACAGTAAAGGATTTCTTACAGGTACAGCCACCCAGATTTAGCAGGAATTGGCCTACAAAGAATTGGTCCTTTCCGGTGTCAGACAGGCCACAGAGAGTCAGAGGCAGATGCTCCAGAGGCAGTTCCCAGCCCCAGGGCTCATACAGGCGTAAACAGTGGGGCGCTTCTTCCTCCAAAAGCGGAGAAGACAAATCACAGCCATACAGGAAACAGTCCCAATGACTTTCCTCTACCAGCACCAAGCACTTGTCTTTTGGCAGCCCCCCTAGGGGGGAAACCAGCACTTTTTTCTCAAAATTGGCACATGATCACCCAGGACAAACGGATCTTGAGTATAGTGTCCCAGGGCTACAGGTTCCACTCTCACACCCTGCCAAGGGCAAAAGGTATGCCAGACACAATCAACGGGCAGAGGCACAAAAACAAGTTTCATCCCTCATGGACATGAGGGCCATTCAGCAAGTACCACAGCAGGAGCAGGGACAAGGATTTTACTCAAGACTTTTCTTGGTACCCAGAAAAGACAAAGCCTGGAGACCAGTACTGGACCTGTCTATTCTAAATACATTTCTGGACGTTCCAAAATTCAAAATGTTGACTCTGCAGCAGCTTCTGCCCATGCTGGGCAGGAAGGCTTGGCTTGTAACTTTGGACCTAAAAGAGGCATACCTGCATATTCCTATCAGACAATCTTGTAGAAGATACCTCAGATTCATAGCTGGCTCAATGCACTACCAATACTCTGCACTGCCCTTTGGCTTATCTACTATGCCCAGGGTCTTCACAGAATGCCTGGCACCAGTAATTGCATTTTGCAGACAGAGGAATTCAAATATATCCTTACTTGGACAATTTCCTTATTCAAGCAGAGAACAAGGACATTCTACTAAAGCATCTGGCGTTTGTAAAAAGATTACTAATTTGCCAGGGGTACACAGTAAACGAAAAAAAATCAAAACTAGTACCCTCACGAGAGATAATATTCCTGGGTGCAAGCTTAAATACAACTGCCCAGATGGCTTATCTCATGCCAGACAAAGGCAACTGACTTCTTACTTCAAAATGTTGGCAACAAAGACCCAGTTATTTGCAAGAAAAATACTGCAGGCTTTGGGCTTCATGGCATCCTGCATTCTACCAATTCCATATGCCAGACTGCATTTGAGGAAACTACAGTGGTATCTAAAAAGTGTTTGGACTCAACATTGTCACAGCCTGGAAATATTAATTACCCTCATTCCTTGCCTGCAACAGGAGTTTTGATGGTGGGCACACGCCTGTCACCACAACAAGGGACAGCCATTCACCCAACCCACAGCCAGGCAGTCAATAACAACGGATGCTTCAGATTATGCCTGGGGGGGCCCACATGGCAAGAAAATGTATTCAGGGCACATGGCCCACAAGCCAAAGGCATCTTCATATCAATCAAAAAGAGATGCCAGCTGTTCAGAATGCCCTGACAGCTTTCAAGGATCTACTCCATCCAGGGCAACTACTGATAAGGACGGATAATACTACAGTCATGTGGTACATAAACAGGGAGGCACTTATTCCTACCCCCTCTGCAGACAAGCCATGACTTGGTGGGATACAGCATTGACTTATCAAGTACATCTGCAAGCATAATTCCTGCCAGGAAAGAAAAATACTCTGGCAGACGAACTAAGCAGAAACCTCACGGATCCCCACGAGTGGAAACTGGATCCACAAGTCTTCAGCATGATAATAAAGAAATGGGGACACCCAGACATAGATCTATTTGCCTCCCCTCACAACTGCCAACTACAGAGATTCTGCACAAGGACTTATCACAAGCAAGCATGGAAAGTGGATGCTCTGACCCTTACAGTATATGCCTTTCCTCCGCTGCCTCTCCTTCCCAAGGTACTCTTAAAGGTCAGACAAGAGAAGCCAAACATGATACTGATTGCCCCAGACTGACCACGCCAGCACTGGTATCCAATCCTAAAGAGCTTGTCTCAAGGCCCAGCCTGGACATTGGCTCTAATTCCTCATTTACTGACCCAATGAAACAATCAGATCCTGCACAGCCAACTCGGAACCCCAAATCTGGCAGTATGGTGGATAATGTAACCATTCAGAACACACCTCTCTCTAAAGCAGTGATGGATGTTATTTTGGAGGCCAGGAGGCCCAGTACCAGAATATCTTATGCAGAAAAATGGAAAAGATTCTGTGCTTGGAACCAGGCACAAGGAATTGACACGTTTGTACCAAATATTCCTCAGCTTTTACAATACCTAACTGAGATGCTGGACAAAGGCCTATCCTTTTCATCAATTAAAATCCATGCCTCTGCCATTTCATCTCATTACAATACGGAACCACCATTTTTTTCACATCCATTGCTAAGACAGTACCTCAGAGGGGCCAAAAACATAAGACCTCCAAGGAGAGCACCAGTACCTGCATGGGACCCCAATTATGTGTTGGAAAAACTCACACTACCGCCTTTTGAGCCAGCCAATACAACTGAAATAAAGTTCTAATCTTGGAAAACAGCTCTACTCCTAGCAATAACCTCTGCAAGACGAGTCTCAGAGTTACAGGCACTCATGGCTGTGGAACCTTTTATCATTTTCCATCCAGACAGCGTTTCTTTGAGGATGAACCCAACATTTAGGCCTAAGGTAATGTCCAGTGTGGCCCTTAACCAAACCATTCATTTGCCTACCTTTTATCCAAACCAACAGAATAAGAGTGAGAGACTCCTGCATTCTTTGGACATACACAGACAGCTACGCTTCTACTTGGACAGAACTAAAGCTTTCAGAAAGACTGAGCAACTCTTAGTAGCATATGCTGCAGGATCACAAGGAAAGGCTATCTTAAAGCAGACTATTTCAAAATGGATAGGCCACTGCATTAGTTTCTGCTATTCACAACATGGCAAATTAGTGCCGAAGGGCATTAGGCCACACTCAACCAGAGCAGCAGCCACTTCAGCAGCCTTCCTCAGAGGAGAACCAACCAAAGACATTTTAGAGGCTGCAACTTGGAGTTCAGTGCACACTTTTACCAAGCACTACCACTTACCTCTCTACTCTAAATCCAGAGCAGGCTTTGCCCCTGCAGTTCTGCAGGGCCTTATAGCCTCTCCTAATCCTATTTAGACCCAGCCACCCAACCTCAGCTTTGGCATTCAACCCAAGTGCAATGACTGCAACAGTGAAACACAATGAACATAGTACAGTTGTGTACCTACCATAAATGTAGATGTTAGAGTGTATTCACTGTTGCAGTCCAGGTTACCCACCCATCCCCCTTTTATTTGCTGAGACTTATCTGTACTTCTCTATCCTATACAACCTATGTGGTGTATTTGCTTGTAGATGAAGGAAATGTTATTTTTGTGCATGCATTTCTTATTGGCATATTTTTCATCCTACCAATTTGGGGCACTTGACATCTGGGGCAAGAAAAACTGAAAAAAATGGCGTCGGCTGCATCTTTTATACCCCTGGCACACTGACGTCAGGGAAGAGGCGACAGCAACCGACACCGGACCTAGACTTTGGAATTCTGGCCGACTGCGGGTAGCCTGCCAGCAGGATAACCCAACTGTAATGACTGCAACAGTGAATACACTCTAACATCTACATTTATGGTAGGTACACAACTGTACTTTTTGATTCCTTGGAGGCATCTTGCAGGGCTGCAGTTACTGGATCTGTGATTAGAAGGCATGCCTGGCTCAAGGAGCAAAATCTGCCTGATCATGTTAAGGCTAAATTGTTGGATGCACCTTTACAGCATGATACTTTGTTTGGTAATAAGGCAGAAGAGGTTTTAAAGAAAATAGAAGACAAAGCTAAATCTATGCAAACTGTAAAATATTTCTTACAAGTGCAGCCTCCCAGGTTCAGTAGGCACTGGCCTACTAAACATTGGTGCTTTCCTGTGTCCAACAGAGCCTCACAAGACAAATCCAGGTCCTCAAAAGGCTCTAGATACCAATCACAGGGATGTTCGTGTTTCACTGTTGCAGTCATGACTGTTGTGTTCTCCCCTGCCGGCAGGCAGTCCTCTGTCGGCCAGAATCCCAAAGTCTGGGTCCGGCGTTGGCTGTTCAGCCATGCTCCCTGATGTCAGAGCGCCAGGAGTACAAAGCTGACAGCCGACGCCATGTTCTCCAGTCTTTCTTGCCGTGCGGTGATAGCAGTTCGCAAGTGCCGGTCGGCTGACTCCGGACAATTTTTTCTAAACAAACTTCAGTCCGAAGACTTTCTTCTCCTACTCAAAGCTAAGTACCCTGTTGGGTCAGAAAAAGTTAATTGTATTTCATGTGGGAAGCAAATACCTCATACGGATTTTCATTCTTACTGTATTCCTTGCTTAGGCCCTGACCACGACGTAGCTAGTTGTCGGTTTTGTGCTAGATTCAATCAACGTACTATTAAACGAAGGTACAATTTTGCATTTCATTACTTCGGTAGGCGTTTTAATTACAAAATGTCGTCGGATACGGTTCCAGCTACCGGAGTTCACAAACGACGCAAGGACAAAGACAGGTCTCAGAGGTCCAAATCAGACAATATCGCACAAGCAGAGCCAGCTTCAGGTTCGGCCGTTGTCAGTGATGTGCTTTTGCAGCCCCTGTCGTCGGCCATTTCGGAACCGATAGCCGAAACTGACTCCCACGAGGAGCCAACTAGGCCTTTGAATATTTCTGTTGCAGGACCTTCGGACAATGCTCCTTCGGATGGGTCCAGAGCCGCTGTGCAGGTACCGGCTTCCGAAGGGGTTTTCAGGCCTACTCAGCTTCTAATAAAGGCAAAGCCAAAGACAAAGGCAAAGACTCCTTCCAAATCAAAGACTGCAGCCCAGGCCTCTTCTGATCCGGCTCCCAAGTCTCAGAAACAGTTACTTAAGATGGTGGAGGACTTGCT
Organism: Protopterus annectens; assembly: GCF_019279795.1. Lineage (NCBI taxonomy): Eukaryota > Metazoa > Chordata > Ceratodontiformes > Protopteridae > Protopterus > Protopterus annectens. The sequence continues at coordinate 26,394,398 of NC_056728.1, read as the reverse complement.
TACTATGATTAGGGGTTCACATCCCCCTCCAGATAAAAGGCCAAGGCAGGAAGTTTATTATGACTCCTCTGATCAGGCTTCTGTTTCTTCAATTTCTTCTTCTGACCAGGAATATTCTTTCCCTCCTTATGAGGATTCTGATGCGGAGGAATCTATTCCTTCAGCTTCTCCCCCTGAGGATTTCTCTTTTGGGGAAACTTTGCATGAAATGAGGGAACATTTCCACTGAGAAGGACAGGAGTATTCAGAATCTAAGAAAAGACTAAGGGATTTTCTTCTTCTTCCCCAACATAGGCCCCTGGCTATTCCTCCTATTTTGGATATTGTGGATGATGCTTTTTCGGAGGCTAACTTGACTCCTGATTCTTTTCCTCCAGCTCCTGTTAAGCCAGACAGATACTATAGGGTTCCTGATTCCCACCAGCTTTTATTCAAGAACCCTACTGCTGGCCCTGAAACCATTTCTCAGGGTCCTAAGGGCGTAAAGGCCGCTTCTGCTAAAAAACCCCATTCCCACTGAAAAGGATTCCAGATCTTTAGAAAGATGGGGCAAAAAAGTGTACACTTCTGCTACTTTATCTATTAGGGCTTTAAACTGTCAGTTTCATATGCTGAAATACCAGCAGTTTCTCCTGTCTGTTCTAAAACAAAAGCTAACTTCCATTTCCGCCTGTGCAGATGATAAGGAGCTACATAACTTAATGCATGCCACTGAACAAGTTGGGAAGCATGGTTTGCACTTTGGATTTGATGCCTTGGAGGCTTCTTGTAGGGCTGCTGCCTCTGGCACTGTAATTAGAAGGCATGCATGGTTAAAGGAACAAAATCTGCCAGATAAGTAAAAGCTAAATTATTGGATGCTCCTGTTCAGCATAATGTTTTATTTGAATCTAAAGCTGAAGACGTGATTAAAAAGATGGAGGACAAGGCAATTCCATGCAAACAGTTAAAGATTTCTTACAAGTACAACCACCCAGATTTAGTAGGAATTGGCCTACAAAAAATTGGTCCTTTCCCAATTCAGACAGGCCTCAGAGGGGTAGATACAGACGCTCCTGAGGAAGGCCTCAAACGCAAGCCTCTTATAGACCAAGACAGTGGACTGCTTCCACCCCTAGGGGAGGAGAGGACACAGGTCGCAAGCTCATAGGAAACAGACTCCGTGACTCCCTCTGTTGGACTGCAGGAACTTCTTGCCTGAAAGCCCCTCTTGGAGGAAAACTTTCTCTTTTTCACCTAAATTTGACTCTTATAACCCAAGACAAGTGGGTTCTGGATGTAGTTTCAAGAGGTTACAAATTCCATTTTCATACCCTACCAAGGCCAAGCAGATGGCCAGATCTTCCAAAACATCAATGGTCAGAGGCCTTAAACCAGGTGGAAGCTCTCTTGGCTATGAAAGCCATAGAACTAGTTCCACTTTCAGAGATGGGACAAGGTTTTTACTCAAGGCTCTTTCTAGTCCCCGGGAAGCAAAATTCATGTAGACCCATTTTGGATCTGTCAGTCTTTTCTAGAGATACCAAAATTCAAGATGCTTACTCTACAGCAGTTACTTCCAATGCTGACCAAAAATGCATGGATGATAACTTTGGATTTAAAGGAGGCATATTTACACATTCCCATCAGGCAGGAACGCAGAAAATACCTCGGGTTCAAGGCCGGATCGAGGCACTATCAATTCTCTGCGCTGCCCTTTGGATTGTCTACTGCGCCCAGGGTCTTCACCAAATGCCGGGCTCCAGTAGTAGCTTATTGCAGACTCAAGGGAATTCAAATTTACCCTTATCTGGACGACTTTCTTATTCAGGCAGACAGCAAGGATGCCTTACTCCAGCATCTAGAGTTTGTTCAGAATCTTCTCAAGTTCCTGGGATTCACTATAAACATAGTCAAATTTGACACCCTCACAACAGATAATTTTTCTGGGCGCTTCTCTAAACACAACAACCCAGATGGCATTTCTGACATAAACAATTGCAGCTGGCTTCAACTTTCAAAACCTTGGCAACTTTAACACAGCTGTCTGCAAGGAGATTCCTGCAGGCTTTGGGTTACATGGCCTCCTGCATCCTTCTCATACCATATGCAAGACTACATATGAGGAAAATACAGTGGTACCTAAAAAGTGTATGATGTCCTTCAAGGATGCATCTGCAGTCCTAACAAATGGGTTGTCCTAGCCTCAGGCAGCCCTTCGGTCGTACGGATTCCAAAGTCTGGGTCTGGCCTCGGCTGATGTCGCACTTCACCCGACGTCATAGCTGCAGTTCAGCGGGTATAAAGGCATCAGCCGACGCCATTTTCTCCAGTCTTTCTTGCCGCGTGGCGCCCGAAGCAGAAGCTGTTCGCAAGTGCCGGTCGGTCAGAACCAGAGATTTCTACTACCGAAGACTTCTAAAAAGCTAAGTACCCCGTTGGGGACTCTTTCTTGCCTCAGCCGATGTCAGAAAAAGTGAATAACTGTTTAACTTGTGGGAAACAAATACCTCATAAAGATTTCCACTCTTACTGCCTACCTTGTTTAGGCCCAGACCACGAAGTAGCAGCTTGTCTAGCCTGTGCTTCCTTCAACCGACGAACACTTAGACGTCGGTCGGAGTTTGCAGAGGAGTTTTTCGCCCGCTTTTGCTTATATCATGCCGTCGGAGACTCCGACTTCACATTTAGCTAAAAAGTGTAAGGAAAAGGACCGACACTCGCGGTCCGCGGTTTCGGCTGAAACCGCGGTTAGGCCAACCGCGAGTGTCTCGGTTTCGGCCGAAGCCGAGTCCGCGGTTCTTCCTTCGTCCGAAAGCATGCCTCCTTCTACCGAGGCCGCTTCCAGCATTGTTGAATCTGCTACTGAAAATCCACCTGCTCTTACAGTTTCTCAGGATTTATCAGATACTATCCCCTTAGATGTATCTACTCCTGCACGTGGAGCTGCTAGGCCCCCTACATCCATGTCAATTAAGGCTTTTGCCAGGGCTAAAGCAGCTAAATCTTCAAAGGCCGTGCCTGCTGAAGCCCCCTCTCACAGGCCTAGCTCTAGTACTCAAATGCTTAGTCTAGCAGAGGATCTCATTTCTTTGATCAGGGGAACCCAGTCTCACCCTGACAGGGCCTCTCGCCCACCTCCAGAGAAGAGGCTTAGAGCAGAGCCCCCTGAGCCAGTTTCTTCAGATTATTCCTCTGATGACTCAGAAAACACAAATCCTCCAGAGGGCCCTTACTCTCTCCATATGAGGACTCTGATGCAGAGGATTCCATACCTTCTGCCTCTCCTCCTGAGGAATTTTCTTTTGGGGAAACCTTGCATGCTATGAGGGAACAATTTCAATGGCAGGGCCAGGATTTTTCAGATTCTAGGAAAAGGCTTAGGACCTTTTTACATTTACCACAGCATAGGCATTTAGCTATTCCTCCAGTACTTACAGTTGTGGATGATGCATTTAATGATGCTTGTACTGCCCCTGACTCGCTGCCTCCGGCCCCTGCTAAGCCCGACAGATACTACAGGGTTCCGGACACACATTATCATTTATACAAGGCTCCTATTGCAGATCCTGAAACTATTTCACAGGGCCCCAAAGCTGTAGCAGCTGCCTCTGCCAAAAAACCCCTCCCCTCTGAAAGAGAATCTAGGGCATTGGAGAGATGGGGTAAAAAAGTTTATACTTCTGCTACTCTTTCGGCTAGGGCCTTGAACTGTCAATTCCACATGATTCAATATCAGGAATTTCTGTTAGATCAGCTCACTAAAAAACTGTCCTCGCCTGAGCCTTTAGACCGTAAGTCCCTTCAGGATTTGGTGCATAACACTCAGCAGGTCAGTAATCATTCCTTAAAATGCGAATATGATGCACTGGAGGCTTCCTTTAGATCAGCTATGACTGGTACAGTGATCAGAAGGCATGCATGGTTAAAAGAGCAATCCTTACCAGACCATGTAAAGTCAAAGCTTCTAGATGCTCCCATGGAAAAGCACAGTTTGTTTGGTTCCCCTGCACAGCAAGTGTTGAAGAAGGTGGAAGAAAAAGCTAAATCTGTCCAGACAGTCAAGGATTTCTTACAGGTCCAGCCTCCGAGGTTTAGTAGGAACTGGCCTTCCAAGAATTGGTCCTTTCCAGACACCACCAGAGCACAGAGAAGCAGAAATAGACGCCCTAGAGGCAGAGGTCAATCCAGAGGTGCCTACAGGGGACGTCAGTGGCAGCCTAACAGCCAGAGAACTACTGCCACAGATCCAGCCACTACCACTTCTACAGGACAATCTCAGTGACTTGGCTCTGAAACCGCCTACCAGGGAACAACTGGCAGCACCCTTAGGTGGAAAATTAACCTTATTTTCAGTAAATTGGCATTACATTACAGGAGACAAATGGATTTTACAGACAATAGACAAAGGCTACAGGTTTTACTTCCATACTCTTCCAAGGAAGAGAGGAATGCCAAACCTACCTCCAAATCAAAGGACAAACACTCTACAGCAAATAGACCACTTACTAAAGATGAGAGCTATAGAAAAGGTACCGCCTATGGAACAAGGACAAGGATTTTATTCAAGGCTTTTCCTAGTACCAAGAAAGGAAAACCAATGGAGACCTATCCTCGACCTGTCCGCTCTAAACACATATCTCATTGTTCCAAAATTCAAAATGCTGACCCTACAGCAACTTCTTCCCATGCTGGGCAAGGAGTCTTGGCTGGTGACTCTGGATCTCAAGGAGGCATACCTACACGTCCCCATACGACCAAATTGCAGAAGATACCTCAGATTTCTTGCAGGATCAGAGCATTATCAATTCTCAGCATTGCCTTTTGACTTCTCTACTGCGCCCAGAGTATTCACGAAATGCCTGGCATCAGTAATTGCTCATTGCAGGCTTCAGGGAATTCAAATTTATCCATACCTGGACGACTGCCTGTTACAAGCGGACAGCAAAGACAAACTAACAAAAGATTTAAAAAAGGTTATTCACCTGCTGCAAGCCCTGGGATACACAGTCAACACAAAAAAGTCAAGGCTGATACCATCCCAAAGGATAACCTTCCTGGGTGCAGAACTGGACACATCAAACCAGATGGCATTCCTCACAGCAGAAAAACAGAAGCAGCTACCACTCTATTTCATGGCATTAACAATGCAGAACCACCTTACAGCAAGGAAAATCCTGCAAGCCCTGGGTTACATGGCATCCTGCATAATATTAATCCCACATGCCAGGCTACATATGAGGAAGTTGCAATGGTACCTGAGGAATTTATGGTCTCAGCACAAGCACAGCCTAGAAACCCAAATTCCAATATTTCCATGCCTGAAGCAAGAATTCCAGTGGTGGGGCCCAGGCCTGTCAATTGAACAAAGGACTGCCCTTCCACAGGCCTCACCCAAGCCAGACTATCACCATGGACGCCTCAGACCTCGGTTGGGGGGCACACATGGTGGACAAGTGCATACAAGGCTTATGGACTCAAGACCAGATGAACCTACACATAAATCAAAAGGAGATGCTGGCAGTAAAACAGGCAATTCAGACATTCAGACCATTTCTTCAACAGGGTCATTTGCTGATAAGGACGGACAACACCACAGTTATGTGGTATATCAACAAACAGGGAGGCACACATTCATATCCTCTATGCCGGATGGCAATAGACCTCTGGAATGTGGCCCTGAGCCTCAACATTCAGCTCCAAGCCATATTTGTGCCAGGAAAAGAAAATATTCTAGCAGACACCTTAAGCAGAACCACCACGGATGCCCACGAATGGATGCTGCATCCAGACATCTTCAAAACCATCACAAGGAAATGGGGACTGCCAGAAATAGACCTGTTCGCATCCCCACACAACCACCAATTGAAAAAATTCTGCACAAGGACATACCACCCACTTGCTTGGAAGGTGGACTCCCTATCCTTCATTTGGGAAAACCTGACAGCATATGCATTCCCACCTCTTCCTTTGATGCACAAAGTGCTACTGAAGATCAAAGAAGAACACCCGAGGATCATCTTGATAGCTCCAGATTGGCCAAGGCAACATTGGTACCGTTACTGAGGAGTATGTCCGGGAACACGCATGGCCTCTACCCTACTACCTCTACTGCTAACACAGAACAACTTCAAAATCCTGCATCCAAACTTGAAAACACTGCAGCTAGCTGCTTGGAACATTACATAAGGAAAAATAACCCAGATTTATCTCAAAGGGTTAAAGACATTCTCTTGGAGGCTCGCAGACCCTCAACAAGGAAAACTTATACAGCAAAATGGAAAAGATACCTCATTTGGAGTGCAACAAAAGGAGTGGATGCATCATTGGCAAACATAGCTAACATCCTGGAATACTTAGCAGAGCTTTTCCACAAGGGTCTCTCTTACTCCTCCATTAAGATTCATGCATCAGCAATTTCAGCAGAGTACAACATGGATCCTCCAGTCTTTTCTCAACCTCTACTCAGGCAGTTTCTCAGAGGAATTAAAAATGTAAAGCCACCAAGGAAACCTCCATTGCCTACATGGGACTTGAACTTTGTGTTAGAAAAGTTGACACTTCCCCCTTTTGAACCAGCAGCAACAGCAGAATTACAGTACTTATCTTGGAAGACTGCATTCCTGCTTGCAATCACTTCAGCTAGAAGGGTTTCTGAATTACAGGCATTAATGGCAGTACAGCCCTTCCTTATCTTCCATCAGGATAGAGTGTCCATGAGAACTAATCCTTCCTTTATGCCAAAGGTGGTCTCCAGGGTATCATTAAACCAAGCAATACACCTACCAACTTTCTTCCCCAACCCACAGAACAGGGGGGAAAGATTGCTGCATACCTTGGATGTGCACAGACAATTGCGCTACTACCTGGACAGAACCAAGAACAATAGAAAAACTGACCAGCTTCTGGTAGCATATGCAACAGGAATGGAAGGAAAAGCAATTTCAAAACAAACAATCTCAAAATGGATAGGAAATTGCATTAGATTCTGTTACTCTTTTCATGGAAAGGCAACTCCAGAAAACATCAGACCTCACTCCACAAGGGCTACAGCCACTACTACAGCTTTCTTATGAGGAGTGGCTACCAAAGACATTTTAGAGGCTGCTACTTGCAGCTCCGTGCATACATTTGCCAAGCATTATAATCTACCTTTATACTCCAGATCCCGAGCAGGTTTTGCCACTGCTGTTTTGCAAGGGATCTTAACTACACCATAAACTTAGTGCCTCCTTAGTGCCCCCTCCCCCAGTTTGGCTGTGGTATTCTACCCATTTGTTAGGACTGCAGATGCATCCTTGAAGGACATAGTACAGTTTTGTACCTACCATAAATGTAGATGTCCGAGAGGTATGCATCTGCAGTCAGGATTACCCACCCTCCTTCCCCTCTGTGGTACTCCTAGGGTATTTGCCCATCTTGTAGCTAGCTGGGGGAATCTATTATGGTGTATTTGTTTGTATATATGTATATACATGTTTATTTCTATTTGCTCTCTATTGTTTGGAAACATTTGCATTTATCCAAATTTAGCCTTCCTAGAGGGCACCTGGCATCTGGGGCAAGAAACACTGAGGAAAATGGCGTCGGCTGATGCCTTTATACCCGCTGAACTGCAGCTATGACGTCTGGTGAAGTGCGACATCAGCAGAGGCCAGACCCAAACTTTGGAATCCGGCCGACCGAAGGGCTGCCTGAGGCCAGGACAACCCATTTGTTAGGACTGCAGATGCATACCTCTCTGACATCTACATTTATGGTAGGTACAAAACTGTACTGTCTCAGCATTGCCAGTTTAGACATACTGATCTCCGTCCTGCCTTGTCTTCAAAAGGAATTCCTTTGGTGGTCCAAGGCATGGTACTCTAAACAAAGGAAAACCCTTCTGTCTGCCTCCTGCCACTCAGATACTGACCACGGACGCCTCAGATTATGCATGGGGAACCTATTTTCGGGGCAACCGTCTGCAGGGCCTTTGGACAAAGGATCAGAAGCACCTGCATATCAATTTAAAGGAAATGGTAGCCATTCAGAAAGCTCTGTTGGCCTTCAGGAATCGTCTGTCCGTATCAGTAGTTGTCCTGGTTGCAGAAAACACCACAGTTATGTGGTACATAAGCAAGGGGGATCTCATTCCTATCCCCTTTGCAGACTAGCCATGGATCTTTGGAACACAGCTCTAGCTTGCAATCTGGACCTTCAAGCACAGTTTCTACCAGGGAAGCAAAACTTCCTGGCAGACAGTCTGAGCAGAAACCTTTCGGACCCACACGAGTGGATGCTGGACACCGAAATATTCAAGATGATTACTGCAGTCTGGGGATGTCCTCACATAGACCTCTTTGCATCCCACCTCAATCAACTACAGATTTTTTGCACCAGGACTTTCCACGAACAAGCTTGGAAAGTGGATGCTCTGTCATTCAGTTGAAGAAACCTCTCGGGATATGCCTTTCCGCCTCTTCCTCCTCTTCCACGGGTATTAAAGATCAAACAGGACAAGCCCAAGTTGATAATCTTGCTGGCCCCAAATTGGCCTTGACAGTTTTGGTACCCAGCACTGAAAAACCTTTGTCTGGAGCCTCCTTGGGTTTTACCACAGACTCCGAACCTTCTGTCCCAACACCAGGGTCAGGTTCTACACTCCCATGTCAAAACTCTCAGCCTGGCGGCCTGGTTAATCCAGGGTCTTTGAATCATTCTCTCCTACCCAAGCAGGTTATGGATGTCATTTTAGAAGCCAGACGTCCTAGCACTAGAAAATCTTATGCAGGAAAATGGAAAAGATTGTGTTCCTGGATGCAGGCTCAGGATTCTGATCCTCTTATTCCTAACATTCCTCAGATTTTACTTTACCTGACAGACCTCTTACGCAAGGGTCTCTCTTTCTCTTCCATAAAGATTCATGCCTCTGCTATTTCTGCTCATTATAATACAGACCCTCCAATCTTTTCCCACAAGCTCATGAGACAGTTTCTCAGAGGAGCTAAGAACTTAAGTCCCCCTAGATCTCCTCCCATTCCTGCTTGGGATCTCAACTATGTTTTGGAAAAGCTCACCTTGCCTCCTTTTGAGCCTGCTGCCACATCTGACATCAAGTTTTTATCTTGGAAGACAGCCATCCTGTTAGCTCTGACCTCTGCCAGGAGAGTTTCAGAGTTGCAAGCTCTTATGGCTGTAGAACCTTATATTATTTTTCATCAAGACAGGGTGTCTTTAAGGACTAATCCTACTTTCATGCCTAAGGTGGTTTCCGAAGTGGCTTTAAATCAAACTATTCACTTGCCAACTTTTTTCCCCACTCCTCAAAATAAAGGGGAAAGGATCTTACATTCCTTGGACGTACACAGACAACTACGTTTTTACCTGGACAGAACCAAGGACATCAGGAAATCAGAGCAATTGTTTGATGTTCTTCGTCTCACATTGCTGCAGTCATAACCTGTGGGTAGTCCGCTGTCCTCGATCGGCCCGAATACCAAAGAGCTGGGCTGGCGTCTGTCATTGTCGCCTAGAGCTGACGTCAGTACGTCGTAGTACATAAGCGCAAGACCGACGCCATATCCTCAGTCTTTCTTGCCGCGTGGTCCGAAGCAGAAGCAGCGTTTGCAAGTGCCGTTCGGCGTTCTGAAATTTTCATTTATCGAGTTTCAGACCGAAGACCAAATTGGTGAAATCTAAGGTGGATGCTTTATCTGAGGGTATAGAGTGTAGGGAGCTCCAGGAGTTGGTTCATGCATCAGATCAAGTGGGCAAGCATTCTTTGCAGTGTGGTTTCGATGCTCTTCAGGCTGCATCCAGGGTGGCTGCTACAGGTTCAGTTATTCGCAGGTATGCCTGGCTTAAGGATCAAAATTTGTCAGAGCATGTTAAGGCTCGGATTTTGGATGCTCCTCTTCAATCAAGTACTTTTTGGTCCCCCTGTGGAATCGGTTTTGAAAAAGATGGAAGATAAGGCTAAGTCTATGCAGACTGTCAAAGATTTTCTGCAGGTGCAGCCCCCTAAGTTTAGTAGGAATTGGCCTGCTAGAGGATGGTCTTTTCCTTCTTCGGATACTCAGTCTAAGGGCAGGTTTAGGCGTGGTAGAGGCAGAGCTCACGCTCAGGGTTCTTTCAGACCTAGGACTTGGACTTCTCCTGCACAGTCTTCTGGTGAGGGCAGGGGTCAGCCTTTTCGTAAACAGACCCAATGACCTGTATCTTCTGCTGCCAGACCCTTCTCTACTGGCAGCTCCTCTAGGAGGAAAGTTGGGACTTTTTCAACAAAATTGGCATTTGGTCACCCAGGACAAATGGGTGTTGGATATAATAAATCATGGGTACAAGTTTTATTTTCACACTCTTCCTCCTTTCAAAGGCATGCCGGATGTGCCTCATCAGCAAAGGATGGAGGCTCAGGAGCAAATTTCTTTACTTTTACAGATGGGGGCAATTCAGGCGGTCCCTCCGTCAGAAGTAGGCCAGGGTTTTTATTCCCGTCTATTCCTAGTGCCAAAGAAAGGAAACACTTGGAGGCCAATTCTGGATTTGTCCATTCTAAATACCTACCTAGATATTCCAAAGTTCAAGATGTTAACATTACAACAACTTTTGCCTCTGCTGGGCAAGGATCACTAGATGGTAACCCTGGATCTCAAAGAGGCCTATCTTCACATCCCTATCAGGCCCAGCTGCAGGAGATTCCTGAGATTTCAGGCTGGTACTTTTCACCATCAGTTCTCTGCATTGCCCTTTGGTTTATCTACTGCGCCCAGGGTATTCACAAAGGTTCTGGCTCCTGTGATTGCTTTTTTCAGACAGAGAGGAATACAAATTTATCCTTATCTGGACGATTGCCTGATTCTTGCTCAAAACAAAGACAAGTTACTTCAACACCTCCAGTATGTAATGGCAGTTTGAAGGTGCCTAGGGTATTCTGTGAACGAAATAGTCCAGTCTAGTACCCTCTCAGGACATGTGCTTTCTGGGTGTGAGACTGAATACAGCTTCTCAGATGGCATTTCTGACCCCGGACAAACAAAGAACTCTTCATCTATACTTCCAGCAGTTATCAGTAATGTCCAGGCTGACTGCAAGGACAGTCCTTCAAGCCTTTGGGTTCATGGCATCTTGCATTCTAGTTCTTCCCAATGCCAAACTGCATATGAGGAAGCTACAATGGTATCTCAAAAGTGTGTGGACTCAACACTGCCACAGTTTGGACACTGTCATTCGGATTATACCTTGCATCCAGAAGGAATTCTTGTGGTGGGCTCAGGAATGTCAACTAAACAAGGGACTCTCTGTGACCCGACCAGAGGCGAGTCAGATCTTAACAACGGATGCCTCGGAATTGGCTTGGGGAGCACACTTCAATGGGAAATGGATACAGAACGTGTGGCCTCCCAAACTACTACATTTGCATATCAACATGAAGGAGATGTTAGCAGTCCAATTTGCTTTGATGGCCTTCAGGGACCTACTTCAGCCGGGACAGGTGTTGATTCAAACAGACAACACAACAGTCATGTGGTACATCAACAAGCAGGGGGGAACCCATTCCTACCCTCTTTGCAGGCAAGCAATGATTTTGTGGGAGACTGCTCTGAGTTTGCAAATCAATCTTCAAGCACGGTTTCTGCCAGGAGCACAGAACTCCCTAGCAGATGTATTGAGCAGGCAAATTGTGGATCCCCATGAGTGGAAACTGGATCCTCAGGTTTTCAAACAATTGACTGTGGCTTGGGGAACTCCAGACATAGATCTGTTCGCTTCTCCACTGAATTTTCAACTACCAAAATTTTGCAGAAAAGATGTTCCACCCAGATGCTTGGAAAGTGGATGCTCTATCTTTCAGTTGGAACAACCTTCACGTTTATGCTTTTCCTCCTCTGCCTCTTCTCCCCAAGGTACTCTTGAAAGTCAGGCGGGACAAGCCTTGCATGATTCTAATAGCACCAGATTGGCCATGTCAGCATTGCTATCCTCTGCTGAGGAGTTTAATCCAGGAGCCTCCTTGGCTTCTGCCACAGGTTCCTCATTTGTTGTCCCAGTCAGACAATCATTTTCTCAATGTTCAGGTGCAGTCCCTCCATCTGACAGCCTGGCGTATTCTGTGATGGAGCCGGTGAGGTCTCAGCTTCCTCAACAGGTTTTAGATGTCATTTTGGAAGCCAGGCGGCCTAGCACTAGAAAAGTTTATGCTGATAAATGGAAGAGATTTTTTTTTTGGAGCACTGCAAAGGGCTTTGATGTTTCAGTGCCTAATTTGAGTTTTGCACTACAGTATCTTACTGAATTACTGGACAAGGGTTTGTCATTCTCTTCTGTGAAGGTTCATGCTGCAGCCATTTCTGCTCACTATGATTGTGACCCTCCTTTATTTTCTCATCCTTTGTTCAAACAATTTCTTAGAGGGGCAAAGAATATAAGACCCCCACGTAGAGCTCCTACTCCTTCCTGGGATCTCAATTTTGTTTTGGAGAAACTTACTTTACCTCCTTTTGAACCTGCAGCTACGTCTGAACTGAAGTTTTTGTCTTGGAAGACTGCTTTTTTGTTGGCCATTACTTCTGCTAGCAGGGTATCTGAATTGCAGGCACTCATGGCAGTTGAACCCTTTTTGATATTTCATAAGGATAGAGTTTCTTTGCGAACTAACCCTACTTTTATGCCTAAAGTGATTTCTAATGTGGCCTTGAACCAGTCTATTCATTTGCCTACTTTTTATGCTGATCCCCAAAATAAAGGGGAAAAAGTCTTGCATTCTTTGGATATCCACAGGCAGTTACGTTACTATTTGAGCAGAACTAAGGAGTTCAGACAGACTCAACAGTTTTGTTTCTTTTGCTTTGAGTTCACAAGGGAAAGCTGTTTCAAAGCAGACTATTTCAAAGTGGATTGGTCATTGTATTGCTTTTTGTTATTCTCATCATGGGAAGGATGTTCTGCTGGGATCAGACCTCATTCTACTAGGGCTACTGCCACTTCTACTGCTTTTTTGAGGGGTGTAGCTACTAAGGATATTTTGGAGGCAGCTACTTGGAGTTCAGTACACACTTTTACTAAGCATTACCATCTCCCTCTTTATTCCAAGTCCAGGGCTGGGTTTGCCACTGCAGTTTTACAGGGCATGTTAGCAGCTCCTAATGCTTTTTAGTTTGCCAGCCTCCCTTTTCCTTTGCTTTGGGATTCTACCCACAGGTTATGACTGCAGCAATGTGAGACGAAGAACATAGTACAGTTTTGTACCTACCATAAATGTAGATGTTCGAGGATCTACATTGCTGCAGTCCAATTATCCCTCCCTCCTTCCCCTCTATAGTTGGTATCTGGCTGTGTTTTTTATTAGGTTTATCCCTCTCTCCACACTGGTAGTTGTTGGGCCTTTACTTTTTTGGCTCTGGCCTTCTTTCACTCTTAGGCCTTCTGACATCTGGGGCAAGAAAGACTGAGGATATGGCGTCGGTCTTGCGCTTATGTACTACGACGTACTGACGTCAGCTGTAGGCGACAATGACCGACGCCAGTCCAGCTCTTTGGTATTCGGGCCGATCGAGGACAGCGGACTACCCACAGGTTATGACTGCAGCAATGTAGATCCTCGAACATCTACATTTATGGTAGGTATGGAGGGACTGCACCTGAACATTGAGAAAATGATTGTTTGACTGGGACAACAAAAATCTCTTCCATTTATGCTTCAAGTTCCCAAGGTAAAGCCATTTCAAAACAGACCATTTCTAAATGGATTGCTCATGGAATCAGATTTTGCTATTCACACCATGGAAAGCAAATCCCAGGGAGTATAAGGACTCACTCTGCCAGAGCTGCTGCCACTTCAGCTGCCTTCCTCAGGGGAGTTCCTACCAAAGACATTTTGGAAGCTGCAACTTGGAGTTCAGTGCATACTTTTTCCAAGCACTACAATCTACCTCTACTCTAAGTCTAGGGCAGGCTTTGCTTCTGCAGTCTTGCAGGGCCTTATAGCCACCCCCTGTACTTTATGACCACCTCCCTTTCATTCTGCTTTAGGATTCTACCCTACAGTCATGACTGCAACAGTGAAACATGATGAACATAGTACAGTTGTGTACATTTACCATAAATGTAGATGTTCAAGTGTCTTCACTGTTGCAGTCTGGGTTTCCCTCCCTCCTGTCCCCTCTTATTTTTACTTTTGTGTGGTTCCTTTTTTCACCCTTCTTCTGAGGTGTATTTGCAAAGGGTATGGGATCTTACTCATTTTGGAACTCCTGACATCTGGGGCAAGAAAAACTGGAGAACATGGCGTCGGCTGTCAGCTTTGTACTCCTGGCGCTCTGATGTCAGGGAGCATGGCTGAACAGCAGACGCCTGACCCAGACTTTGGGATTCTGGCCGACCGAGGACTGCCTGCCGGCAAGAAAGAACCCTACAGTCACGACTGCAACAGTGAAGACACTCTAACATCTACATTTATGGTAAGTGTACACAACTGTACTTTCTTAAAGGTCAAAGCAATGGGGTGCCTCTACCTCCAAATCTAGAGGAAACTAAGCACAACCCTACAGTAAGCAGTCTCAATGACTTCCCTCTACCATCACCAAGCACTTAACTTTTGGCAGCCCCCTTTGGGGGAAAATTAGCACTTCATGCTCAAAATTGGCAGTTAATTACCCAGGAGAAGTGGGTATTAAACATAGTATCCCAGGGGTACAGATTTTATTTCCATACTTTGCCAATTCCAAACGGTTGACCAGATCTGCCACAAAATCAATGGGCAGAGGCTCAGAAACAAGTTACATCCCTCATGCATGTTCATCGTGTTACACTTGGGTTATCCTGTCGTCAGGCGGTTCCCCAGTCGGCCTGAGTTCCAAAGTCTTGGTCCAGCGTCAGTTGCTGTCGCCTCCTCCCTTACGTCAGTGCGACAGGGGTATATAAGATGCAGCCGACACCATTTTCTCCAGTCTTTCTTGCCGCGCAGTGCCCGAAGCAAAAGCAGTCCGCAAGTGCTTGTCGGCCGACTCCTGAGATTTTCATTCCGAATCCAGAACCGAAGTCTTCTACAAAGCTAAGTACCCCGTTGGGGAAACTTTTTTTTCTTGCCTCAGACCGATGTCAGTAAAAGTTAATAACTGTATTTCTTGTGGGAAGCAAATACCTGATGAGGATTTCCATTCTTATTGTATCCCATGCCTAGGCCCAGACCACAACGTCACTGGTTGTCGGTTTTGTGCTAGGTTTAACAAGCGCACTATTAAACGTCGGTTTGATTTTGCCCGACTTATTTTGGCAGAAAATTCAATTATACCATGGCATCGGAACTTCCAACAACCGGAATACATAAAAAGCGCAAAGACAAGGATAGGCATCCAAGGCCCAAAACTGACGAAGCCGCTTCTAGGCCAGGTGCCGGTTCTCTGGTTTTCAGCGAGGCGCCTTCGCAGCCCCTGACTACCATTTCTGTAGAACCACAGGCCGCCTCTGACTCCCACGTGGAGATGGCTGGGCTTTCGGACGCACAAGTTATTCAGACCACTGAGACTACCCCTTCAGAGGGATCCGGAGTAGCTGAACAAACGTGCAGCTTCAGAGGGTGTTTTCAGACCTACTCAGTTGAGCATTAAATCTTCTGCTAAGTCTAAACCTACTTTAAAGACAATGAAACAAATACGGCATTCTCCAGGATAGGCCTCCATGCCTAAGAAACAAATGCTCAAAATGGCCGAAGACCTAATCACTCTGATCAGGGGTTCCCATCCCCCTCCTGATAAAAGGCCTAGACAGGATGCAGACTATGACTCATCCGACCAGGTATCCATCTCTTCAGATTCATCCTCAGACCTAGGATACTCCTTACCCCCTTATGAGGATTCTGATGCTGAGGAATCAATTCCATCAGCCTCTCCACCCGAGGACTACTCCTTTGGGGAAACCTTACATACCATGAAGGAGCATTTCCATTGGGAAGGCCTGGATTACTCGGAATCCAAGAAAAGGCTCAGAGACTTCCTTTTTTTTTACCTCAACACAGACCCCTTGCTATTCCGCCAGTGTTCGTTATTGTGGATGATGTGTATACTGAATCCAGCTTAAATCCTGATTCTTTACCTCCAGCCCCAGTTAAGCCTGACAGATACTACAGAGCCCCTGACTCACACAAATTTCTTTATAAAAGCCTTGTTGCCAACCCTGAAACTATTTCTCAGGGACCCAAAGGGGTTAAGGCCTCATCAGCAAAAAATCCAGTCCTATCTGACAGAGATTCCAGAGCATTAGACAGATGGAGAAAGAAAGTATGTACGTCTGCAACTTTAGCAATGAGGGCCTTAAATTGCCAGTTTCACATGTTAAAATATCAGCAATTTTTGATGTCTCAGTTCAAACAAAAAATGCTTCCAGATTCAGATCCTCCTAATTTAAAGGAAATGCAGGATTTATTGCATGCAGCTGAACAAGTGGGAAAACACACTTTGCAATGTGGTTTTGATTCTTTAGAGGCCTCCTGTAGAGCAGCTGTTACAGGTTCTGTCATTAAAAGACATGCTTGGTTAAAAGAACATACATTACCACATCATGTTAAAGCAAAACTATTGGATGCACCTTTACAGCAGGATGTGTTATTTGGAGTTAAGGCAGAAGAGGTATTAAAGAAAATGGAGGATAAGGCAAAATCTATGCAAACGGTGAAGGATTTTCTTACAGGTTCAGCCTCCTCGATTTAGCAGAAATTGGCCAACAAAGAATTGGTCCTTTCCAGTTTCAGACAGACCTCAAAGGGGCAGATACAGACGTCCAAGAGGTAGAGGTCAACCACAAGGTTCTTACAGGCCTCGACAATGCGGTGCATCAGGCCAGAAAGAAGGGGAAGACAGGCCACAACCTTATAAAAAAACAGCCCCAATGACTTCCCACTACAGCTGCCAAACAGCTCTCTTGGCAGCCCCCTTGGGAGGAAAACTGGCACTTTTCTATCTCAGTTGGTTGGCATATGATCACCAAAGACAAATGGGTTCTCAATATTGTATCTCAAGGTTACAGGTTCCACTTTCACACTCTGCCAAGGTTGAAAGGAATGCCAAACCTGCCACCAAATCAATGGGCAGAGACTCAAAAACAAATTACAGCACTCATGGACATGAGAGCTATTCAAAAGGTACCACCACAGGAGCAAGGGAAGGATTTTACTCAAGACTCTTTCTGGTTCCCAGAAAGGACAAAGCCTGGAGGGCCCATTCTGGATCTTTCTTCCCTAAACACTTACCTGGATGTTCCGAATTTCAGAATGTTGACACTACAGCAGCTTCTTCCCATGCTGGGCAAGAAAGCTTGGCTCGTGACCTTGGACCTGAAGGAGGCATACCTGCATGTCCTTATCAGACAAAATTGCAGAAGATACCTCAGATTCATGGCTGGTTCAATGCACTATCAATTCTCTGCACTGCCCTTTGGCTTGTCTACTGCACCCAGAGTCTTCACAAAGTGCCTGGCACCAGTAACTGCATTTTGCAGACAGAAAGGAATTCAAATTTATCCGTACCTGGATGACTGCCTGATTCAAGCAGAGAGCAAGGACATTCTTCTAAAGCATCTGGCGTTTGTAAAAAAGTTAAGTTGCCTAGGATACACAGTAAACGAAAAGAAATCAAAACTAGTGCCCTCACAAGAGATAACATTCCTGGGTGCCAGCTTGAATAAAACAGCCCAGATGGCTTATCTCACGCCAGACAAGCAAGGACATCTGACCCAATATTTTCATTTAATGGCAACAAGAACCCAACTCCCTGCAAGAACAATTCTGCAGGTCTTGGGTTACATGGCATCTTGCATACTACTAATTCCATATGCCAGGCTGCATATGAGGAAACTACAATGGTACCTAAAGAGTGTCTGGTCTCAACACTGTCAAAGTTTGGAAGCAGTTATACCACTAATTCCTTGCCTGCAACAGGAGTTTCGATGGTGGGCTCAAGCTTGTCACCTCAACAAGGGACTGCATTTTACTCAACCCACAGCCAGGCAAACACTGACAAAAGATGCATCGGATTACGCCTGGGGAGCACACATGGCAGGAAAATGTATTCAGGGAAAGTGGCCCGCAGAACAAAGGCATCTTCACATCACTCAGAGAGATGTTAGCTGTACAAAATGCCTAATAGCCTTCAAGGACCTGCTACATCCAGGACAACTACTACTAAAGACAGACAACACCACAGTTGTGGTACATAAACAAGCAAGGGGGCACTCACTCTTATCCCCTCTGCAGACAAGCCATGACCTTGTGGAACACAGCTCTAAACTTTCAAGTTCATCTGCAAGCACAATTCCTGCCAGTTGAGAAAAACACACTGGCAGACGACTTGAGCAGAAACATCATGGATCCCCATGAATGGGAATTGGATCCAGAAATATTCAGAATGATAACACAAAAATGGTGGAGCCCGGACATAGATCTGTTTGCATCCCCAATTAACTGCCAGCTACAGAAATTCTGCACAAAGACTTACCATCCACAAGCATGGAAAGTGGATGCCCTCTCATTTAGCTGGAAAAACCTACAAGTATATGCTTTCCCACCACTACCTCTCCTTCCAAAGGTACTCATCAAAGCCAGGCCGGAAGAGCCAAAGATGATCCTGATTGCACCAGACTGGCCACACCAGCACTGGTACCCAGTCTTGAAGAACTTTGCACAAGGACCACCCTGGATTCTGCCTCAAATCCCACATCTGCTGACTCAGCACAACAATCAGATACTTCACAGCCAAAGACTTTAAACCTGGCTGCATGGAAGATTTCCTAGTCAAGCAAGCAATGCCTCTCTCCAAAGATGTTATGGATGTCATTCTGGAGGCCAGAAGGCCTAGTACCAGGAAAGCCTATTCGGATAAATGGAAGAGATTCTGTGCCTGGAACCAGGCTCACAGCCTTGACCCTCTTGTCCCAAATATTCCTCAGATATTACAATATTTAACTGAGATGCTGGACAAGGGCCTCTCCTTTTCATCCATCAAGATCCACGCCTCTGCCATCTCTGCTCATTACAACACGGATCCACCAATTTTCTCTAATCCTTTGCTAAAACAGTACCTCAGTGGGGCTAAAAACATAAGACTGCCCAGTAGAGCACCTACTCCAACTTGGGACCTCAACTTCGTGTTGGAAAAATTAACTTTACCTCCTTTTGAGCCAGCTAACACAGCAGATTTAAAATATATCTCTTGGAAAACTGCTCTACTCCTGGCAATAACATCAGCACGAAGAGTTTCAGTATTACAGGCACTAATGGCAGTGGAACCTTTCATCGTTTTCCACCAAGACAGGGTGTCTTTAAGAACTAACCCTAAGTTTATGCCAAAGGTGGTATCAAGTGTGGCTCTAAACCAAACTATTCACTTGCCAACTTTTTATCCAAATCCACAGAATAAAGGAGAGACTACTACATTCTTTGGACATACAGGCAGTTACACTTCTACTTGGACAAAACCAAAGCTTTCAGAAAATCTGAGCAATTATTGGTGGCATATGCTGCAGGAGCACAGGGAAAAGCCATTTCAAAACAGACCATTTCAAAATGGATAGGACACTGTATACGTTTCTGCTATACACACCATGGGAAACCTGTACCTAACAGCATTAGATCTCACTCCACCAGGGCAACAGCCACTTCAACTGCCTACCTCAGAGGAGTACCTACCAAGGACATTTTGGAAGCAGCAACTTGGAGTTCTGTACATACCTTCACCAAGCACTACCATCTGCCTCTGTACTCTAAATCCAGAGCTGGCTTCGCCACTGTAGTGCTGCAGGGCCTTATAGCTACCCCTAAAGCCTTATAGTACCAGCCGCCCTACCTCAGCTTTGGGATTCTACCCAAGTGTAATGACTGCAGCAGTGTAACACGAACATAGTACAGTTTTGTACCTACCATAAATGTAGATGTTCGAGTGTATACACTGCTGCAGTCCAGGTTACCCTCCCTCCTTCCCCTCTTACTTGCTGGTACGTACCTATGTCTTCTACCCTTTACTACCTGTGGGGAGTATTTACTGGTAACTGAAAGTTGTTGTTTGCTTTTCTTATGTATGTTTTATTAACAGTTGGAATAGCCTACCTTTTTGGGGGCACCTGACATCTGGGGCAAGAAAAACTGAAGAAAGCGTCGGCTGCATCTTATTTACCCCTGTCGCACTGACGTCAGGGAGGAGGCGACAGCAACCGACGCCGGACCAAGACTTTGGAACTCAGGCCGACTGGGGGAACCACCTGATGGCAGGATAACCCAAGTGTAATGACTGCAGCAGTGTATACAATCGAACATCTACATTTATGGTAGGTACAAAACTGTACTATATGGGGGCTATTCAACCAGTACCAAAACAAAAAAAAGGACAAGGGTTTTATTCAAGATTGTTCCTGGTACCCAGAAAAGACCATGCCTGGCATCCAATACTGGACTTATCCATTTTGAACACGTTCTTGGACATCCCAAAATTCAAAATGCTGACTTTACAACAGCTACTGCCCATGCTGGGCAAGCACGCTTGGTTAGTGACTCTAGACTTGAGGCATATCTGCATATCCCAATAAGGGAATCTTGCAGAAGATACCTCCACTTCAAGGCAGGTTTTATGCATTACCAATTCTCTGCACTGCTCTTTGGCTTATCTATTGCGCCCAGGGACTTAGTGTCTGGCTCCAGTAATTGCATTTTGCAGACAAAGAAGCATACAGATCTATCCTTACTTGGACGACTGTTTCATTCAAGCAGAAAACAAGGGCATTCTTCTTCAACATCTGGCATTTGTAGAAAGGCTTCTAACATGCCTAGGGTACACAAACGAAAAAAAAATCACAACTGGTACCCTCTCAAAAAATTACATTCCTGGGTGCAATCTTGAATACAACTGCCCAGATGTCTTACCTTACGCCAGACAAACAAAGGTAACTGACTATATACTTCAAACAGATGGCAAAAAAACCCCAGTTATCTGCAAGGCAAATTCTGCAGGCTTTGGGGTTCATGGCATCCTGCATTCTACTAATTCTATATGCAAGACTGCATATGGGGAAACTTCAATGGTATCTAAAACGTTTATGGAGTCAACATTGTCAGTCTGAAAACAATGATTCCTCTCATTCCCTGCCTACAACAGGAGTTTCTTTGGTGGGCAGAGACATGCCATCAGAACAAGGGATGGTCTTTCACTCTACCCCCTGCCACCCAAACCCTAACTACAGATGCATCAGACTATGCTTGGGGGGCCCACCTGGCGGGGAGATGCATTCAGGGCATATGGATCCCAAAACAAATGCATCTGCATATCAACCAGAAGAGATGTTAGCTGTTCAGAATGCCCTGACAGCCTTCAAGGACTTACTTCATCCAGGACAACTACTGATAAAGAAGGACAACACCACAGTTATGTGGTACATAAATAGGCAGGGGGGTACACATTCTTACCCCCTTTGCAGACTAGCCATGGCATTGTGGGACACAGCCTTGACTTACCAAGTACATCTTCAAGCTCATTTCCTGCCAGGAAAACAAAATACTCTGGCAGACAACCTAAGCAGAAATCTTATGGACCCTCACGAGTGGAAACTGGATCCACATGTCTTCAGCATGATAACACAGAAATGGGGGATCCCAGACATAGATCTATTTGCATCTCCCCAAAATTATCAACTGGACAAGTTCTGCACAAGGACTTATCACAGACAAGCATGGAAAGTGGATGCCGTATCCTTCAGTTGGAAAAACCTATCAGTCTATGTATTTCCTCCTCTGCGTCTTCTCCCCAAGGTCTTACTAATGGCCAGACAGGAAAATGCAAAAATGATCCTAATTGCCCTGGACTGGCTTCCCCAGCACTGGTACCCAATTCTAAGGAATATATCTCAACTCTCTCCTTGGTACTTGACTCAAATACCTCATCTATTGTCTCAGCAGAGCAGTCAAATTCTGCACACTCTGCTCCAAACTCTGAACCTGGCAGCATGGCTTATCATTTAATTATTCAAACACCTCTCCATAAATCTGTGATGGCTGTCATTTTGGAAGCCAGAAGGCCTAGTACTAGAAAATCTTATGCCGATAAATGGAAGAGATTCTGTGCTTGGAACCAAGCACAAGGAACGGACATAGCAAAAACAAATATTCCTCAGATTTTGCAATACTTGACTGAGATGCTTGACAAGGGCCTATCTTTCTCTTCAATAAAAATCCATGCCTCTGCCATCTCGGCTCATTAGAACACGGAGCTTCCCATCTTTTCTCATCCTCTGCTAAAAGGGTGCCAAATATTTAAGGCCTCCCAGAACAACACCAACTCCTGCATGGGACCTCAATTTTGTGCTGGAAAAATTCACCCTGCCTGCTTTTGAACCAGCAGCTACTACGAATATAAAGTTTTTATCTTGGAAAACAGCTTTCCTTTTGGCAATCACTTCAGAAGGGTTTCAGAACTACAGGCCCTCATGGCTGTGGAGCCTTTTATTACATTTTACCCGGACAGGGTGTCCCTCAGGATCAATCCTTCCTTTATGCCTAAGGTGGTATCCATTGTGGCTCTTAACCAAAACTATTCACCAGCCAATGTTTTACCCAAATCCGCAGAACAAGGGGAAGCGGATTCTGCATTCATTGGACGTACATAGACTACTAAGATTCTACTTAAACAGGATCAAATCTCTAAGAAAGTCTGAGCAACTACTGGTGACATTTGCTGCAGGATCATAGGGGAAGGCTATATCAAAGCAGACTATATTTCTAAGTGGATAAGCCACTGCATTCGTTTCTGCTACTTGCATCATGGTAAACCAGTGCCCAAGGGAATCAGGTCACATTCCACCAGGGCTGCCCGCTACCTCAGCAGCTTTTCTCAGAGGAGTTCCAACCAAAGACATTCTAGAAGCTGCTACTTGGAGCTCTGTTCATACTTTTACAAAGCATTATCGTTGCCACTCTTCCCTACGTCCAGGGCAGGCTTTGCCACTGCAGTTCTGCAAGGGCCTTTTAGGTGCTCCTAATGCTATTTAGTTCCATCCTCCCATCCATAGCTTTGGATTCTATGCAAATGTAATGACATCAACAGTGAAACACGAAGAACATAGTACAGTTGTGTACACTTACCATAAATGTAGATGTTCGAGTGTATTCTCTGTTGCAGTCTGGGTTTCCCACCCGCCATCCCCCTTTTCTTTCTAGAACTTCTCTTTCCTTCACTATATTCTAAAGCCTTTATGTATTTGCTTTTAGATGAAGGTAAAGTTTATGTTGCTAAAAGTGCATTTACATATACATTGTTGTTTATTTTATATATATATATATATATATATATATATATATATATATATATATATATATATATTTGCTCCCCATTTGGGGGGCACCTGATATCTGGAGCAAGAAAAACTGAATAAAATGGCGTCTGCTGCATGTTTTATACCCCTGATGACCTGATGTCATGGAAGAGGAGACAGCAACCGACGCATGACCCAAGACTTTGATATTCAGGCCTACTGAGGGCAACCTGCCAGCAGATTACCCAAATGTAATGACTGCAACAGTGAATACACTCTAACATCTACATTTATGGTAAGTGTACACAACTGTACTTTCTGCATCCAAAATGTTACCCAACTCCTTCTCTTATTTGTAGATATTCACACGGAAGCAGTTCAAGCAGCTCTGGCAAAGTACAAGGAAAGGAAGATGCCAATGCCTTCAAAACGACACTCTGTTCTGGTGCAGCCATCTTTAGAAACATATACTCCTCCAGGTAAGAAATACCAGTTGTTTCATATGCTAAGATCAGCAATGTACAGCAGGAAATTTTGTTGATTAAATGGTCTAGCCAGGTGAGCCCCCAAGCTGTGCAAAGCTAAGACAACACAAGTTAGAAGGCAGGTTTAATATTTAGAAAAGCCTTGTAGCATCACATTAAATTAAAGAAGATGAAAAGTCTCAGTGGATGTCAGCCATGCTTCACACTGGTGAGAACTAATTCTAAAACACTCTGGTATTTTGTATTGCAAAATGTAGATTACAGCATTACCCCATTTGCACAATGTGCAGAATTGGATCTGACTTCATTGTCCTTTTACTGTGGGTGCTAATGCTTGAGATTTCCCTTGCATTTTTCCACAGCTAGGCACATTTATTGAAGTCACTAGTTGTTATGCACACATGTATCATATACATATCATGAGATCATGCAGCAGCCTGGGAGTGGTCCTTCTGTTTTCCAGCTGTTTTCTACCACCTGCAGTATCATGCACATGATCCTAAGGTATTTTGTATGGAAGTTGCTGCATTTGGTGCGTAGTAAGCATTGACATTTGACAAGTTTCGATCAAGTCACTCACCAGAACCTGCACTTCGTACCACCTATTGTCTAAAAGACACACCCAGTGTTACAGCTGCAAGTGTTCACTCTTCAGTCCAGCCATTAGAAGAGGCGGCAAAAAGCTTGAACCCTACTTCACTTGATGTCACAGTGGCTCCTTGTAAAGTGGTCAGTCTGGGAATCGCCAACAGACTCAATGGTGTGATCTGTGGGCTAGATCAAATAAAAGGAGAACGTGAGGATGTTCTTCATTCCACATTGCTGCAGTCCTAACTATTGGTAGTCCTGTCTGTCCAGGTCGGCCGACCAAAGTATATGGCTGGCTGCGCGTCGTTATTCTGACATTCCCAAGTCAAAGAAGATGTTTTACAACAGCTTTACCTTTTACCTCTGCTGGGCAAAGATCACTGGATGGTAACTTTAGATCTCAAGGACCTTTATTCATGTAAGCCTACTAAGTTGCAGGAAGTATCTGCAAAGCTGCTGGAAATTCTCTCATTATCAGTTCTCTGCATTGCCCTTTGGCATATCTACTAGTATTCAACACAAAGGCTCCAAAGATATAGCTCCAGTGCTAAAAGGCTAAAGGGAATTCATCTATCTCCTTATCCTTTGCTTGCTGCCTCAAGAGAAAAGAAAGGAAGACCTTCTACAGCATCTATATGTGTTATGTTATAGCAGTGCTACTAGCCTATTCTCTGTGGTGAAAATAAAGTCGTCCCAGTCCCTCTCAGACATGTGCTTTCTGGGTGTGAGACTGAATACACAGCAGCCAGATGGGCTTTTTAACCCCCGACAAAAAAAAAAGAGTCTTTCCCTTTTATCCATCAACTATCTCATCAGTTATGCTTGACTGCAAGACGACAGTCCTAAGCATTAGGGTTCATGGCATCTTATTCTGGTGCTTCCCCAATAAAAAAAAACTGCATATGAGGGCAGGTATCTCAAAAAAATGTATGGACACAATGGCTGCAGAGTGGGAACTGTCATTTCAAAATATCCTTGCCTTCAAAAAAAGTGTTTTTTGGTGGTTGCTCCAAATCACCTAACTAAACTCTGGACTCTGAGACCCGCCAGAGAGCGAGTCAGATTTTAACGACAGATGCCTCGGACATTTAGCAGGAGCTCATCATCTAAATGGAGTGGATACAAGACAGTGAAGACCAGACTACTACATCTACATATACATATGAAGGAGAAGGGTTCAGTATAAGTTTTGCATTAATGGCTCAGGGAGTTACTAATTCTTGTTGATTCTAACAGACAACACCACACATACAACAACACACAAGAACAATCAACAAACAGGGGGATGCACACTATGCTATCCTATATGGCAAAACACACTTTTTTTGCCGGCAACAGCTTAGCTTCAACACTGTAGTTAACTCCTTAAAACGAACTCTACAGCAGACAAATCATGCATCCCCACAAGGGAAAAATAGACTTCCTGTGCAGCAGAACAACACAGTCATGATCACTTAAGCTCATGATCTTCAACACAGGGGAGGCATGACAACACCAGCTGCAAATCTTGCACAAAAAACCAGCTGCCAAAAGCTTTGCACAACAGGTTTTTCATTCAGCAGCTGAAAAAGTTTTCTGCTCTTTCAGTTTCACTGAATCTTCTTGTGGTGTAAAAACTTTGCCTGATTCTTTTCTTCTCCAAAAGGATTCTGACAAAGGTAGGTCAGGTCAAGAAGGGCCTCACAAGTATGCACCTCGGCATTGGTTACAGTACCCAGCACTACTATTGGTACTGAAGCCTCCATGGCCTTGGCAGACCTCAGACTTCTATCTCCTATCCTCATCTCATCTCTCATCTGCTCAACTGTCTGCTCTTCATCTAACAGCCAGGCATATTCTGTGTTGAACAAGTGTTAAAAAAGAAAATTCAAGTAAGGACACAAGTTAAACTTAAATGGCTAGAAGACTTGTGGAAGAGGAAAAATGAGAATGGAAAATGGAAGAGGTTAATTTTTATTTTTCTTCAATATCTTACTGAGTTGTTGGACAATTTGAGTGCCTGTGATTTCAGTATTATTCTTACTCTGGAGTGTTCACTGGATGTCAATTTCAATAATTGTTCATTTGCAAGCTTTGTCCCAGCTGCATCATTTTTCCCCAAGCATAATTGTTGCATCCTTTTGTATCTGCAGTTTCTTGGAGGCAAAGAATTTAAGACCCCCAGACTTACTCCCTACTTGAACTTTCTCTGAATTCTCCTGCTGTGTTGGAAAACTTGTCATGGCTACAACCTTTTGAAACTGACTACTTACTTTTGAATTGAACAATTGAAGTGGAAATCTGCTTTTTTGTGCCCCTTGGCAGTAGGGTGAGGTGGCTGTGACTAGAGCATGGCAGTATGGCCCTAGCCTTTTTTCCTTTTGGCTAAGGTGCCCTTTATATTTACCTTAAAACTTTTCTATGAATAATAAGGTTTTTTCTTTTGTTTAAATTTTAACTATTCATTGGCCTACTTTTTTTATGCTTTTTGCCTACAAAAGCAAAACTAAGAAAAAAAAGTTTTAGAGATGAGGAGTTTAGGTTTGGCTCACTATTTAAGCAGGCTTTGCCAAGGAGCAGGACTGTTGTTTTTGTTTGTTTGTTTGTTGTTTTTGCATTCTTGTTTTTTGTTGCATTTGGCAAGCAAATTCAATCAAGGGATTATTTTTTGGATTTTCCCTTTTTCTATTGCCATCATGGCAAGGATTCTACAGGAGATCATTCCTCTTACTAAGGCCAGCTATACTTGTGCATACTTTCTCTTGGGTAAGCATTATTATTTTTTGCAGGCATACTTGGGTGGAGGTCTGCTTTGCTTCTTTTGCAAGGCATTTTCTCAGCTCTTTCTTCTCCTTGGGTTGCCACAGCCCCTTACCTATTGCAGGAGTGTCTACAACAGTTTAGGACTGCTTTAATGTGGATCCTTACCTCTGCATTGCTTTGGTACCACCCATAAATGTAGATGTTCGTGTTCCACATTTCTGAAGTAAGGTATCCCTACTCCTTCCCATGTTGTTATTGTTTGGTTGTGTAGGTGAGGCATTATGCTGCATCCTTTTTTATCCCTCCTACTGTTTTGTTGTGGTGCGGTGGTTGTGTTTTGGTGCTGGTATATGTTGATACTTTTCTGATATTTGTACATATTTTTTGTCTTTTTAGGGTCTTCGTTTTTCTTTTTGATCTTTCTGACATCTGGGGCAAGAAACCCTGACACCGCATGAGGGGCGTGGTAGTACTGATTTCCATCTGGACAGTCTACTACCACAAGACTTACGACTGCACTTCAGTGGACGGTTCTTCTATTGCATACTGGACACTGGACCAAACTGCAGCCAGGAATGGACACATTTATGGTTTTTGGAAGCCAGGCATCAGCCAAAGTATCATAGTGGCATTGAGCCTTTTGTGTGCTGTTTCATGGCTGGCAGCAAGGGCCTTGCTCATTGCCAGCTGATAATGCAGAAGAAGCACTCGTCCATCAGCTAGCCACCTTCAGGGATGAGTGACAGTGTTGCAGACCACCGTTCCCATGCCACAACTGCCCTCCTGACGTGAAACAGCAGTATTGAATGTACATTTCCCTTGTGAAGCTTTGATGCATGAACTCAAATTTTGAGTCCTTGTATTATTGAGGGTGGCTCACAGAACTGTCAAAGAGATTGTCACAATTTCTTCTGAGACAAATAGGCCTATGCGGATGCCTAAAGCCTGGTTAATACCTGGTGTGATTTCTCTTCACAGGTATAGGAACAGTATGCTTAAGGGTCGGATGGTTTGTTGGTAGCACAAGGCCTCATGCTGATGTTCTTCGTGTTTCACTGTTGAAGTCATTACATGTGGGTTATCTGCTTGCTGGTAGCCCTCAGTCGGCCTGATTAACAAAGTCTTGGGTCCTGCGTCGGTTGCTGTCCCTTCTTCCATGACATCAGGTTGTCAGGGGTTTAAAACAAGCAGCCGATGCCATTACACCAGTCTTTCTTGCCCTGCGGTGCCTGAAGCAGAAGCAGTTCGCAAGTGCCGGTCGTCAGACTCCTGAAATTTTCGTTTTCAAGTTTCAGAACCGAAGTCTTCAACTAAAGCCAAGTACCTCATTGGGGAAACTTTTTCTTGCTCCTTACCGATGTCGGTAAAAGTTAATTGCGTTACTTGTGGAAAGCAAGTACCTCATAAAGATTTTCATTCGTACTGTATTCCTTGCCTAGGCCCTGACCACGACGTACCTTGCTATCTGTTTTGTTAATCAGCGCACTATCCGTCGTCAGTATATTTTTGCCTCTAAATATTTTGGTTCTTGATTTAAGTATCCAGAAATGTCATTGGTTAGCCATCCGACTACTGGGATTCAGAAAAAATGCAAAGGTAAAGACAGAGACAGGCCGCCGAGGTCCAAAACTGCCAACGACGTTTCTAAGCCAGTCACCAGTTCACCGGTACTCAGTGAGGCGCTTTTGCAGTCACTGATACCCGCTACTTGTGATTCGCAGGCCTCTACTGAGACCCATTCGGAGTCTGGTATGCTGCGAGATGCTTCAACTACGGAACCCACGGATGTGTCTACTTTGGATGGGTCTGGAGCCGCTGTGCAGGCACCTGCTTCTGAGGGTGTATTCAGGCCTACAGACTTGCATGTTAAACCAACGCCTCCTTCTTTACTTGGGCCTAAACCTCAATCCGTACCCTAAAAAAAACAACGCCCAGGCCACATGCTCAGGCCTCTATGCGTAAAAAACAAATAAGAATGGCTGAAGATCTAGTAACTCTAATCAGGGGTTGCCAACCCCCCCCCCCTTCTAAGCAGCCTAGGACTGAAGTTGATTATGAATCTTCTGATCAGGATTCTGTTTTTTCCGATAATTCTGAAGATCTGGATTTGCCCTTATCCACTTATGAAGATTCTGATGCAGAGGACTCCATTCCCCCTGCTTCCCCTCCTGATGATTTTTCTTTTGGGGAAACCTTGCATATTCTAAGGGAGTATTTCCTCTGGGAAAGCCAGGATTTTTCTGATTCAAAAAGAGGCTTGGAGATTTCCTTCTACCTCAGCATAGGCCTTTAGCTATTCCTCCTGTACTAGACATTGTTGATGCCTTTTCGGAATCTAGTTTGGCCCCTGATTCCCTGCCTCCTGCTCCCGGAAAACCTAACGGATTCTACAGAGCCCCTGAGTCCCACAAGTTCCTTTTTAAAAATCCTATTGCAGATCCAGAGACTATTTCACAGGGGCCCAAGGACATTAAGGCTTCTACTGCTAAAAATCCTACCCCTTCTGATAGAGACTCCAGGGCGCTGGATAGATGGGGTAAGAAGGTTTACACTTCTGCAACCTTGACCATTAGGGCTTTAAACTGCCAGTTTCATATGTTAAAGTATTAGCAACATGTTGTTGGACAGCTAAACAGAAAATTGTTTATTCCTGACTGTGTGGAAAATAAAGAATTACAGGATTTAATGCATTCTGCTGAGCAAGTTGGAAAACGTACTTTGCAATTTAGTTTTGATTCATTAGAGGCCTCTTGCAGGGCTGCTGTTACTGGGTCTGTGCTCAGAAGGCATGCTTTGCTTAAGGAGCAATCTTTGCCTGATCATGTTAAAGCTAAATTGTTGGATGCTCCTTTAAATCAGGACCACTTGTTTGGCAACAAGGCAGAGGAAGTTCTTAAAAAGATGGAAGATAAAGCTAAATCTATGGAAACTGGTAAAAATTTTTTACAAGTTCAGCCTCCTAGATTTAGTAGGCACTGGCCCTCTAAGAATTGGTCATTTCCAGCCCCTTCCAGATCTTCTCAAGCCAAACCCAGACACAGCAAAAACCCCAGGTTTCAGAACCAGGGGATGCACAGAACTAAGCAGTGGGGGGCCTCCACTTCCAAATCTGGGAATAAGACCCCCCCATGGTAAACTGTCTCAATGACTTCCTTTTAAAATTTCCAAGCACTTATCAACTGACTGCCCCTGTGTGTGTGTGTGTGTGTGTGTGTGTGTGGGTGCCCTTAATGCAAAAAATTGGGAACTCATTACCCAGGACAAATGGGTTTTAAATATAATGTCCCAGGGATGCAGATTTCACTTCCACACGTTGCCAACACCAAGCGGGTGGCTGGACCTACACCCAAATTAGTGGGCAGAGGCCCAAAAACAAGTACTTTCTCTCTTCAGTATGGGGGCTATTCAACTGGTAGCTGAAGAGGAAAAGGGACAAGGTTTCTACTCGAGACTTTTCCTGGTACCCAGAAAAGACAGTTCATGGCTTCCTATCCTGGACCTGTCTACTCTAAACACCTTTTTGGAGATTCCAAAATTCAAGATGCTGGCTCTTCATGAATTACGTCCTATGCTAGGCAAAGATGCCTGGTTGGCAACACTAGATTTAAAAGAAGCATACCTGCACATCCCAATCAGGGAATCTTGCAGAAGATACTTGCACTTCAAAGCAGGCTATACACACACACTCTCAGTTCTCTGCACTGCCCTTTGGCTTATCTACTGCAACCAGGGTATTCACAAAGTGCCTAGTTCCAGTTATTGCATTTTGCAGGCAAAGAAATATTCATATACACCTATACCTGGACGATTGTCTAATTCAGGCAGAAAGCCAAGACATACTTTTGAATCATCTGGCCTTTGTACAAAGGGTTCTAACTTGTCTGGGGTACACCATAAATAAAAAGAAATCACATATGGTTCCCTGTCAATAAATTATATTCCTGGGAGCAAGCTTGAATACAACTTCCCAGATGGCTTACCTCACGCCAGAGAAAAATTCATTTGACAACCTACTTCAAACAGGTGGCCACAAAAACCTTGCTATCTGCAAGGCAAATACTGCAAGCCTTGGGGTTCATGGCCTCCTGCATTCTTCTAATTCCATATGCAAGACTGCATATGAGGAAACTACAGTGGTATATAAAAAGTCTATGGTGTCAGCATTCTCAGGATCTAGAAACAATGATTTCTATCATACCTTGCCTATGCCTAGAGTCTTTGGTGGGCAGAGGCCTGCCATCAAAACAAGGGACTACCTTTCACACAACCCCTGCCACCCAAACCTTAACAGATGCATCAGACTATGCATGGGGGGGGGCTCACCTGGCAGTGAAGTGCATTCAGGGCAAATGTAACCCAAGTCAAATGCACCTGCATATCGATCAAAAAGAAATGTTAGCTGTACAGAATGCTCTGACAGCCTTCAAAGACCACATTCTTCCAGGACAACTAGTGGTAAAGACGGACAACACCAATGTTATGTGGTGCATAAACAAATAGGGTGGTACACATTCTTACCCCCCTCTGCTGACTAGCCATGGCATTGTGGAACACAGCCTTGAGCTACCAAGTGCACCTACAAGCTCAATTTCTACCAGGAAAATGAAATACACTGGCAGACAGACTAAGCAGAAACCTCATGAACCCACATGAGTGGAAACTGGAACCAAGGATTTTCAACATGTTGACAAGCAAATGGGGGAGCCCAGATATAGACCTGTTTGCCTCTCGACAGAACTACCAATTGGACAAAGTTTGCGCAAGGACTCCCCACAAACAAGCCTGGAAAGTGGATGCTCTGTCCTTCAGCTGGAAAAACCTATCAGTCTATGCCTTCCCCCCTCTACCTGTGCTCACCAGAGTACAACTAAAAATCAAACAGGACAAAGGATGATTTTGATTGTTCTGGACTGGCCCCACCAGCACTTTGACCCCCCCCCCCTCCTGCGCAGTGTGTCACGGTTTTCCCCATGGCACCTGCTTCAGACTTCCTTCACTGTTGTCTCAGCAGAAGAACCAGATTCTGCACTCTCAGCTTCTAACACTGAACCTTGCAGCCTGGCTAATTACATAATCTCTCCTTTACCATCCCTCAGTAAACCTCTGTTGGATATAATTTTAGAGGCAAGGAGGCCTAGTACTAGAAAATTTTGTGCTGAAATATGGAAACGATTCTGTGCCTGGAACCAATCTCAAGGGATGAGCACAGCAGCGCCCAATGTACCTCAGATTTTACAATACTTAACTGAGATGCTTCACAAGGGCCTGTCTTTTTCCTCCATTAAAATCCACGCCTCAGCCATTTCAGCTCATTATAACACAGAACCTTCCCTCTTCTCTCATCCACTGCTCAAACAGTTTCTCAGAAGGGCCAAAAATTTGAGACCACCCAGGAGAGCTCCAACCCCAGACTGGGACCTTAACTTTGTCTTGGAGAAACTCACTCTACCTCCTTTCGAGCCAGCTGCTACTGCAGACTTAAAATTTCTTTCTTGGAAAACAGCTTTCCTTTTAGCAATCACTTCAGCTAGAAGAGTATCTGAATTACAGGCCCTTATGGCAGTGGAGCCTTTCATCATCTTTCATGCCGACAGGGTGTCCCTTGGAACCAGTCCATCCTTCATGCCCAAGGTGGTATTCAGTGTGGCTCTTAATCAGTCCATTCATTTGCCAACCTTTTTTCCCAATCCACAGAATGAAGGGGAACGGATACTGTATTCCTTAGATGTGCACAGACAACCTAGATTCTACTTGGAAAGGACTAAACCTCAACGTAAATCTGAACAACTGCTGGTGGCATTTGCTGCAGGGACAGAGGGGAAGGGTATTTCAGAGCAAACCATTTCTAAATGGATAAGCCATTGCATTAATTTCTGCTGTAAGCACCATGGAAAACCTATCCCCCAGGGGATCAGACCTCACTCAACCAGGGCTGCATCTACCTCTACAGCCTTTCTCAGAAGCGTCCTAGAAGCTGCTACTTGGAGTTCTGTACATACTTTTACCAAGCATCATCATTTGCCAATTTTCTGTAAATCCAGAGCTGGCTTTGCCACTGCAGTCTTACAGGGCCTTATAAGTGGCCCTAATGCTATCTAAATTCCTCCTCCCAAGCATAGCTTTGTGAATCTACCTAAATGTAATGACTGCAACAGTGAAACATGAAGAATATAGTACAGTTGTGTACACTTACCATAAATGTAGATGTTCGAGTGTATTCACTGTTGCAGTCATGGTTACCCTCCCTCCCTCCAGCCCCAACTTTTTTTGGCTGTACCTCTACTTTCCTTTACTATGCTTAAAAGCCTTTTTGGTGCATTTGCTTTTTTGTTGGAGGTATATCATTGTACTTTTATATTTAATTGCTTCCCATTAGGGGGCACCTGACATCTGGGGCAAGAAAACCTGATGTAATGGTGTCGGCTGCATGTTTTATACCCATGACATCATGGAAGAAGGGACAGCAGCCGACACAGGACCCCAAGACTTTGTTAATCTGGCCGAATGAGGGCTACCTGCAAAGCAGATAACCCAAATGTGATGACTGCAACAGTGAATATACTCCAACATTTATATTTATGTAAGTGTACACAACTGTACTTTTTCTCAAGATCTGGTACCACTTCTGAAATTTTTTTTTTTCTTTTATAACTTGAAAGCCATGAGGGTATTGCTTGACATCCCAGCACTTTTTTTTCCACCTTTGCCTCTAGGGTTGGGAGAATGCCCTCCCACACGCACACACATTATCCAGTAATGAGAATGAGTCTTAGTATACTTAAGTCCTTACTACTGAGACTAGTAGAGATAATGCAGTCTCCACTCTATAGTGGACCCAAGTGACCTCCTCCTTTGAGGACACACACATGCATAAGTCTTTTTTTTTTGGTTGCCATTTGCACCCCCACCCCCTCCCCCCCCAAAAAAAAAAAAAAAAAAAAAAAAAAAAAAACTTGAATTAGTATCTTGAGTAAAAGGAGGAGGAACACTTGGCCAGCCCACCATAGGTACTGTTCAGAAGGTTGATGTTTTTGTAGCCTTGCAGAGTCTTAGTCCTGCTGTCCTGAAGGCCATGCTCCCAAACCCATATTGGAGTAAAAGGAAATCTGACCATCTCCAGATATATTCCTGTATGAACTCTTCAGTTTTGAATACATCCCAGAGAAGACTGCAGGACATTTATACATTAATGCCAGATGAGTGCCTAGATTTGGACGAACTGAGCAAAAGGTGTTCTGTACTCCCACTCTGGGCCTCATGTCCATTAACTGTCTGCCTGACTTGTCCCATTTTGTCCACGGTTGTAGATCAGGCTTTGGGAAAGTTGTCAAAGCTTCCTGACAGTGGGGCAATGAGTGCAATAGAAGTTGTATTTATTACTCAAGGCATTTATGTTGATAGCTGCAATTTTGACTGCTCACCAGCCTAGCAACAATGGCAGGAAGAATCATGGGGAGATTCATAGTTTGTGGTGAGAATGAGCAGTCAGTTAAAAAAACTTGTACTTTAAAAGACTGCATTACAAGAAAACTTGGCAGATTATTACCAGTTAATGTAGGTTACTTGGACTTCACCAAGGCCTTTGATCTGCCCCACACAGGTGACTGACAGGATGACTGGAGGGGTTGGATGTGGGAGGAAGACAGAGGAACTTGATTACCCCATGTGGTGAGAGATAGTGTCAGGAATAAGTAAAGGGACAAGACATATTCCTGGATGCAGTAGACTTAAAGTACATAATTTCTGACGTATCTAATGGGACATAAATTAGGATCGGTCTGTTTATGCATGAGACACACATATGTACATTGGTGTTT
This sequence comes from Protopterus annectens, assembly GCF_019279795.1. NCBI lineage: Eukaryota > Metazoa > Chordata > Ceratodontiformes > Protopteridae > Protopterus > Protopterus annectens. Next base: position 26,359,519 of record NC_056728.1, on the reverse strand, counting down.
GAGAGAACAGAAAATTGGTTCAGCCTGTGCTGTGATAACATGATGGTAGGTGCAAAGTGAAAGAAGAAAAGTAAGGATTTGGAAAGGCCGACCGTGTGAAAGGAAAGGTTTCATTTGAGATTAGTCTTTCAGACAAATGCAGACTACATATGGGCTGCAATCAACTTGCTCTGAACTGTCAGGTGAGAGCTTGGAACTGATGGCAGAAGAGAGGGAGGAAGATTTGTGTTGTTGGTTATACATGAGCTAGGGACACACAAAGAGAACAAACTCTGCGAAAAGTCCAGCTGTGAACAAACAGCAGGCAGTGCAAATAATTGTATTAAGTGTTAAGCCAGCAGTTTTACTTTGTACATTCAATATTTTTATCATTTGATGTTCATTATTTCCTTTAATCATGATTGGATGAGTTGCACATTTTGAATGATTTATCATATACCTTGATTGGGTGATTTACCCATTCTTGATGTATATTAGGTGAAGGGTCGTGTTTTTTTTTTTTATATAGTTCTGATGAAGTCCTGTTATTATAGGGACAAAAGTGCTTAATGTTATTTAATAAATACAATTATTTGCACTGCTCCTTTGTTTGAGGCTGGTCTTTTCACCAAGTTTTTTTTTTGGGGGGGAGGGTGGTCGGTGTCATTAACTGGCTGATACATTGATGTTGTACATACATGGACTAGACTAACAGAAGCAGAGGGAAAAGGCTTTTATAGCAAAATGGAATGCTGGGATGTATTTCTAGGGTACTAGATTCCAGAAGGTGGTGCTTCTGCTGTAGCCTCATCTGGTGTACTTTGTGCCTTTGCAGAGACCATACAAGGAAAGTGACTTTCAGGCTGCTAGGAGTCTATTGGATAGCCACTGGAAAGGATATGAACAGTGACCAGACGAGTTTTATCTATTTTTTACAGATGTTGTGTGTGTCTGTGTGCGCGCGCGCGTCTGTGTGTGTCTGTGTGTGTGTGCACGCGCGTGTCTGTGTGTGCGTGTCTGTGTGCGTGCCTGTGTGCGCGCGCACGTCTGTGTGTATCTGTGTGCATGCGTGTCTGTGTGTGCGCGCGTGCCTGTGTGCGCTCGCCTCTGCGTGTGTATTTTATGAAGCTATGAAGAGGTAATCTCTGAACAGGAAGGACAGAATGGGAAGGAGGGGAGTACAGGTTGCAGTTTGTAAGGATTGAAGTACTACTCAGATTTCCAAAAGTACTTCACCATACTTCATATTTATCTTGTATCTTTTGTGCCCTCTCCTAAAAAGTTCAATTAAAACACCAGGTAGTTTGCAAGGAGCTGTTGGAACATGCCTCAAGTCTACTTCTTAAAAGTAGTCATAGAGCCCATTTTTGTTTCAGAGAGTCAGAAAATGTTCTTATCTATTCTCTCTCTCATTCAGAAGGGGATGGGAGGAGTCTCGTATCTTGAACTAGAATGGCTTTTTTGGGGGTGGGGAATGGGGGTGTTGTCACATTTTAGATTTCAAATTGTGATCCAGTCTTAGGGCACTTTTTTGTGATGCTGACGATAGATGCCTGTTGGCAGTTGTGTCTAGGTTCCTCACTGAAGAGTTGTTAACTTCACACAAGTGGGTTTTCAGTATGAACTGTTTCCATTTTGCTTATCCTGTGCACCTGTAGTGTCTTACCAGCATGTATAATATGTTGGTGGATGACATCTCGTTTAGGAGCAAGTCTTTCTTTTGATCCCATACTTAGATGACTGACCTCCTGATGGTTTTGTTTAGGGGACACCCTGTTATTAGTCTTTGTTTGGGTTCTTCTGTGTTTGTAAGTCTTGGTGTGCATTACCATATATTGGGGATGTTGTTTCTTTTTATAACACAGATTTTCATCTGAAGGGAGTAATTGGCTGCTCTTCATTGTGTTTTTCCTTCTATCTTTCCCACAGAACGGGCCTGGAAGTCTTTAACCCTGATAAACTGGGTGACTGTATGGCTGTGAATGGAAGTGTGTACCCTGCACTTCTTGGACCATAGTGGCTACTTCCATTTTCAATATGTTTACGTCACTGAATGTTTCACTTGACCTTGTGGTGTCAGTTGCTGAGAGGCATCACATTGTGACAGGTCTACTAGTGTCAGAGGCTCTATAATGGTTGTCTTGCAGCCACTAGTCTCATGTGGCCAATATTCACACCCATCGCAGTCTCTGACAGATGCTTAGTCGGTAAACTGGCTCTTCCCTAATTCAGGTTAAATTAGTTCCATTGAAACTTGGCTTCACACAAACCTTAAATTAAGTGCATTGTTATTCTCCGCTGTTGGTTTGGCAGAAGTATGTACCAGAGGATTTTTGCTTAGGTTGTGTGGCCATGCGTGGGTTGAATACTTGGAAGAATCAAAATGGTGTGCATTTGTACTTCCTCCATGGATCTGACAGTGTACTTTGTTGCTTAACAGTGTTAAACACGTCTTGCAGACGCATCCAAGTTTTACTATTTTTGTCCCCGATGAGTGTCGCACTGCATTGGTGACTATTCCATAAGGGTTGTCTTAGAGCCAGTGCAGGTAATTAAACCTGTGAGTCATACAAGCTTCACCTGCAAAGCCACAGAACATATTATAACTAACTTTATTAACTGCAATGTCAGGTATCTTGCTAGACTGGAATTGCAGCAGCTTGGTTTTGTGAAGGGTAGATCTGTCTATTTAATGTGGTAAACCTCTTCAAAAGGCCGTGCAGTACATGTGACATGTCTTGACCTTGCCAAGGGCTTGGACACCATTTCCCATGCTGGCGTCAAATTAAAGCTGTATGTTTTAAAATCTTTATATATATATATATATATATATATATATATATATACATAAAATGTGTGTGTGTGTATATATATGTGTGTATTATATATAATGTATGTGTGTGTGTGTGTGTGTGTGTATATATATATATATATATATATATATATATATATATATATATAAAATAAGATGGAGGGCACACTGACTTAAAGGACCCACGCACTGCGAGTTGTAGGCGCCTGATCGGAAAGTGTGAAGATAGTCATTAGTGTCAGTCAGGGCTCAATGCTGGGGGCTCTCTTTTTTTTTTGGTAGTATATTTTCAGATCTCCAGAGAGGCAAGCATTATGGCTAACAGTTTGCATATGACAACAGACTTGGGAGTTGTCAAGTCCACTAGATGACAACCAACCACTCCAAAATAAACTCTTTGGTAAACCTTGGTGTGCTACAAATGTTGCTCAAACTAAATGCTGAAAAGTGTAGTATCACTTGGAAGGCAGCCTTTCCCCTCATCATACTGTATAGTCAGCACACCACTATAATATGACAGTGTAGACAGTGACCTTGGTAGCTTCCTCATCCTGTGACTGTGGTTGTCAGGAAATCCTTTTTAGTCAAGCTAAATGCCAAAGGAATTTCATCAAGGTCTAAAAGAGGTAATCACTTTCTTATACTCAGGATTGTTCAGGCCAGTTATTGAGTACAGCTCTCCCTCCGGTTAGTATCTCACTAAATATGTCAAAACAAGTAGACTCCAGAAGGTCTTAAAACGTTCACAGGCCTAAAAGTCTGTTACCAAGAGAGACTGGAAACTATTTTCCCTTTATTCTGTCTGTTATAGACTTGAGGGGGATATCTGTCTCATTACTGCACCATTAGAGATCAGGTTATACTTGACTACCTACATTTCTGCAAGTCCAATATCTCTGCCCAGTACTAGAATTTGGGACCTAAGTCTAAGCCACCAGACAAAACATGGTGGTGAGACAGGTTTGCAATCTTGTGCATCCCAAACCTCTGGAATAAACTTCCCCTTGCATGTGCAGTACAACTCACTATCTTCCTTTAAAATGTAATTTAGAGAATTTGTTGCGTAGCCACAAGTTAACTCCAGTGTTGTCTGGTGTGGCCTTCCTGGGGAAAGGAGGCGGACCCTGAGGGGAGAAGTATAGGCATGGCGTGAATGGTCATAAGACTCAATGGCCTTGGAATGTCTACGAATCTATAATTTGTAAATCTCTTGTATAGATTGCTGTCTGTATGGTTCATGCGCCTGGCATCTGTCTTAAGTCTTTTACATCCCAGGGAAGTGAATTTGCAAGAAAGCTTCATTAGCTCCAATCCTTTTATGAAGTCAAGAATAAGGAAGGCGTGTTTTGTTCAATATTGTGCAGTAGTGAGTCTTCTGGTAGCCACTGAGGAGAATTTGATCCTCCCTTGCTCTGGAAGTTTCAGCAGAGTAGGTTGGAGTTGATGGTAGATTTGTTGGTGGTCTTGCATGTAGGGGTTAGTGGTGGTAGATTTGATAATCTTCCTGTGTGTGTGGGGTGGGGTGGGGTGGGGGGTGGAGAGGCTGGAGTTTATAGTAGATTTGCTTTCTCTTCTCTAATAGTGGTGGGAAGATGTTGGCAAATTTGCTGTCCGTCTCTGGAGAATAATTTACTCATCTGGAGTAGGGACTTCATTTGTCAGCAACCTGTGGGTCTTGGATCCGATATCGGATCCGAGCCGGCAACTTGTAGCATAGCTATGGATCCGAGCTCCCAGCTCCTCCCCTCACCCATAATCCCCTGCCAGCCTCCTATGACCTCAGATCTAGTTTGCCGCGCTTGAGTGTGTAGCTAGATTTTAGAGCTCCTAGCGTTTATCAACAGATAAGTGAATTTCTTCAACTTTTTTGTCAAACTTTGTATTTGTAATTTGTGAGAGTGGTTAGGTTCCTATTTAGTTTAATTTTTTTTTTGTTTTCACCCTCCCCTCGCTGGTCATTAGAGTGCGTCTGTGTGTGTTTGTGTTTGGGGCCTGTGTGCTTGTGTAGTGTACTTTAGTTTTGGGTATGGCAGAAGCCCCAAAACCTATTTTTTTTAAATGCACAGAGTGTGGCCATAAGCTATCTCCGGCTGATGGCCACACTCTGTGTGTTCGGTGCCTTGGGGTTGAACACCTCTCTTCAGGATGTACAATTTGTGCAGCGTTCAACCCCAGGGCACTGAAAGAGCGGAGGTTGAAGCTTGTCCTGGCGGGTGTTTTGCCTCCGGATTCGGCTTCGGCCTCCGCTCCTCCTGTGGCACCTCCTCAGCCTGTGGTGGTAGCCACTCATTCCCCCCTTCCCACGGCCGGGATTCAAACTCCCACTAAAGCGCCGGAGGACAGGGAGGCCAGGAGGGAGAAACTGAGGGAGAAGCACCACAAGTGGCAGGCCGAGGGCTCCGCTTCCACCCCCCCCGGCTAAGTGGGCTTCTCCTTCCACGTCTTCCAGGTCTCCTCCTCCTCGGCTCCAATCTCCTTGCTTCTCCGTGGGACCCGAAGAGGAGGAGACCCTATCTCCGTCGAGGTCATCGAGGCAGCACTCCAGGCCTGCCTCGGTGGCCTCTTCGAGATTTACATACAGCCTGTCAGATGCAGACTTGGACCGGATGATCCGAAGGTTCATCCAGGCCCAGCTGCAGATGGGAGTGCTCCTGCCTCCCCCCCCCCCCCTTCGGGAGGGAGCTCGACCCCTTTCTTTGCTCCGATTGCTCCTTCTCCGACCCGCTTTCCGGGTTCGGAGCCGGGCAGTGTCGGAGCCGGGGGTGGGTCGGCGCCAACAGTACTGGGTACTTCGGATCCGACCCTGCCCTCGAGTTTGTCAGTTCCATCGTCGGATCCGACCTCTCGGGCGCTGTGGGCTGAGCTTCGGATCTGAGGGTTTCAGTGTGCCTTCGGCTCCGTCCGGATCGGAGCACACTGGTCCCTCGGATCCGACGGTCTTGGTGCCGGTTCCGATCCCTTCATCGGATCCGAGTGGGAGTCAACTTTCGGAGCCCATGGAGAGCGGCTCCCCCTCGGCCTTCGATGCAGTGGAGAGGGCTGTGTCAAGAGCATCCAGACCCCCGGCCCTTGCCTCGGCTCCACCCTGCACTCCCTCTCTGCTGGGTCAGGCTTCCATCACCCGGCCACAGGTACAGCCTGCTTCGATGTCCCAGGTTGTTCCATTGGAACAAGATATTGCTGGTGAGACTTCCTCAGACAGTCCCCCCGAGGAAGTGCCTCGCAAGCACAAGTGTAAGAGGAGGCACGTGTACTCCCCCTAGTCCTTAACAGAGGACACGGACTTGGATGAAGGGGAAGGCTCCCCAAGGTCACCCCCGGAGGATGTCTCCTTTGGAGACATCATGGAAATGCTTAGGATCAGAGGTGGGTGGTCTGCCCCCAAGGCTTCCTCTGACGAGTCCGTGTTCCTGGAGGCATTCGAAGCAGTTTCATCTACCTCTTGGGTGTCCCCTCCGGCCGACCCCCTGGTGGACCTTATTACCACCAGGACGTGGAAGGAGCCGGACACTGTGGAGCCAGTCCCTAAATGCCCGGACAGGATACTGAGCCCCCCCGCAGACCGGTCCCACTGAAGCAAGGGTCCCCCCGTAGATGCCATGTTGATGGCGGCAGCCACGAAGAGGGAACTAGCTCAGGAGAGCCCCTCGGTCCATCCACCGAGAAAGGAGTCCCGCTCGATGGATCGCCTTGGGAAGTGGGTTTTTAGTTCAGCGACCTTCTCTGTAAGGTCTCTGAACTATATGGCACATGTCATCAGGATGCAGCGGGATCTTATCAAAGAATACGCTGCTTCCCCCCCTGAGTCCATGTCTGCTGAGGACAAGCAGTTGTACTCCACTCGAATGGCCACTCTAAGCTCTATCTCCAATACCTCTGTGCGGCTTTTGTCCCACGCTACTGAGGGAGCCGCTAGAGCTAGCGGAGCGGGCCTAGTCATGAGACGTCAGGCCTGGCTCCGGCATTGTGACTTTGCAGAGCCATTTAAGGCATCCTTTGCGAACGCCCCTTTTGATGGTTCTGCCTTGTTTGGCAAGACCGTTCGGGAAACACTGGTCCAGAGCAAGAAGGACGGGAAGACGTCTGCCGTCTGAGTCTGCTTCTCTGCTCCCCAGAGGTCCTTCTCGAAGAACCAAAAAGGACACAAGAAGATGTGGTTCCGGAAATCGCGACATTCCCAACCTGCTCCGGACAACCGGTCCTTCCGTGGCAGAGGAGGACAGGGAAGACGTCGCCCTAGGGGCAGAGGGGCCCGAAGAACTTTGGGTCCAGAGAATCCTTCTCTGACCAGCCCACGCAGCAGCCCTGAAGGGTTGCCTGACTGCTCTGCTCTGGAGGCAGTCGGGGGGCGTTTCCCGAGGCATCTGGCGGCATGGGAGTCCATCACATCAGACCGCTGGGTGCTTCGTATCATATCCAGAGGCTACAAAATTCCAGTGTATCATGTCCCCAAACTCAGGAGCCTCCCCGATGTTCCACCCAGAAATCCAGCAGCTGTTTAAAAAAAAAAAAAAAAAAAGAGCCATCCAACCCGTTCCCCAGGACCAGCTCGGATTAGGGTTCTACTCCAGGTTCTTTCTGGTGCCAAAAAAGACGGGGGACTTGAGACCAATTCTAGATCTTTCCCTCTTGAACCTGTCGGTAACGAAGGAAAAATTCCGAATGGTCACTCTTCAATCCATTCTCCCTCTCACGGAAGAGCGATTGGATGTGCTCTATAGACCTCAAGGATGCGTACTACCATATTTCTAATGGACAGACGATCCAGGAGGTTTCTCCGCTTCCGGCTGGGAGCCAGTCATTATCAGTTCAGGGTCCTTCCCTTTGGCCTCACCACAGCCCCCAGGGTGTTCACCAAAGTTTTAGCAGTGATAGCGGCCCACCTGAGACTCCAGGGAATACAGGTCTTTCCGTACCTGGACGACTGGCTTCTAACCGCCCCAACAAGGCATCTACTCTGCTCAGCCAGAGATTACTTTCTCTGCCTAGCCCCCCAGTTAGGCATCACAATCAATGCGGACAAATCTTCCCTTGCTCCGACACAAGTAATAGAGTTCATAGGGGCCAGATTAGATACCAGGGATCTACGAGTCTTCCTGACTTCGGAACAGCTACAGAGTCTGAGATTGCATGTGTGGGCCATCCTACAATCGGAAGCTCCATCGGCGGAATTGGTCCTGAGGGCGCTGGGCTCCATGGCGGCTGCAATAACGCTTCTTCCATGTGCTCGCCTAAATATGAGGGTACTGCAGTGGGACCCTTCAAGTGCAATGGTCCTTCCAATCTCTTCCTCTCTGCCACCCTATCTCTATCAGCAAGGTTTGCAGGAGGGCCCTGTTATGGTGGCTCCAATCCCCGGACCTCCATATAGGCCGGCCCTTCTGCACTCCTCCCCCTCTCGCCATGGTGACCACGGACACCTCTCGCCTCAGGTGGGGGGGCATTACACGGGCAGGACAGTCCAAGGCACGTGGAACGATACAGAGACCTCCTTGCATGTCAACGTTCTGGAGATGAGAGCGGTGCTGTTGGCGTTGCAGGCACTTCAGAATCTCCTCCCCGTAGGGACGATTGCAATTCAGTCAGACAACATGTCTGTTTGGTACATCAACAAACAGGGGGGAACCAGATCCTACCCCTTATGCCGAGAAGCCATGAGAGTGTGGGAATGGGCGATTTCCACCAACCGCTTTCTGATCGCAACGCACATTCCAGGGCGGGCCAACATTCTGGCGGACAAACTCAGCCGCACCATTCTTTCCCCTTACGAATGATCTCTCAACCCACTAGTAGTGAAGCAGATATTCGCAAAATGGGGGCAACCTTGCTGCGATCTCTTTGCCTCTCCTTTAAATACGAAATGCGACAGCTTCTTCGCTCTGATTCCCCCACCAGGGGAAGCCCCGAGAGACGCTCTGGTGCATGCTTGGCCGCCCGGTCTACTCTATGCCTACCCTCCTTTACCCCTGATGCTAAAGCTCTTACAGAAAGCCTCGCGGTTGGGGAGCAGAATGATCCTCATTGCCCCATTCTGGCCTTGGCAAACTTGGTTCCCTTATCTGTGGTCTCATCTAGTGAATCCTCCTTGGATTCTGGATCCCACTCCGGATCTAATCTCTCATCCATCGGAATTACAGACCCCGAATCTAGTCAACCTGAAGCTGACAGCTTGGTTGCTCCAGTTCCACTCTTAGTCAGGACTCCCGGCATCTCTTCACCAGTCAAAGCCGTCCTGGTGGCAGCACATAAGCCTTCCACCAGAAAAATATAACGCAGTAAATGGAGACGCTTTTCCGTCTGGGCAGAACATCATAAGCTGGATCCCTTCACTGCCCCTCTACCGTCCGTACTGGATTTTCTAACCGGACTCTTTCAGCAAGGAGCTAGTTGTTCGACAGTCAAGGTACAGTTGGCAGCCATCTCCCATTACCATGTGGGACATGAGACAGGTCCTTTGATGTCAGCTAAATTGTGCAAAACATTTCTCAAGGGCACCTTTCTACTCAGGCCTCCTGTCAAAGAAGCTGTACCCCCTTGGGATCTTTCTCTAGTCCTTCAAGCCTTGGCCGCTTCTCCCTCTGAACCAGCTGCATCGGTCGATCTCAAATATTTGTCCTGGAAAACAGCATTCCTGGTAGCCATCACTTCAGCCAAGAGAGTTTTGGAACTCCAAGCCCTTTCCGTAAAGCCTCTTTACTTGGTCTTCCATCCGGACAGAGTGTACCTCGGGACCAGTCCCTCCTTTCTTCTCATGGTGGCATCAGAAGTAAATATCAATCAGTCCATCAACTTACCGGTTTTCCTCCCTAAGTATCAAAATAAAGGAGAGTGCAAGCTGCATTCTTAAGATGTACACAGGCAGCTGCGTTTCTATATTCATAGGACAGCTGGTCACAGACAATCTGATCAGTTGTTTGTCGCCTTTGCTAAATTCAGTTTGGGTAAAGCCGTTTCAAAGGTCACCTTGTCACGTTGGATTTCTCAATGTATTCTTTTGGCCTACCAAGCTTCCGGGAGGCCCGCACCTGAGGGAGTCCGTGCACATTCCACTTGCTCCATCTCTACTTCTGCTGCTTTTAAATCTAGAGTGCCATTGGATGATATTTGTTCGGCAGCTACTTGGGCCTCATCTCATACTTTTATTAACCACTACAAACTGGATGTAATTTCTAGAGGGAGAGCATCCTTTGGCTCCGCAGTGCTCTGGAACATCCTTCCATGATGGCCGCCCAAGATTCAGGTAGCTGGGGACTCTGTCCCACAGGTTGCTGACAAATGAAGTCCCTACTCCAGATTAAGAAGTTATGTACTCACCATAACGAGTGGGTGGCTTCATTTGTCTGCAACCATCCCCCTCCTTCCCCCTGGCCTTCAGAACTTGGTCCAGTTATATTGTTCTAGCTATTATGCTTGTTGGAACACCTTTTCAAGTATCCATAGAGGGGCAAACTTGATCTGAGGTCATAGGAGGTTGGCAGGGGATTATGGGTGAGGGGAGGAGCTAGGAGCTCGGATCCATAGCTCTGCTACAAGTTGCCGGCTCGGATCTGATATCGGATCCAAGACCTACAGGTTGCAGACAAATGAAGCCACCTACTCAGATGGAACGTTATGGTGAGTACATAACTTCTTATTTCCCACTTTTACTTCTGCTAGCAAAATTTAGAGAACATGGACAAACTCTTATCTTCGTCACCCCTTGGTAGCTTAAAAGGGTGTGGCATCAGTGTCCAATATTTATTTTATTTTGCATTTATTACCCAGGTTGTAGCACTGATCCAGGAACCCCTTTCAGGCACAACCCATACCAAAGTGCCTCAAACTTTACACCAAGTTAGAATCAACGTTCCATTAACTTCAGTATACATTCAGCTGTATGTCAAGCTTGTGCCTGAATGACTCTCACATTAATCACTGTTTTATGAGTAGATTATATAACTTCATATAGTCTTATAATGTCTCCTGATGCATATGTCTTGTGGCTGATATTTACAGTGGATATAAAAAGTGTACACACCCCTGTTAAAATGCCAGGTTTTTGTGATATAAAAAAATTAGAGTGCAATAAATAATTTCAAAACTTTTCAAAACTTTTTCCACCTTTAATGTGACCTATAACCTGTAAAATTCAATTGAAAAACAAATCTGTTGGAGAAAAAAATATAAAAAAAAATGTACAGTAAGCTGGTTTGCATAAGTGTGCACACGCTTAAACTAATACTTTGTTGAAACACCTTTTGATTTAATTACAACATTCAGCCTTCTTGGGTAGGAGTCTGTCAGCATTGCACATCTTGACTTGGCAATATTTGCACACTTACTTGCAAAAGCGCTCTAAATCTGTCATATTGTGAGGGCATCTCTTGTGCACGGCCCTTTTCAGGTCACCCCACTAATTTTCTATTGGATTTAGGTCTGGGCTCTGGATGGGCCATTCCAAAACTTTATTTTCTTCTGGTAAAACCATTCTTTTGTTGATTTGGATGTATGCTTGGGATCATTGTCATGTTGAAAGGTGAAATTCCTCTTCATCTTTCTAGCAGATGCCTGAAGGTTTTAGGCCAAAAGTGACTGGTATTTGGAACTGTTCATAATTCACTCCACCTTGACTAAAGCCCCAGTTCCAGCTAAAGAAAAGCAACTCCAAAGCATGATGCTGCCACTACCATGCTTTATCGTGGGTATGGTGTTCTTCTGGTGATGTGAAGCTGTTTTTGCGCCAAGCATACTTTTTGGAATTGTGGCCAGAAATTTCAACCTTGGTCTCATCAGACCATAACACATTTTCCCACATGCTTTTGGGAGACCTTATGTATTGTTTTGCAAATTTTAGCCAGGCCTGGATGTTTTTCTGTGTAAGAAAAGTCTTCCGTCTTGCAACACTACCCCCCATAGTCCAGACATGTGGAGAATACGGGAGATTGTTGTCACATGTAGTACACAACCAGTTGTGTCTTTCGGCTTTTCCCGGTTAGGGGTCGCCACAACGGAACTCCGGTCCGCTAATGATTGGTAGTTGATTTTTACGCACCAAGTTACCAGCCCTGACACACAACCTTCAACAAAGGTACGCCCATCTCCACGCAGAAGACGCTGTAGCTGAGAATCTAACCGGACAGCATCTTACTGTGGGGCGACAACGCTACCGCAGCACCACCACCGCGGGTCATGTAGTACAGTACTTGCCAGAAATTCCTGAACCTCCTTCAGTGTTGCTGTTGGTCTCTTGGCAGGCTCCCTGACCATTTTCCGTCTTGTGTTTTCATCAATTTTGGAGGGAGACCCAATTGTTTACAACGTCAGTGTTGTCCCATATTTTCTCAACTTTTTGATGACTGTCTTCACTGTGTTCCATGGTATATCCAATGCTGTGGAAATTTCTTTGTACCCTTCTCCTGACTGGTACCTTTCAACAGTGAGATCCCTTTGATGCTTTGTAAGCTGTCTGCGAACCAAGGCTTTTTCTGTAGCAGGCAACTAAGTAAATGTCAGGAAAATCCTACTAGGACAGCTGAACTTTGGGGTTAATCAGGGTCTCTTTAATTGATGGCAGGTGTGTACCCAAGAAGACTGAATGTTGTAATTAAATCAAAAGGTGCTTCAACAAAGTATTAGTTTAAGGGTGTGCACACTTATGCAACCAGCTTATTGTACATTTTTTATGTATGCAACCAGCTTATTGTACATTTTTTATGTTTTATATTTTTTCCCCCAACAGATTTGTTTGCTTTTTCAATTGAATTTTACAGTTATAGGTCACATTAAAGGTGGGAAAAGTTTTGAAATGATTTATTGTGGTCTCTTTTTTTTATATCACAAAAACCTGGAATTTTAACAGGGGTGTGAAAACTTTTTATATCTAGTGTATATGGGGAATGTACAGATCCCTGGAAGTATGGGCAGTTTTACCTTTACAGGCCTCGAAAGAGCCTGTTGGTTGGGGTGATAGCTGTGTCCACTGCTGGATAAAAATGCTGTTTTTTGCAGCCTTTGATTCTGACTGACTTTTTTTTGCAAGTCATGGGGGTAACTGAAGCAGACAGGACGACGTGTACCGTGCAGACTTGCTCTGTTAAGTAGAAGGTGCTTCATTTGTTTCTGCAAGTGATTTGACCCAACTTGGACTTCTGTTTGACACTGATTGCTTGCTTCACAACTTTGTGTGCAGCAGAGATGTGGTCAAGCAGCTGCCTTAAAGATTCAACATCCTCACCTTCCCTTGGGGAAACATTTTCTTCTTTAAACCTTGAATTTTTTTCATTAATGATATGTCTTTTTTGTGTTCTAACTGACTGGTTGTGAGACTCCAGTTTTCTTTCTAATTTGTTGCCCCCCTTTACCCCCATTGATCATCAATCCTCTGTTCACAATTAACCCATTTGTTCATCTCCATCTTTGGCCCCGTAGGGCATTGGGAAAGGGCAGCTAAAGCTGGGGATCGCAACCATCACCGAGCAGAGGCTAACAGCTTTGTGTGCACCTAGCAACCTCTGCCTTTTGGCTAGAAAGCACGATTCAGTGCACTCTTTTTGAATCATGTGTGATTGTACACTTAACCACACCTCCAGTTCAATTTAGAGTGCATATACACTCCTTGGTGAGGCTCTCTGGAGAGAAACAGTCTTGGCCATATGAAATTCTGTCTTTCAGGATTTTGGCATTGTGAAGTGTTCCCGTATATAGTGGCTGATTATTTCCAAAAGGACTAGTGGTGTTCTCAAATCTTGGTTAGAGAAGAAATTCCTATTACCCTTAAGAGTGTCGTCCAGGGTCAGAGCCACCTAAGATCTTTAAGGCTGACATCCCCTTAAAAAAAGTAGTAGAAAACTAAACACCGTTCTCCTGCACCCAAAGATCCTCAAAGCGAATGGCAAATTTTCACACAATGTTTGTGTAATACCCTTATGGCTCTAAAGCCTCCATGGGGGGTGGTGTCTTTGCTCCTGCTCCCCCTTGGTCTTCCACCCCTCTTAAGAGGCCTAGGGAGCATGGTTTTTCTGATGAGGATGTGGATTATGATGAATAATCCTTGACCTATTCTTCACAGATTCCCTCTCATTTGTATTATGGCTCTGAGGAGGAGGAATCTATTAGTCTTGAATGTCCTTTTGAGGAGATTTCTTTTGGTGACACACTCTCCAGTATGATGGAGTATAAGTGGGATTGTGCTCATGTTCTGGATGTTCAGAAAAGATAGTATGAGTTTTTTCAAATGGAGCATCCTAGGCCCTCTGCTGTTCCTCCTGTTCTTGCTGCCTTGTTGGATGCTTTTTCCACAGCTTCTCAGGCTCCTGACTGCCTACTCCCCTGCTCCTAAAATATTATAGGATGTTATGTTGTCCTATCTCACCTTCATTCTTACTGGATGGGTTTGGAGACTATCCTTGACTAGCTCGAAGTCTCTAACTTGGCTTGTGGCAGGGTAGGTATCCCATCATGCAGTGGTGCAATATTTAGATCTGATTTGCCGCTTTACGAGTTCGGATTTTCTCTTCTTGGCTGTGGCTAAGTTTTTGCCTGTTTGCTAATCTTTTTATATTTAGTCTTTAGAATTGCTTAGTTTAGTTAGTGTAGTTAGTCTTGAGTGCTGTACCTTTCATAGCCTTATTAGATAATTTATCGCTGTTGCTGTGCTTCTTGGCCGTCGTTTTTTCACTAGGCATGTATTGTATATCCCATCTCCTTTAACTGTAGTGGTGTGCTTAAATTGTTAGTTTATTAGTTAATTAGCTTGTTTAAGTTAGAGACCTTAACTGCCCGTTTCAGTTAGAGGGCTAGTAGTAGTGTGTTCCATGTGTGTGTCCTTTTCTGGCAGCTACTAGGTCCGTTTAAATTAGAGGACCTAGTGCTCGTTTAGTGAAACTCCAGTTCATTTTCCTTTCCCTTTAGCTTTGCTAGAAGTGCTGTGTTATTTTTTCTGGTCTAGACGTGTGCTTGTTTGATTTTACTTAGTCTTATAGTTGCTTTAGAATTTCTTCATCCCTACCATGTCCAGAGAAACTAGGGAGAAGGAGCATAAGCCTTCAGGCTTTAAGAAATGCCAAAAGTGTTCCCAAAAAATGTCCGTTACAGATGGACATAGTGTTTGCGTTTACTGTTTAGGAGCAGTCCATCTTCAGGAAACCTGCACATTCTGCCACTCCTTAAGCACCTGTGTTCTACAGGAGAGGAAAAGTAAAACGATTGTCAAAGGATTCTTGAAACCAACCTTTGAGCAAACTCTACAGAGTTCTTCTTCGACCTCGTCCAGTAAGTCCTCTTCCTTTTC
Source organism: Protopterus annectens (assembly GCF_019279795.1). Classification (NCBI taxonomy): domain Eukaryota; kingdom Metazoa; phylum Chordata; order Ceratodontiformes; family Protopteridae; genus Protopterus; species Protopterus annectens. The sequence continues at coordinate 26,344,460 of NC_056728.1, read as the reverse complement.
AAAGGGCAAACCAACCAAAAGGTAATCTCCAGTCTTTTCGGCTCAGTCTCAGCCTCCTGAAAAATTTACTAAAATTTCTCATGCATCGACCTCCTCTGCTCCACTGCCTTTGGAACCGATAGAGATAATTATCATTGATAAACCAAGCTCTTCGGCTCCAAGATCTTCGGAGCCGAAAGCAACCGTGACTGGGAATCCTGTCCATTGAACGTCCGCCGGTCCCCCTTACTTTGAGATCTCCCATCCTGGAGAGAGCTCGTTGATCAACCCTATCCTCCAGGTTTTCTAGGAGCCTGTCTGATTGTGACGTGGAGAGGGTGGTGAGCAGACTATTGATGTCGCCGGCACTGGCAAAATTATTCTCTGCTCCAACACAACAGGTTTTGGAGCCATCTAAGACAATTACATCCACTGTCTGTCTTTCCTCCTCCGAGCCAAGCTGGACCTTCGGAGCCGGAATGCCAAGTACCACTTGCTGTAGACCTTTCAGTTCCAGGACCCCTTTTGGATATTCCAGAATCGATCACTGCTCCGACACTCTTGGTGCTATCCGTGGTGCCTAGGAGCCGTAGCTCTCCAGTCGGCCCCATGCTGCTTCGGTTCTGAGTCTTCTCCTCAATGCCTCGGCTCGGTTGAGCTTGGCTCCTACAGCGGCTTTGGAGCTGGTCTCCCCAAAAGCCGGGGGTTTCCTGTGTTTCCTCGAAACCAGGGGTGTCTTCTGAGCCGGTGTGTTCGGCTTTCGAGCTGATGAGTGTGTTGTCCCCTCCTACAACTCTACACAGGGATACTGGCATTCATCCCTCCAAAGCTCCGGCTACTGTCTTGGCACCACCCCCTCCACCAGATAGCAGAGATTCAGAGCCTCAGGACCCCCCCATTGGGTGAACCCCACTCTTCCGAGGCCTCCCCAGAATACCCTTCTGAGGAGCCCCTTCAGAAGAGGACATGCAAGAGGAAGCATATAGACTCCCCTGATGAGTCTGTCATCTCAGGCACTGACTTTGAGGAGTCAGAAGGGTCCCCACAGTCGTCCTCTGAAGATATCTCATTTGCAGATATCCTTGAAATCCTAAAACAGAGAGGCGGCTGGAACACCATCACCTCATCTGATGAGGAGCCGGTGTACCTGAAGGCCTCTGGATCTCAACCTTCAGCCTCCTGGGTGTCTCCATCTTTTGATGAACTAAGAATTGGTCGAAAGGCATGGGAGTCACCTGACACTATGGAACCAGTCCCTCAGAGGCCAAACAAGTTTTTGTCAGCCCCCACCGGAAAAACTTTTCTTATGAAAGGTGTGCCTGTCGATGCTATGGTAGTGGCAGCAGCCACCAAGATGGAACTTTCTGAGACATCCTCATCTGTTCATCCTCTGAACAAAGATTCTCAAATGACAGATATGGGAAGCGTGTCTTTTTGTCAATGACTTTTACTCTGATCACTGAACTACCTCACACACTTTACAAGGCTACAAAGAGATCTGATCTCCTGAAGGAGCTAGGAGATGCTCTACAAGGTTCGTTAGGTGCGAGGGTGACAGAGAAAGTCACCTCCCAGCTGTCCACCTTAAATTCCACCGTCACCTCCTCCATGAGACTGATATATGCAGCAGATGGAGCGAGTAGGGCAGCCAGTTCAGGAGTTTCACTGAGGAGACACTCCTGGATGCGCTTCTGTAATTTTGCAGAACCTTTTAAGTCTACCTTTACCAATGCCCCCTTTTGATGGTTTCTCACTTTTTGGACTTAAAGTTAGACACACTCACCAGATGTGAGCAGGAAGGAAAAACTCTCTGTCGTTGGAGTATGTTTGTCAGTACCTGCAAGACCTTACCCTAAAGGTCAGAAGAATGGGAAAATGTGGTTCAAAAGATCCCGGGGAGCTTTCCAAGATGCATGAGGTGCATCCATCCCCGGGGGGCAACAATGGTAGACATCGTCCTAGAGGCAGAGGGGGTCTGCAAAACCAGGGTGACTGTGATTTCAAGGACGTCCCTACCAGCACTCCTGAAAGGAGGCCTATCTGGTCTATTCTGGAGGCAGTCTGGGGACATTTATCTTTGTAACCAGAAGCCTGGCAAAGTAACACAGCAGACAAGTGGGTACAAAGCATAATATCCAGAGGCTATTCCATTTTTCCATCCTTTCCCACTCATCAGAACATTCCCAGATGTTCCACCCAGTATTAAGGGAGCAAACAACTATAGAAATTCAAAAGTTGCTGGACAAAAGTCATCCAAAAAGTTCCCACAGACCAAATAGGATTCAGAACTTACTCAAGATTCTTTAGTGCCAAAAAGAACAGGGGACTGGAGACCCATACTGGATCTCAGCAAACTGAATGAATCTGTCAAAAAGTCCAAGTTACGAATGGTGACACTGCAGTCAGTACTTCCCATCTTAGGGAATGATGATTGGATGCACTCAGTAGATCTCCAAGATGTGTACTACCACATAAAAATGGACAGAGAGTCAAGGAGTCCTTTACGCTTCCAACTGGGATCCAGTCATTATCAGTTCCGAACTCTGCCCTTGGGTCTCAGTACAGCCCCCAGAGTGTTCCCCAAATGCATGTCAGTAATAACGTCTCACTTGAGACGTCTTGGATTCCAAGTGTTTCTGTTTCTGGACAACTGGCTACTCACTGCCACCACCAAGCATCTATTTCCACCCGACAGAATTTCTGGCCTCAGACAGCAAATACTCCACCTTCTTCCCGAGGACTAGGTTAAAGTAAAGGTAGTGCTGAAACTTGTAGGAACCATGGCTTCAACCATAACTCTAGTTCCTCTCACCAGGATGCATATGTGAGTCCTTCAGTGGCTCGTGTTTTCTCAGTGGTTGCTGCAAGAACTTTCTATGTCCCATCTGATCAGAATAATGGAGTCATGCAAGAGGGATCTATGGTGGTGGACTCAATTCAATCATGTGACCATCGGGAGACCCTTTATTCCACAACAACATGTTGCTACAGTGACCACAGACGCTTCCCAGATAGGGTGGGAGGGGGCATTATCTGGGAAGGACAGTCCAAGACGTATGGCAATACCACTGGGGCCATTTGCACATAAGTGTTCTAGAGATGAGAGCAGTGCTTCTGGCATTGTAGGCACTCCATGACTCTTCCACTAGGGACGATTGCAATCCAGTCAGACAATATTTCAGTGGTATGGTACATAAACTAGGAGGAACCAGATCATACCCACTTTATCGAGAGGCTCTGAGAGTTTGGCAATGGGCACTATCTTCCCAATGCTTTCTAGCAGCAATGCACATCCCGGGAAATCCAATGTGATTGCGGACAAGCTCAGCAGGGCAATATTAATGTCTCAAGTGGTCTCTAAACCTGAGCATAGCGGAACAGATTTTCAGGAAATGGTGCCAGCCTTGCTGCAATCTTTTTGCCACTCCATGAATACCAAATTCAGCAGCTACTTTGCCCTAATGCCCCCTCTGGGGGAGACACCAAGAGGCACCGTTGTTCACGATTGGCCCCCGGGACTTCTTTATGCCTTTCCCCCATACCCAAAGTCATCCAGAAAGCAAAATCCTTGGGATGCAGGCTGATTCTCATTGCCCCATATTGGCCTTGTCAGATTTGGTTCCCCTTCCTCTGGCCTCATCTGCAGGAGAAGCCACGGGTTCTGGATCCAGTTCCAGACCTGACCAATATGTCAGGAACACTTAATCCTTCTCTCCACACTCAATTTGACAGCGTGGCTGCTCCACTTCCAAACTTAAGCTTCTAGACTTCACTCCTGCAATCAGACACATTTTGATATCCTCTCATAAAGATTCTATCAGAAAATTATATACTAGTAAATGGAAGAGGTTCTCCTACTGGGTACAAACCAGAAACATTGACCCCTTCTCTGCTCCAATTCACTCCATTTTAGGATTTCTTACTGAGCTATTCCAACAAGGCTTGGCTGCAGCTACAGTTGAGTCCAACTGGTGGCAATCTCAAATAACATAATGTCACACAGATTGTGTAAAGCATTCTTAAAAGGCAGTTCTTTGAGACGACCTTTAAAAGAACCACTTCCTCCTTGGGATTTAAATTTTGTACTGTCTCATCTAATATTGCCGCCATTCGAAACCTCCTCATCTTGTGACCTCAATTTTTTTTCTTGGAAGACTATACTTCTAGTAGCGCTGCAAGAAGAGTCTCAGAGTTGCAAGCACGATCAAACCACCATATTTGATTTTCCTTAAGGATAGGTTATCGCTAAGAACTAATCCATCATTTGTACCTAAGGTTTATTCTCAATCCAGTCTAAACCAGTCTATTGAGCTTCGTCTTTTTTCCCAATCAACAAGGCAGAGTATAAACTCCACCAATTGGATGTGCATAGAAAACTCAGATTCTGTCTCCATAGAACTAAAGATTTCAGAAAATCAGACCAATTGTTCATCTCTTTCTCTGAAGCAAAAAAGGGCATGCCAGTTTCAAAAGTCACGCTTTCAAATTGGCTTTCAAATTGTATCACTTTTATATACACCTCCAATAATAGAAATTTGCCATTCAAAATTAGAGGTCACTCAACCAGAGCATTGACAACATCCTCTGCTTTTCCAGGCCAGAAAGTCAATGGACAGTATTTGTGCTGCTGCTACATGGGCAAATCCTCGTACATTTATTACTCCTTACAAAGTTGATTTGGCCTCCAGGGACAGGGCTTTATTTGGTTCCACTGTGCTCAAAGGTGTACTCCCGTGAGCCACCCAGGGAAAAGGTGCTAGGGACGCTGTCCCATCCAGTAAGAATGAAGGCGATATAGGACAACATAACATAAAGAAGTTATGTACTCACCATAACGTTCCATGTTTGTTGTCCATCTCGCCCTTCATTCTTACAACCCTCCCACCTTCCCCCATCCAAGGACTCCTAGCGGGACCTGGTGGACAGTTGTTTCCTCTCATAAATGAGCTCCTTTGACTTTGTTTTTCCTTGACCTGATGTCATATGGTTATTTTAATCTTTGTAATAGCTAGCAGCAAACTTGATCTGGAGATTACACTACTGCATGATAGGATACCTACTCTGCCATGAGCTAAGTTAGAGACTTCAAGCTAGTGTATTTGGCCGAGTCGGAGCTGAGGATTGGCTCCGAACCCATCCAGTAAGAATGAAGGGCGAGCTGAATAACAAACATGGAACGTTATGGTGAGTACATAACTTCTTTTTTTATAAGGTGCCTGAGGATTGCAAAGTCCTTTATAGGAGCTCCTCTGCTGACCCTTATATTGTTTGTTGCTTTTGATAAGCCATCTAAAACATTTGCATTCTACATAGCTGCTTTCCTCAAGGACAGCAGAATTATGGAGAGGCTTGGTAAGAAAGTGAATGCTTTTTGCCTTTAGAGCGGTAAACTGCCAGACACACATGACTAGTATGTCTTAGCTGTTCTTTCTCAGGCCTGTCAGGTTATTTCAGATCTTCCTGACTCTGAGGGGGAAAACTTCAGCTCTTTCTTTACTTAGGACATCATCTCAGGTTGCTCGACATTCTATTAAATGCAGCTAATGCCTCATCTAGGGCTGTTGCATTTGGTTCTATGTTGCATAGGTATTCCTGGCTTCAACTCCAACCTTTGCTTAATGATGTTAAGGCTAAGCTGATGGATGCCCCTCTTCAAAACAAATGTCTTTTTGGTGCTGCTGAGCTGTTTAAGTCCCTTCAGGAAAAGGGTAAGGCTTTACAGGATTTGAAACATTTTTGTGTCGCCTCTTCCCAAGTTTCAGAGGAATTACCCTAATAAGCCTGGCTCTGTCTGAAGAAAGTCCTGTCCTTCCCTCCTCTGCAAAGGCTACCCAAACCTCTTCAGCTCAGAAATCTCCTTTTCCTGACGAGCCAGGTGCTGTCTGTGACTATCCTTGCCCTGCTCTTCTCAGTCACATTCCTTTCGCTGACTCTTCCTATTTGGTTAAAGGTCATTCAAGATTCATGGGTTCTATCCTTAATCCGCCAAGGGTATTGTATGGTTTGGAAATGCCCCCCCCCCCTTTGGACATTCCTCATCCTCCTCAGGAACAGCTGCCCCTTTTTCCAGAGGTGCTTCAATGCCTGTTTCTCAAGGAGCAATTCAAGAAGTTTCAGTTCCTCAAAGGGGGGGAGGGATTTTACTCCAGATGTTTTTGGTCTTAGGAAATAAGGCACTTGGAGAGCAATTCTGGATCTTTCTCAGCTAAACACTTTTTGAAGGTTCCTTCCTTCCTTTTGGATGCTATTCCTTCATATCTTATTTCCTCCTCTTCTTCCTCTGGTATTTCTAGTTTCCCTGGATCTTAAGGATACCTATCTCCATATCCCTGTTCATCCCCTTTTCAGGAAGTTTTTACATTTGTCTGTTGCTTCCTTGCATTTTTAGTTCTCTGCGTTGTCCTTTGGCTTTCCTACTGCCCCATGGGTCTTCGCCAAATGCCTCACTCCTTTGATTGCTGTTTGTAGATTGAGGGGAATACAAGTCTTTCCGAACCTGGATGACCTGCTCATTCAGGCCTCTTTTCCAAAGATCTTACTTTAGCATCTTCACTTTGCTGTATGTCTCCTGCAAAGCATAAGGTTTACAGTACATTTCCAATAATTGCTCCCGATTTATTCTCAGGATCTTGTTTTTCTAGGGTGCAGGCTACAGACTTCTAATACTGGCATCGGTGCCTCTCCACAAGGCTTTAACTCAGATTGCATTCTTTCAATCCATTCTTCCTCTGGACTCTATTTCAGCCAGGGAGTTTTTAAGGGCTCTGGGATACATGTCTTTCACCATTTCTTTACTTCCTCTGGCCAGGCTTCATACAAGAAAGCTGTAGAGGCTGCTAATGTCAGTCTGGCTGCAACGTTCTCATCCTTTGAATTTTCCAGTTCCCCTTCTCCCCTGTCTCAAGCTGGACCTTCAGTGGTGGTTTCATCAGTTATCCATCAACCCAGGGCTTCCAGTTCTCTACTAAGGAACTCTTTACAAATGCCTCAAACATGGGATGGGGAGCCTCTTTCGATCCTCTGAACGTGCAGGACCTTTGCTCTCTTCGACAAAAGAAAGAGCACATCAGTATCAGAGATGAGAGCCCTTCTCCTGGCTGTTCAGGCTTTTCATTTTCTCTCTTTTCTAGGGCCCCTCAGTCTTCACAGGCAATACCCCAGTGATGTATATCAACAAGCAAGTGGTGACAAGATCGCTCCTGTGGAGACTGGCTCTTCAGGTTTGGGATCTAGCTGTCCAGTATCTGGTAACCATTCAGACAGTTTTAAATTCCTTATGATGAGAACTTTGTGGCAGATTTCCCTGAGCAGGTCCTTCACACAATCTCAGGAATGGATGCTTCACAGAGATGTTTCTGGGTATTGTCCACCAGTGGGGTACTCCTCAAGTAGATCTTTTGCCTCCCCTCCGAACAGACAACTTCCTCTTTTTTCCACCTATGTCCTCTGGAAGATTGATGCCATCTTGTTTTATTGGAAGTGGATGTTTCTTTATGCCTTCCCTCGCATTCCTCTTATACAGAGGGTCCTGTTAAAGATTGAAAAAGATGCTCCTATAATCTTTTTGGTGACTTCTGTTTGACTCTGACAGCATTGGTTCCCTCTTCTGCATTTAGCCAAGGAATGTTATCACCAGATACTTCACAGGTTGGACCTACTCACACAAGACAAGGGGTCTCTCCATCCATCCCCACTTGTCCACTCTTCACCTAATGTTGTGGGAGACAGGGTTTTGATCCCTTTTAGGCACCTTTTTTTTCTGAGGATGTGCTTTGGGTCCTACAGGAGGCCAGAAAGCCAACTACCAGAAAATCTTAGTTATCCAAATGGAAGGGATTTTCTGTCTGGTGTTTTTCTCCTAACCTGAATCCACTTATTGTGGTATTTCCTTTGGTTTTCTTATTTGTGTAAATTGCTTCATGCTGGGATGACATATTCTTCTTTTAAAGCCCACCTATCAGCTGTTTCTGCTTGTATGCCTTTGACTCCCACTTTGGCTTCGAGATTTGAAGTGAAACAAAATCTTAAAGGTGTCCTTCACATTAGACCTCCCAGAAGGCCTTTTCCTCCTTCCCGGGACCTAAATTTTGTTTTGGAAAAACTGACTCCGGCTCTTTTGAGCCTGCAGTGTCATCTTCCTTACAGCATTGTACTTGGAAGACTGTTCTTTTTGCCTTTACCTCAGGCAGACAGGTTTCCGAGCTACAAGCACTTAATGGCTGTTCCTCATGTTTTGTTTTTTCATAAGTACAGTGTCTTTGTACTAATCCTTCTGTTATGCCCAAGGTGGTTAATGAGTTGTCTCTTGACCAGTCTATTCATTTGCCCATTTTTTCCCTTCTCCTGAATCTGCTAGTGAGAAGGTTCTTCACACCCTAAATTTGCGTAGACCACTCCGATATTATTTGGACAAAACTAAAGCCATTGATAAATCTGAGCAGCTGTTTGTTTCCTTTCATCCTAGGTCTGTAGGTGTGACTGTTTCCAAGCACCATTTCTTCCTGGATATCTAAAGCGATTTCCTTTTTTATTCCTTTCATGGGAAAAACCTTCTTTGAATTCTGTTCCTAAGGCAGCTACTTGGACTTCTATTCATACTTGTACCAAGCACTACAAGTTGGATGTTGTTTCTAGGGCTAGAGCCAGTTTTGCCAGGGCTATCCTGCATGGTTTTCTTGAGGGTCCTGCTGCTGATCTTTCCTCTTCCCACTTTTCTTCCTGAACATTTGTACTCTCCATAACGTAAAGAATAGTGTAATAGTGATATGGAAGGACATGGTATAGTTGTGTAAAATCTTACCATAACAGTCTTCAGTGTTGCAGTATTCGCTTCCTCTCTGTCCTTCCCCTGTTCCTTTTCTACTTCTAGATTTACTTATTACCTCATTGTGTCTTTAGACTGTTCCTACTAGGGCTCTACAGTTTTGAGGATGTTACATCTGTATGTTACCTTTATGCCCTGCACAGGCAGCATGTGTGAGATGTACGTTGTACCTATTACAGCCTAAAGGCTTTGGTATACTGTCCAAACGTCAGTCTGCCCTTGGCAAGGGATCCCTATTGTAAAGAATACTGCTACAGTGAAGAGGACATCTAATGTCCACAGAGGTACCTAACCAAGAGGATTACTGGCCTCAAACAGTTGCCCTATGCAGCACGATTGAAAAAGCTAAGACTGTTCTCTGTTGCGTACCGCTTTCTCAGAGGCGATCTCTGTCTAATGTACAGAGCCATGTCCATCCCAGAATTGTTGAAAATGCTCCATCTTAGCAAAACCAAATCTACTCGAGCTACACGCCCTAGGGATATAAACCTCAACACAACAATGAATAGAACATGCTGGAGGGATAATTCCCTTCGCAGAGACTTCCCTTACTATTGAACAGGGTCCCGATCTACACAAGACAGAGCCCCTCACTATCACTCTTCAAGAGGAACCTTGATGAGTGGATGGGTAACAGAAAGTTCACACTGGGGAGCACACCAACATCACTACTACATAGGGGCCAAGGGTACTAGCTGCTAGTACAAGGGTCTAGGGAACTACTAAAGGGGTGGTGAATACCCAACGTGGCTTGGCTAATATATGCCTTTGGGCAGATACCCCAGTACCAACCTATGAACCTATGCTATAGTAAGATTTTACCCAACTGTACTTTCTTCAGGTAGCCCTGACTTATCTGATGTTCATCGTGCTATGCTGCTGCAGTCATCACACTTGGGTTATCCTGCCGTCAGGCAGTCCCGCAGTCAGCCTGAATTCCAAAGCCTTGGTCCGGCGTCTGTTGTCGTCACTTCTTCCCTGACGTCAGTGCGGCAGGGGTATAAGAGGCAGTCAACGCCATTTTCTTCAGTCTTTCTTGTCGCGCGGTGCCCGAAGCAGAAGCAGTTCGCAAGTGCCGGTCGGCCAGCTCCTGAGATTTCCGAACAGAATTTCAGCCGAAGTCTTCTATAAAGCTAAGTACCCCGTCGGGGAAACTTTTCTTGCCTCAGACCGATGTCCGACAAAGTTAATAATTGTATTTCTTGTGGGAAGCAAATACCTCATAAGGATTTTCATTCTTATTGTATTCCTTGCCTAGGCCCAGACCACGACGTTTCTGGTTGTCGGTTTTGCACTAGGTTCAATAAACGCACTATTAAGCGTCGGGCTGATACCGCCCGACATTATTTTGGCAGAAAATTCAACTACATTATGTAGTCGGAACCTCCGACAACTGCTGTGTTTAAAAAATGCAAGGACAAAGACCGGCAGCCTAGACCTAGACCAGATACCAAGGTCTCGGTTAGGCCTGCTGCCGGATCTTCGGTACTCAGTGAGGCGTCTACGCAGCCCCGGACTACCGCAGATTTAGAAAATACGACTACCTCTCAGTCAGAATCTACTGGGCCACTGGAGCTGGTTCCTCCTCTACTCGCGGACGCCAGCCCTGGCGGCGATCTGGAGACTATGGACAGGCCTTCGGTTTCAGAAGGCATCTTTAAACCGATGACTCTCTCCGTTAAGTCTTACGCTAAGCTTCCAAAGGTTAAGAAACTGGGTCCACAGACTCCCACACAGGCTGCTATGCCTAAAAAACAGATGCTCAAAATGGCGGAGGACCTGTTTACCCTTATCAGAGGTTCTCAGCCCCCTCCTGACAAAAGGGCTAGACTGGAGGAAGATTTACCTCCTCCTGACCAGGAATCCATTTCTTCAGCAGACTCTGAGGAACAGGATTACTCTTTCCCTCTCTATGAAGACTCAGATGCTGAGGAGTCTATTCCCTCTGTTCCCCCCCCTGAAGACTTCTCTTTTTCTCCCTGTACACCATGAGAGAGCATTTCCACTGGGAAGGACAAGATTACTCTGACTTCAAGAAAAGACTCCCTGAGTTTCTTCTACTACCTCAGTATAGACCCCCTAGCCATTCCTCCTGTTTTAGACATTCTGGATGATGTCTACACTGAATCCAGTCTAAATCCAGATTCCTTACCTCCAGCTCCACCTAAACCAGACAGATACTACCGAGTCCCTGACTCTCACAAGTTTTTATACACAAGCCCTGCTACAGACCCAGAAACCATTTCCCAGGGTCCCAAAGGGGTTAAGGCCTCTACTGCTAAGAATCCGCTACCTGCGGAAATAAATTCCAGGGCATTAGAAAATGGGGGAAAAAAGTCTATACCTCTGCCACTTTGGCCATGGGGACATTAAACTGCCAATTCCACACGATTAAATACCAGCAGTACTTGCTTACTCAGTTAAAACAGAAAATGATCCCTCAAATAGATCAACTAGATTTCAAAGGGATGCAAGATTTGTTGCATGCAGCAGAACAAGTGGGAAAACATACATTGCAGTGTGGTTTTGATTCTTTGGAGGCCTCATGTAGAGCAGCAGTCACAGGGTCTGTAATACGTAGACATGCTTGGCTAAAAGAGCAGACCTTACCAGAACATGTCAAAGCAAAGTTACTGGATGCTCCACTGCAAAAGGATGTGTTATTTGGTGTCAAAGCAGAGGAAGTGTTAAAGAAGATGGAAGAAAAGGCAAAATCAATGCAAACAGTTAAAGATTTCTTACAGGTACAACCTCCTCATTTCAGCAGAAACTAGCCATCAAACTGGTCCTTTCCTGCTTCAGACAGACCCCAAAGGGGCAGGTACAGACGCCCTAGGGGCAGAGGCCAGCCACAAGGTACCTTCAGGCCTAGACAATGGCAAACAACAAATCAAAGAGGGGGAGACGACAGATCTCAACCCTTCAGAAAACAAACTCAATGACTTTCCTCTTCGCCTGCCAAGCAAAATTGCCCAGGCAGCACCTCTAGGAGGAAAATTGGCTCTTTTCCCACAAAATTGGCACATCATAACAAAGGACAAATGGGTTCTGGATATTATTACCCGAGGCTACAGATTTCATTTTCACACTTTACCACGGATGAGAGGCATGCCAAATCTGCCAACAAATCAATGGGCAGAGGCACAAAACAAATTTCAGACCTCATGAACATGCAAGCAATTCAAAAGGTACCTGCAAAGGAGCAGGGTCAAGGATTTTACTCAAGACTGTTTCTAGTACCAAGAAAGGACAAAACCTGGAGACCCATCTTAGACCTGTCAATTCTAAACCCCTACCTGGACATTCCCACATTCAAAATGGCTCACACTACAGCAGCTTCTTCCCATGCTGGGCAAGGAGTCTTGGCTGGTAACGTTGGACCTCCAAGAGGCATACCTGCATGTCCCTATCAGACAAGATTGCAGAAGATATCTCAGATGTTTGGCAGGCACAACGCATTATCAATTCTCTGCATTGCCCTTTGGCTTATCTACTGCACCCAGAGTATTCACGAAATGCCTGGCATCAGTAATTGCATACTGCAGACAGCAAGGAATACAAATTTATCCATATCTGGATGACTGCCTGATCCAAGCAGACAGCAAAGGCATCCTACTACAGCATATGGCATTTGTAACAAAGTTGCTAAGTTGCCTAGGGTACACAGTAAACAAAAAGAAGTCAAAACTAATACCCTCACAAGAAGTAATTTTCCTGGGTGCCAGCTTGAATACAACGGCCCAGATGGCTTACCTCACGCCAGACAAGCAAAAACAACTGGCTCAGTACTTCAAAAGGATGGCAACTTCTACCCAGCTCACTGCAAGGAAATTCCTGCAGGCATTGGGGTACATGGCATCCTGCATTCAACTAATTGCATATGCAAGACTGCATATGAGAAAACTACAATATTACCTAAAAAGTGTATGGTCCCAACACAGACACAGCCTCGAAGCAAGTATAACTCTTATTCCCTTTCTTCAAAAAGAGTTTCTATGGTGGGCTCAAGCATGCCAAGCAAACAAGGGCCTTCCTTTTGCCTCACCTCCAGTAAACCAAACCTTGACAACAGATTAATCAGACTACGCCTGGGGTGCACACCTGGCAGGACAATGCATACAGGGCAAATGGTCTGCAAAACAAAGGCAACTACACATCAATCAAAAGGAGATGCTAGCTGTAAAAAATGCACTAACAGCCTTCAAGGAGCTCTTGCAACCAGGACAACTTCTAATAAGGACTGACAACACCACAGTTATGTGGTACATCAACAAACCGGGAGGAACGCACTCCTACCACTATGCAGACAGGCAATGGACTTGTGGAACACAGCATTAACTTACCAAGTACAACTGCAAGCACAATTCCTGCCAGGAAAAGAAAACTTTTTGGCAGACAAATTAAGCAGACATTTGACAGACCCTCACGAGTGGAGACTATACCCACAAGTATTCTCAATGATAACTCAAAGGTGGGGACCACCAGACATAGATCTGTTTGCCTCAACCAACAATTGCCAGCTACAAAAATTTTGCACAAGGACTTATCCCCTGGCCTGGAAAGTGGATGCCCTATCATTCAGTTGGACAGCATTGTCAGTCTATGCCTTCCCACCTCTGCCTCTACTGACCCAGGTATTACTGAAAGCCAGATCAGAGAGACCACAGATGATCCTCGTTGCTCTGGACTGGCCACATCAGCACTGGTACCCACTACTATGAAACTTGACTTGCAGCCCTCCATGGATCTTACCTCAATTCCCTCTGCTGTTAACCCAACAAAACTCTCAGATCCTTCACAGTCAACTAAGGACCTTAAATCTAGCTGCATGGAAAATACCTTAAATTGTCAAACAACACTTCTCTCAAAGGACGTCCAAAATGTCATTTTGGAGGCCAGGAGGCCCAGCACCAGAAAAATCTACTCAGACAAATGGAAAAGATTTTGTGTATGGAGCCAGGCCAGAAGCCTAAATCCTGGCATCCCAAATATCCCGCACATACTTCAATATCTAACTGAGATGCTACACAAAGGCCTTTCTTTCTCATCCATAAAGATCCATGCTTCAGCCATTTCAGCTCAGTAGGATATGGTTCCTCCCATTTTCTCTCATCCTTTGCTAAGGCAGTTTCTCAGAGGGGCAAAAAATATAAGACCCCCCCAGAAAACCACCAACTCCAACTTGGGATCTAAATTTTGTTCTGGAAAAATTAACACTTCCTCCTTTTGAACCAGCCTATTCAGCAGAGCTTCAATACTTGCCATGGAAGACAGCCCTGCTGCTAGCTATCACCTCAGCACGCAGAGTCTCAGAACTGCAGGCACTTATGGTAGTGGAACCTTTCATCATTTTCCATCAGGACAGAGTATCTTTACACACCAACCCTTCCTTCATGCCAAAGGTAGTATGCAGTGTGGCTCTCAATCAGACCATACAATTGCCCACCTTTTTCCCAAACCCACAGAATAAAGGAGAAAGACTCCTTCACTCTTTGGACATTTACAGACAGTTACGTTACTATTTGGACAAGACAAAGGCCTTCAGAAAATCTGACCAACTCCTTGTATCCTATGCACCAGGCTCAGAAGGAAAGGCTATTTCAAAACAGACCATCTCCAAATGGATAGCACATTGCATCCGCTTTTGCTACTCACACCACGGGAAAGCAGTGCCTACTAGTATTAGGTCTCTCTCTACCAGGGCTACAGCAACCTCAGCAGCCTTCCTCCGAGGAGTCCCAACAAAGGACATTCTGGAGGCAGCTACCTGGAGTTCAGTGCACACCTTCACCAAGCATTACCACCTTCCTCTATATTCAAAAGCCAGAGCTGGGTTTGCCACTGCAGTTCTGCAGGGCATCTTAGCTGCACCTAACCCAGTTTAGCTCCTACCACCCAACCATAGCTTTGGGACTCTACCCAAGTGTGATGACTGCAGCAGCATAGCGCGATGAACATAGTACAGTTTTGTACCTACCATAAATGTAGATGTTCGAGTGGTTATGCTGCTGCAGTCCAGGTTACCCTCCCTCCATCCCCTCTACCTAACAAGGCTTTTCTTATACCTCCGTGTACTTCAACCTTTGGGATGCATGTCTATATGGTGTATTTGCTTACAACTAGTACCATTGTTTTGCACTAAGGTATGTTTTACAAACTTCTTATTTTGCCTTCTTAGTATGGGGCACCTGACATCTGGGGCAAGAAAAACTGAAGAAAATGGTGTCGGCTGCCTCTTTTATACCCGTGCCGCACTGACGTCAGGGAAGAAGCGACGACAACCGACGCCGGACCAAGGCTTTGGAATTCAGGCCCGACTGCAGGACCACCTGACAGCAGGATAACCCAAGTCTGATGACTGCAGCAGCATAACCACTCTAACATCTACATTTATGGTAGGTACAAAACTGTACTTTTCTCAGTTTTTATATTGTACTCCACCAACCATGTTACCAGTACTTTAACAATTCCTGACACATATGCTGACTTCATAATTTCTTTATAACCCATGCCACATTGTCAAAATGTTCTATATTTGTTTGCAATAACTATTGGCAGAATCCTTTGAGACCTCACATAGCACTAACCTGGCCTCTTCATTACTGTATAAAATGTCCAATGTCTCTTTAGTTAGTGTTCCCTTACTTAATCTTCATTTCACTCAATATGTCCTGTCCAGTGTTTCACTCTACATGCCTTCTGAATACTCTTCATTGTAATTCTATAATAGCTAGTAGCTTCAGCTTTTTCTCCATTTTCCTATGTGAATCTAGTAACACACCACATTTATGCTCCTTGTACCCCTTTCTTTCCATTCATTTAATACACTTTAAAACACTTTTTGCTTAGTATTCATCTCTGTAACCCATTGTCCCAGATACAGAATACTATCTGATCAACTTAAATAGCATATCCAGCTCTTCCCCATTAATGAACTTTACTAGCATAAAATCTGAAGCAATATCTATTCAGTCTGGTATCTGTAATGTTCAGTCTGCATTTAAATATTTCATTATTTCTTCCAAAAAAAAGTTTGACCTTTTGGGTCTGTCATCCCCTACCCCATAGTCTTTTTGCCCACTGTCTGTCAGCTGTCAGCCTGTGCATAGTCAAATGGCTTATTCATTCCCATCATTGGTGAGAGTCAGCCAGGAGAAGCCTTCATTGAGAGAGCCATTGGGGTGGCTGAAGGGTTTTTCTTCATTGTCAGCCGAGATGGAAGGGTCATGCACTGGGTTGTCCATGCGGGTAGTCTCTCTCTCTTCTGCAAGAAGCCCCTTTTGCCTCTCTTACAGCATGGGAAGTAGTCTCAACTGGAGGAAATTGCACTTCCCCATGTGCTTCACGTGTGCACAGTACCCTCCTCCCAAGAGAGGTGAACTGGCCACACCCCTTCTCTCCTCTCTGTCTCCCTGCCTGGCTTCTTCAGTGGCAGGCAGGGCCAGTGATTTGAACCCCTGTCACCTGGATCACAGTCTGTCCCTCTATGCCATGAAACTAGCATCTACTATTTCTTTTACTACTCTTTTTTTAATCTTGCAGTAAATGAAGAGCCCTCTCTTTTTTTTTTCCTTGCAGAAAAAACTTTGTAAATTTTTTTCCACATTCCCGTTTTTATTTCTCTTTAATATTTTTTGTCCTGCTTTTCCATCATTATGTCAAATTCTTTATTTTTGATACTTTTGTATTACTTGTCAAACACTTCCTCCTCCTCCATAATTTCGCTCCCAGAAATCAACAAAGTGTAAAGACGACAACTTTTTTGTTGCTGATTTAAGTCTGTATAGCTTATCAGGAACTGAAAGCGCAACTGCAAGTTATCAAAACTTTGTCAGATGATATAAGAGTGTCATTTGGTCTTGGTAAATGTGCACAAGCAGCCTTTAAAGCGGGAAATCAGCAGCACCAAGAACACATCAGTTTGGGACAGGAATGCAATATAACATCTTGAGCAAGAGGAAGTGTATAAATTATTTCAGTGCTGATGAAGGATCAGGAGTAAAACTAGAAACAGCATTGACATCTAGGAACTAAGTCCAAGCTATAAACCAGTTTGCTCTTCCTGTCCTAGTTTTGGAGTGATTGACTGGCCCCAAAATGTGTTGGATAGCTTGGACAGGAAAGCAAAAAAGAAGCTTCATGCTCATCAAATGATTTATAAAAAGCGGTGCATACCAAGACTATATGTTTCCCATTCTGAAGGAGGTATGGGCCTTCTCGACGTTGATAACATGTATAGATCTGTGATAGTGGGACTGCATGCATATCTGCTGACCTAACAAGACTCAAACGAAGTGAAAGTTTTGAAGTATGAGGAGAATAAGTCTAAGATTACTGTGCTTCTTAGTTTAGCAGAAGCATATCGGCATCAAGTGGGAATGGAAATTAAACCAGAAGTGGATAAAAATCAGGCAGAAACTGAATGCACCAGAAAACAAAAGAATGTAAGGTGAAGGATCGGATGAGAAGGAGAGAAATGTGGAAAATGCACAGTCATAGTTGCAAGTATAGGAAACTCTTGGAAAAACCTCATATTGATCAGGACTGAATGCAGGAATGGTTAAGGAGACATGAATTTAAACCAAAAGATGAAAGGTTAATATTGGCAGCTTAAGATAGTGGACTCCGTACAAGTTGGTTTACAAAGTCCATTGAACATGTAGGTTTTGTAAAATAGAACTGGAAACAGTTGCACATCTTGTTGCTGGTTGTGAGGTACTAATGGTAGAAGGACTGTATACTGAAAGCATAATAATGTAGCAAGATTGTTGCATTGGGGATTGTTCAAACATTATAATGTTGAAGTTGCTGAAAAACACTGGAAACGTGAGCCACAAAGCCTCATAGAAAATGTCTATCATGGGATCATCCATTGCCAGCAGTTCAAATAATAGATGCAGGAAAACCAGATGTAGTAGTCCATGAAAAGAAGACGGAAGTAGCATTGATTACTGAAATCACTACACACAGTGACTACAGTGTCTTGCATACAGAGAGAGAGACAAAGTCATAAGTACCATGATTTGCAGGCAGAACTGAGGGGAATGTGGAAAAAAGATACCCAGACAGTTCAGTAGTAGTAGGAACAACGGGTCTTATAAAAAAATCATTTGCAGCCTTACTTAGATACGTTACCGATGCATGTTACTCTGTAGGAATTGCAGAAGTGGTCATTCCTGGGCACATTGCGGATGTTGCAACAAGCACTTCTGGCTAACATCAAAGACTGAAACATTGCTAATTTCATGAACTGTAATTCTACCTTGACTTGGGAATAGGGTCCATTCACATCATGGTATTTGAAACCCAAAAGACTTGGATAAATTAAAAAAGAGGAAATACTGCACCTTATTTTCCTTCACTTGTAAATTCCCACACCCCACTTTACTCCAGTAGAATTGCATCATGCAACTGACCCAGCTGTAGCTTTGTAATGTGCACAGTATCCTCAGCCATTTCCACATGCAGCTGCTGCATCTGTTACTACGTAGCCACCGCTGTTTTCTTTGTCTGACAAGGAAGCTTTTTTTCCAGCACCCATTGTCAAAACGAGTAGCAGTTGCTTTATTTATTCAGACATTAGGTTTTTTTTTGACATTATTCAACATTATTCAACATTATTTACACATTTTTGCACTTTTGTCTTCCGCGGTGGTGCAGCGGTAGCATTGTTGCCTCACAGCAAGAGGTTCTCCCGCTCGATTCTCTGCTTGTGTTGGGAGTGCCTTCTGTGTGGAGTCTGCATGTCCTCCTGGCGGTCGAGTGGGTGTTCGAAAGACATGCGTTGAATGGGCGAGCCTTCGTCGGGCTGGCAACTCGACACCATTAAAAAAAAAAAAAAAACTTCTAATCATTAGCGGATCGGAGTTCCGCTGTGCCCCTAACCGGGAAAAGCCGAAAGACAAACAACAACATCAGTAATAGAACACAATTTTAATGTGCATTTTCCCCATTCCTGTGTCCTCGATTTTCTTCTATCCACCTCAATTGCTTTTTCCAAGACCATTTTCTTATTTTTGACAATATATCCTCACCCCTTCTGTTTCTGTTATATAATAGTCCTCCACACCTTCTTTTCCACAATATCCAGATTGTAACAGTGAATTCTTTGTGCTTCCTGCATTTCTTTCATAGTAGTCTCCTTTTCCAGTTTTGCTTTAGTACTGTTAGATTTTTTAACACACTATTCTTGCTTCCAAATTTTTTCATGCATTTTATCTACAAATCTTTCCACTACTTCCATTTTTTTGTTTGGATCTTAACCACCCTCTTCATCAAATACCTCTATTCTTCCTCCTTTCATTCTCGCATATTTTCTTAAATAAGGTGACACCGGGTTTATCTTTTTAAGAAAAATCTTTGCCTAATTAACAGATTTTTAACTTTGTTTTTTGTCATACAACTGTCTTACTCTTTCCCTTTTTTCTCAATTTCTACTTGAAACTCTTCCATTATTTCTTTGTTTTATTTTTAGTTTTCATTCTGTTTTCTACCATTAAAATACTTCTCTACATTTCTTTAAACACTACCCATCATACAAACCAGTTTTCATAAAATTCCTTCATTACTTTGTTTTTCCCATAATTTCTTACTGTCTAGCTTACTAACTTCACCAGTTAACCCATTTTATTAGTTTCCTTTTATTCTCTGTGATCAGAAAACAGTTTCATATATCCTCCTATTTTTTTCATTACGTTAGATCATGTTACATATATTTATTTTAAATATCCCTCTGATAAGTCCATTCTCCTTTTCCTACCTGTAGTTCTCCACTTTTTATAATTTCTTTCATAGGTTCATAGGTAGGCACTAGGCTATCAGCCCGAAGGCCTACGTAAGCGTAGCCAACAGGGTTCCCTGGCTTATGCCACCCAAGAAAGTTGTTTTCCTGTGCCACTGTCGAGCAGAGACACACAAGTGATCCCCAGGATGCATCTCCTTTTTCCCATCCACTCATCAAGATTTTTCTTGGAGTACTAATGAAGCACTTTGCTTGACATAGATGGGTAGCCTGTTCCAGAGTATGGGAAGTCTCTGGGACAGGAATCTATCCTTCCAGTATGTCCTGTTTATTGCAGTGACAAGGTTTAAGTCCCTAGACAGTGTAGTTCGGAGGGATTGGGATTTCTTTAGGTGTAGCATGTCCAACAGCTCTGGGTTTGACATAGCTTTATATGTTAGGCAGAGATCACCTTGGAGTATGCGATATGCTATGGAGTAAAGCTTGAGTTTTTTGAGACCGTCAGTGTAGGGCATCTGTTTGAGGCCAGTAATCCTCGTTGTGAGGTACTTCTGTGGCCTTTCCAGCTGCTGCAGATGTCTTGTGAGGTACATTCCAAAAAGGGAGTTGTACTCTATAATGGGTCTGAGTGTCGAGTAGAGGGGAACAATGACCTCCCTTTTCCTGGATGAGAACCCTTTTATGATGGTGTGCCACGTCGAAGGATTTCCTGACTACTGTGGCAATGTGACTATCAAAGGACAGACTACTGTCCACCTGGGTCCCAAGGTCTCATCACACATTCGGTGTTAAGTAGACTGCTGTCTATGTAGTAGTTCATGGGTACAGAGTTTTTACCAAAGGGGATGACTATGCACTTTTTGGCATTGAGCTTGAGGCCATGGCTCTGACACAAGGCATCTGTTTCAGTGAGGCCCTTCTATAGGATTTCCACATCATGTGGGAACTCAACTATGGTTCCTAGTTTGCAGTCATCTGCGAACTTCATTAGCCAGAGGCCTTCTGTGTTGGCCTGTACTTCAGAGAAGTAGATACCAAACAGGAGAGGTCCCAGGACTGAACCCTGTGGTACTCCACTTGTGACTGGTTTGAGGTCAGATTTGGAGTGTGCAACCTTTACATTGTGGGTTCTGTTAGTGAGCCAGTTGGCAACCCATCTTGTGATGTAGGGATTTATACCTAGTTTAGTGAGTTTAGCTATAATTTCAGAGTGAGGGATGGTGTTGAAAGCCTTGACGAGGTCAAGATAGGCTGTGTGAACCACCTTACTCTCATCTACGGCTTTGGTGACTACCTCAAAGAAGTCAGTCAGGTTCAGGACGCATGATCTGCCTTTCACAAACTGGAATTGGGTGGGATCCAGAGTTTGGAGGTTACCAGTGTCTTTGAGTTCCATGATGATACATTCCATGGCTTTGCAGACCAGGCTCATCAGGCTAATAGGGCGATAGTTCCCGGGATCAGTAGTGGCGCCCCCTTTGTGGAGTGGGATAACTGTTGCTGTATGCCATTCAGTGGGCACAAAGCCTGATTGAGAGGCTATGATTAAACATGGTGTTTAGGTGGGGAGCCAGTTCGTTCTGAAGTTCATGTAAAATGCAGCCTGTGATGTTGTCTGATCCCATGGATGCTGTGTTTTTGGCTTTAGAGTGTGCAGCTTTTACCTGTGTAGTTGTGATTACAGGGACTCTGCATTCTTCCTGTATAGATATGGGCCCTTGGGGATAAAGTTAGCACTGAACCTGTCTGCCAGGATGTTGGCAATATCAGTTGGTTCTGTAATTTTCGTGCCGTTGTGCTGCAACTCGGAGCAGATCTGGGTGTTGCCATTGAGATTCTTGACATAGCTATAGAATGCTTTGTGGTTGTCCTTAGAATCAGTGGTGATTTTGTTTTTGTAGCTACCTTTGGAGGATCTTGTAGGGTATCACAGCTTCTTACTGATGCTGACCAGGGAGCTCCCTCCACTCATGGGATTTTACTCTTTTGCAACAATTTCTTCCTTCTGTTGTACAGTTTGTTTATGGCAGGGGACCACCAGATTGTCTTCCTTTTTTGGAGGATAGAGTCTTGGTTATGTTTAGGATAGCACGGTCTATGCACTCGTGTAAGTGCTTATAGAGTGCATCTGTAGGATTCAGCAGTTGTAACTGTATTGTCCATCTGCATGGGTGTCATGAAGTTCACTGCTTCTGTCTTAAGCATGAAGTTGGCTTTGGAGAATTTTTTTACCATGCTTTCCTTAATGGGGGTTGGAGGCAGGATGTGGATATCAAGGGTGATTAGCTTATGGTCGGATCGGACCAACGAGGAGTTGACTTCAGTTGTCGAACACCGGTCACTCATGTTGGTAATGACTAGGTCTGTGATATTGTTGCCCCTGGTGGGAGTGTGGATAAGTTGATCCAGGGCATTAGAGTTTATGAATTCCAGAAAGCGTTGTGTGAAGGAGTTGGTACATGAGAAGTTTTCCCAGTTAATGGTGGAGTAATTGAAATCGCCCATTATTAGGGCGTTGAACCCTAATATTTTCCAGTACATCAGGAAAAGAGGAGTGGGAATCTTGGGGCATGGTGGGGGATCTGTAGCAATCTACAAGTTGGATTGCAGTTTTGCCAAGAGTTAGTTGCACTTGGATAACCTCAAATGCATTATGCTGAGCAACTAGCCTGGAGGTGTGGACATCCTTAATGAATATGGACACACCTTCATCTTTGGTGTTACTGTCCAGGTTACATGGCCGAAAAGTGTGGTATGAGTTAATATAGCCTGGTAGTGCAGGGGTGCTCTCTGGAGCCTTGAACCAGGTCTCAGTCACTGCACAGATATTGATGTTCTCCATTTTAAGGAGTGCCTCGAGTGAGTACATTTTGAGATTTAGACTTCTAGCATTGAGTAGCATTACCCTCAGTTTGTGCTTGCCTGTTCCTGTTACAGTGGTGAATTTGTCATTTGAACCTTGCCTAAAAAAGGCACTATAGGGTGGCAAGAGCCTTAGCCGGTATCCGGAATCACAGGGGCAGGCCATCTCTGACAAAGCATCGTGGTCTGTTAACCGTGTTTTCCCAAGCAGACAGATACTGGATCCCCTTAGAATAACGCCAGAAGCTTAGCCAATTGTTGAAGTCAATCATTTTGTCCTTGTACTGCGGTATCATTCTGGGCGATGGCAGAATGCTACTCAGGGTTAGGATCATACCTGCCTGGGCTACAAGATCGGAGAGCTCTTCCATGTCTCTTTTCATGTAGTCCAGGGAGGTACATCTCCCGTCGTTCACACCAACGTGGACAGTGACAGAGTCATATTTGTACTTGTGGAGTGACGTGAGTGCGTGGTTTATGTTGGCGGATCCTGACACCCGTCAGGCAGCTGACAGTAACCTTCTCCTTGTTTAGCCTGGTGAGTGGAACATCAGTGTGCCTGACTATAGAGTCACCTATGACTAGTGTGTGGATACATTGTTTTGACTTATTGGCTGTTGTTGAGTGGCACACTGAGTCTGTGGGCTGTGTGTCATTTGGGTTGTGTTGGGAGTGGAAGTTGCTTGCGTTTCTGCTTTGGAGGTCTCTGTTGCTTGGGCAGATGATTGAGAGCCTCCACAAATGTTTGTTTTTCTGTGTGGATTTTGTTGGTGTATATTTAGTGAGACTATGTGATAAGTGTGGTGTGGTGCAAGTGATGTCCTTCAAGGATGCATCTGCAGTCTTTACAAATGGGTTGTCCTGTCGTCAGGTAGCCCTTCGGTCGGCCGGATTCCAAAGTCTGGGTCTGGCTTCGGCTGGTGTCGCACTTCACCCGACGTCATTGCGGCAGTTATTCGGGTATAAAGGCATCAGCCGACGCCATTTTCCTCAGTCTTTCTTGCCGCGTGGCGCCCGAAGCAGAAGCTGTTCGCAAGTGCCGCTCGGTCAGATCCAGAGATTACTACTACCGAATACTTCTTCGAAGACTTCAATAAAGCTAAGTACCCCGTTGGGGACTCTTTCTTGCCTCAGCCGATGTCAGAGAAAGTTAATAACTGTTTATCTTGTGGGAAACAAATACCTCATAAAGATTTCCACTCTTATTGCATACATTGTTTAGGCCCAGACCACGACGTAGCAGCTTGTCTAGCCTGTTCTTCTTTTAACCGACGGACGCTTAGACGTCGGTCGGACTTTGCTGAACAGATATTCGCCCGATTTTGCCTACATTATGCCGTCGGATCCTCCGACTACGCAAATACTAAAACGCAAAGAAAAGGACCGACACTTTCTGGTCCGCGGTTTTGGCGAAACCGCGGTTAAGCAAACCACGAGTGTCTCGGTTTCGCCAAACCAAGCAAGCGGTTCTTTCTTCAGCCGATAACTTGCCTTCCACCAGGCCTCTTCTAGCCTGGTAGAGATGGCCTCTGAATCCAACCTTCTGCGGTTTCACAGGATTTATCAGACACTATTCCCTGGATGTTTCAACCCCTGCATGGAGCTGCTAGGCCTCCAGCTATGTCTATTAAGGCCTTTGCCAGGGCTAAAGCAGCCAAAACAACGAAACCTGTGCCTGCCAAGCCCCCTTCTCACAGGCCCAGCACCAGCTCCCACATGCTTTCTTTGGCTGAGGATCTCATCTCTTTAATCCGTGGAGCCCAGCCTCATCCTGACAGGGCCTCTCTCCCTCCTCCAGAAAAGAGACCTAGAGCAGAGCCCCCTGAGCCAGTATCCGCAGATGATTCTTCTGATGACTCGGAACATACAGACCCTCCTGAGGTTTCATATTCCCCTTACGAGGATTCTGATGCTGAGGAGTCCATCCCTTCAGCCTCTCCTCCTGAGGAATTTTCCTTTGGGGAAACCTTGCATGCTATGAGGGAACAATTTCAGTGGCAGGGCCAAGATTTCACAGACTCTAGAAAGAGGCTTAGGACCTTTCTACATTTGCCACAACATAGACCTTTAGCTATACCTCCAGTTCTTTCTGTTGTTGATGATGCATTTAATGATGCTTGCACTGCTCCTGATTCTTTACCTCCCTGCTAAGCCCGATAGGTACTACAGGGTCCCGGACACTCATCACCATTTCTATAAGGCTCCTGTTGCAGATCCAGAGACTATCTCCCAGGGCCCTAAAGCTGTAGCAGCTACTTCTAAAACCCCTCCCTCTGAAAGGGAATCCAGGTCCTTAGAGAGATGGGTTAAAAAAGTTTACACCTCTGCTACTTTGTCAGCCAGAGCTTTGAACTGCCAATTTCATATGATTCAATATCAAGAGTTTATGCTTGACCAGTTGACTAAAAAGCTGTCCTCTGAAGAATCTTTAGATAAAAGTATGTTCAGGAAATGGTACATAACATACAGCAGGTTAGTAACCATTCTTTAAAATGTGGCTATGATGCACTGGAGGCTTCCTTTAGATCAGCCATGACTGGCACAGTTATTAGGAGGCATGCATGGTTGAAAGAACTGGCATTACCAGACCATGTCAAATCAAAGCTTTTGGATGCACCTATGGACAAGGTCAATTTATTTGGTTCCCCTGCACAGCAGGTACTAAAAAAGATGGAAGAGAAAGCAAAATCTGTGCAAACAGTGAAAGATTTCCTACAAGTACAACCTCCAAGGTTTAGCAGGAACTGGCCCTCCAAGAATTGGTCCTTTCCGGAATCCTCTAAGCCACAAAGAGGCAGGAATAGGCGCACTAGAGGCAGAAACCAATCCAGGGGTGCCTACAGGGGTCGCCAATGGCATGGTAACAACCAACGAGGCACGGATACAACCACCACCACTACAACAACTCAATCTCAGTGACTTGGCGGTGGTACCGCCTGCCAGGGAACAACTACAAGCACCCTTGGGCGGAAAGCTAACCTTATTTTCAAGAAACTGGCACTGCATTACAAGAGAAAAATGGATTTTGCAAACTATAGACCAAGGTTACAGGTTCCATTTCCATACTCTACCAGAAAAGAGAGGAATGACAAACCTACCACCTACTCAAAAGACAGAAGCTCTAAAGTAAATATCTCAATTATTAAAAATGAGAGCTGTGGAAAAGGTACCATCTATGGAACAGGGAAAGGGATTTTACTCCAGACTCTTCCTGGTACCAAGGAAAGAAAACAAATGGAGGCCTATTCTAGACCTATCCGCTTTAAACACATTCCTCATTGTTCCCAAATTCAAAATGCTGACCCTACAGCAGCTTCTTCCCATGCTGGGCAAGGAGTCTTGGCTGGTAACTCTAGATCTCAAGGAGGCATACCTGCACGTCCCCATAAGACCAATTTGCAGAAGATACCTCAGATTTCTTGCAGGATCAGAGCATTATCAATTCTCAGCATTGCCTCAGCTTTGGTGACTGCCTCAAAGAAGTCAATCAGGTTCAGGATGCATGATCTGCCTTTCACAAACTGGAATTGGGTGGGATCCAGAGTTTGGAGGTTACCAGTGTCTTTGAGTTCCATGATGATACATTCCATGGCTTTGCAGACCTACTACTGCGCCCAGAGTGTTCACGAAATGCCTGGCATCAGTTATAGCTCATTGCAGACTTCAGGGGATTCAAATCTATCCCTACCTGGACGACTGCCTGATACAAGCGGACAACAAAAACAAAATAACAGAAGACTTACAAAGAGTCATTTACCTGCTGCAAGCCCTGGGATATACAGTCAATACAGAAAAGTCAAGGCTGATTCCATCCCAAATAATGACCTTTCTGGGTGCAGAACTGGACACATCAAAACAAATGGCATTCCTAACTGCAGAAAAGAAATAACTTCCTCTCTACTTCTTGGCATTAACAAAGCAGAACCATCTGACTGCAAGAAAAGTGTTACAAGCTCTAGGCTTCATGGCATCCTGCATAATACTGGTCCCTCATGCCAGGCTGCATATGAGAAAGCTACAGTGGTACCTAAAGAATTTGTGGTCCCAGCACAAGCACAGCCTAGAAACCAAAATTCCAATGATCCCATGCCTGAAACAGGAGTTCCTATGGTGGGCTCAGGCCTGCCAATCAAACACAGGATTGCCCTTCTGCAAAAGTCAACCGAGACAAACCATCACGACAGATGCCTCAGACCTCGGATGGGGGGGCACACATGCTGGGCAAGTGCATTCAAGGCCTATGGACTCAAGACCAGCTACATCTGCACATAAATCTAAAAGAAATGATGGCAGTGAAATTGGCAATCCAGGCATTCAGACCTCTTCTCCAAGAAGGCCAGTTGATAAGAACAGACAACACCACAGTTATGTGGTACATCAACAAACAGGGAGGCACACACTGCATTACCCTCTATGCCGGCTGGCACTCGACCTATGGGATGTGGCTCTGAGCTGCAACATTCAGTTACAGGCAGTTTATGTACCAGGGAAGGAAAACATTCTAGCAGACATATTAAGCAGAACTACAACAGATGCCCACGAATGGATGCTGTATCCGGACATCTTCAAAACCATCACAAGAAATGGGATTACCACAAATAGACTTGTTTGCATCCCCATTCAATCACCAGTTGAAGAAATTCTGCACAAGGACTTACCACCCACTTGCTTGGAAGGTGGACTCCCTCTCTTTCAGTTGGAAAACCCTGACAGCATACGCATTCCCACCTCTTCCTTTGATGCACAAGGTGCTTCTGAAGATCAAAGAGGAACGTCCGAGGATCATTCTGATAGCTCCAAACTGGCCAAGACAACATTGGTACCCACTTCTGAGGAGCATGTCGGGAACAAATATGGACGCTGCCCCTGATCCCTTTACTGCTAACACAGAACAACTACAGCATCCTGCATCCAAGTCTAAAAACTCTGCAGTTAACTGCCTGGAACATTGCATAACAGCAATTAACCCAAATTTATCCCAAAGGGTTAAAGACATAATACTGGAGGCTCGTAGACCTTCCACAAGAAAGAATTATGCAGCAAAATGGAAAAGATATCTCTTCTGGAGTACTGCAAAGGGGCAAGATGTGACACTGGTGAACATAGCCAACATCCTGGAGTACTTGGCAGAGCTCTACCATACAGGCCTGTCCTATTCTTCCATCAAGATACATGCATCAGCTATTTCAGCAGAATACAGCTTGGATCCTCCAGTCTTCTCGCATCCTCTGCTCAGACAGTTTCTGAGAGGAATTAAAAATGTAAAACCTCCCAGGAAACCTCCATTGCCAGCATGGGACTTGAACTTTGTACTAGAAAAGCTGACTCTTCCTCCTTTCAAACCAGCAGCAACAGCAGAATTACAATACTTATCCTGGAAAACTGCCTTCCTGCTAGCAATAACTTCAGCAAGAAGGGTTTCTGAACTGCAGGCATTAATGGCAGTGCAACCCTTCCTGATCTTCCATCAAGACAGAGTGTCCATGAGAACAAATCCTACATTTATGCCTAAGGTGGTATCCAGAGTTTCTTTAAATCAGGCTATCCACCTCCCTACATTCTTCCCCAACCCACAGAACAGGGGAGAAAGACTCTTACATACCTTGGAAGTACACAGACAATTACGCTACTATCTGGACAGGACAAAAAACAATAGAAAGACTGACCAGCTTCTGGTAGCATATGCAACAGGGAAGGAAGGGAAACCAATTTCTAAACAGACAATCTCCAAATGGATAGGAAATTGCATTAGATTTTGTTACTCCTACCATGGAAAGAAAACTCCAGAGAACATCAGGCCTCACTCCACAAGGGCTACAGCCACTACCACAGCTTTCTTACAGTGGCTACCAAGGACATTATAGAGGCTGCTACTTGGACCTCCGTGCATACATTTGCCAAGCATTATAACTTACCTCTATACTCTAGATCCCGTGCTGGTTTTGCCACTGCTGTTTTGCAAGGGATCCTAACTACACCATAATCTTTTCTCTTTACCTCCTCCCCTAGTTTAGCTATGGTATTCTACCCATTTGTAAAGACTGCAGATGCATCCTTGAAGGACATAGTGCAGTTTTGTACCTACCATAAATGTAGATGTCCGAGAGGAATGCATCTGCAGTCAGGATTACCCACCCTCCTTCCCCTCTGAGGTACTCCTAGGGTATTTACCAATCTTCAGCTAGCTTGGGGGGGGGGGTCTATTATGGTGTATCTGTTTGTATATATGTACATACATGCTTATTTTGTGTGTTTGCTCTCTACTATTTGGAAACTTTGGCATTTATCCAAATTTAGCCATCCAAGAGGGCACCTGGCATCTGGGGCAAGAAACACTGAGGAAAATGGTGTCTGCTGATGCCTTTATACCCAAATAACTGCCGCAATGACATCGGGTGAAGTGCGACACCAGCCGAAGCCAGACCCAGACTTTGGAATCCGGCCGACCGAAGGGCTGCCTGACGACAGGACAACCCATTTGTAAAGACTGCAGATGCATTCCTCTCGGACATCTACATTTATGGTAGGTACAAAACTGTACTTTTTCCTTCTTCTCTTGAATGTCAAGTTCAGTCTTGGTTGGAGAGAGCTTTACCTCCAGTTTGGCTAGATAAGTGCATCTCTCACAGGTTGTAGTGTTGGGTGGTAGGAGCAGAGGGTTGTCTGTGTACGAGGCAATTTCTACATTGCCCTAGGATGCCCAGATTAATCAGATTGACAGGAGAGAACACTGGGAGCTGACCCTTGGACATGCCTGAATAAAAAACTGTTTTCCTCTAGATAAGTGAGAAAAGTGAGTACAAGAGCTGTTTTTCTCCAAGCAAGTGAGAAAAGTAAGTGCAAAAGCTGTTTTCCTCTAGGTAATGAGGAAGGTTTAGTGCTATAGTAATTAGTAGCTTATTTAGTGCTTACAAGTTTTGGAACAAGTGCTGAGCCCGAATAAGCAAATTCAAGTGCTAAAACTAAGAATCTATATCTGCACTAGACTAGTTACAGGAAAGAAACAAGTGCAAATGCAGGCTTTCAAATCAGAAAGTTGAGAGAGATGGAAAAGATTGCCCAGATGGCAAATAACTACAATTTCTGGGCCAGAATCACTCCTTATGTGGTAGACTGGTTACCTAGTGCTTACCACTGCCCCTGACGAGCTAGAAGCTTTCCCTCCAACACAGAAAGACTTTGGGAGGGGGCTCAGAAGCTTATATACAGTCCTGGATACAGCAAATCTGTATCTGGACTACACTAGTTAAGGAACGGAAGGAAACAGGCTTAGTTTTTTTTTTCCCAGTACTTTTACATCTTGTTTTCACCTTCCTTACATTGCAGTTAGTCTCCTGTCATAATAATAAACATATTAACCAAGACATATTTTTTAAGACCATAAACATATTTTTCTGTCATATTTGTGTATGCATAAATTACCCGCGGTGGTGCTGCTGCGGTAGCGTTGTCGCCTCACAGTAAGACGCTGTCCGGTTTGATTCTCAGCTAGAGTGCTTCTGCGTGGAGACATGCGTACCTTCGTTGAAGGTTGTGCGTCAGGGTTGGTAACTTGGCATGTAAAAATCAACTACCAGTCATTAGCGGACCAGAGTTCCACCGTGGCGACCCCTAACCGGGAAAAGCCGAAAGAGACAACAACATTTGTGTATGCTTAAATTGCAGACTTGTACATCGCTCTCCTTTTCTTGTATAGCACTTCACAATCCTACCTGGTGTTAGTATTGTAACAGCTAATATTTTATCTGGTTTCTTATCAAAATCCATATACCTGAACATTTTTGTATTTCCCACAGACCATATTGTCTTGTTTCCCCATAAGGCCTCTATTCCACCCCTTTTCTTTTTTTATAGTGTATATCTAATAAACATACAATTTCTGCTTTCACCTTCTTACACCATTCAGTTACCATTATACACAATATTATTTCTAATGCAGTTCACATTGACACTTCATATGTTTACATAATCTCTTTCCGTCCTTTCCAGTGTTTATTTTCCTTTTCCTTATTTTGTTTTTGCTTTCCCCTGTGCCAAAGTTCCACTTCTAGCCTTCCTTGCTTCCCAGCAGTTGTATCTGTTCTCTTCCTGAACATCAGTATTTTTTCCATTATTTACATTGATTATATTTGGCTTTATTTTCTTCCAAAATAATCTCTTATTTGCTATTATTTTTAGTGATATTTTTAGCTTTTCCTTTGTCATGTAACATAGGGCATTTGAACCAAAAACTCCCTTGGACATTGCATTTACTACACTTTGGCAGATTTTAGCTACATGTCTCTTTTGACCGTGCCTGTGTAATTTTTTGATAGTTCTTCATATACCATATCAGCAGATAAGCAAGACATTTTTGCATGATAGCTTCATATCCCAGTGTATCCTGCACCTCATGAATGTACTTCCATTACATGTCCAGCACAGTGCCATTGCCTCAAGTTATAAGTCCTTGGAAACTTTTGAATGTGTCATAGGCTAGCTTTGTAATTGTCTGCAGACTGATTGGTTAGTGCTTGCATATGACTATTGTATATTGGACATAAAGTCTAAATGAAGAGCTTGGTTTGCCTCTGCCATCCTAAAAGGCATATTCCCCTCTTTTCACGGTCAGTAACCTAGATACTAACTGCATTTAGGGACCAACTCTTGTAATCTTCCCTAGGGTTATGCATACAGCAGTGATCCACACAAAGAAGTTAGTACAGCTATGTTGTCAACATAGCACAGTTGTAGGTGCTCCAACATGGTATGAGCCGCGTGTCACTTTTTGAAGGAAGGACTCAATTCTGTTTTACCTATTTCTTCACAAACAGTGGATGATGTCCTTCAAGGATGCATCTGCAGTCCTTACAAATGGGTTGTCCTGTCGTCAGGCAGCCCTTCGGTCGGCCAGATTCCAAAGTCTGGGTCTGGCCTCGGCTGGTGTCGCACTTCACCCGACGTCATAGCTGCAGTTATTCGGGTATAAAGGCATCAGCCGACGCCATTTTCCTCAGTCTTTCTTGCCGCGTGGCGCCCGAAGCAGAAGCTGTTCGCAAGTGCCGGTCGGTCAGAACCAGAGATTACTACTACCGAATACTACTTCGAAGACTTCTAAAAAGCTAAGTACCCCGTTGGGGACTCTTTCTTGCCTCAGCCGATGTCAGAAAAAGTGAATAACTGTTTAACTTGTGGGAAACAAATACCTCATAAAGATTTCCACTCTTACTGCTTACCTTGTTTAGGCCCAGACCACGACGTAGCAGCTTGTCTAGCCTGTGCTTCTTTTAACCGGACGGCTTAGCGCCGGTCGGAATTTGCTGAGCAGTTTTTCGGCTCTGATTTTGCTTATAATATGCCGTCGGATCCTCCGACTACACAAATATCCAAAAAACACAAGGAAAAGGACCGACACTCGTGGTCCGCGGTTTCGGCCGTAACCGCGGTTAAGCCAACCGCGAGTGTCTCGGTTTCGGCTGAAACTGAGCAAGCGGTTCTTCCTTCAGCCGAAAGCATGCCTTCTACCGAGGCTTCTTCTAACCTCGTGGAATCGGCTTCTGAAATCCAACCTGCTGTTGCGATTTCTCAGGAATTATCTGACACTATTCCCTTGGATACTTCAACTCCTGCACGTGGAGCTGCTAGGCCTCCTGCAGCCATGTCCATTAAGGCCTTTGCCAGGGCTAAAGCAGCCAAAGCTACAAAGACTGTGCCTGTTAAGACCCCTTCTCACAGGCCCAGGTCTAGTTCCCAAATGCTTTCTTTGGCAGAGGATCTTATTTCTTTACTCCGGGGATCCCAACCTCATCCAGACAGGGCCTCTCATCCACCTCCAGAGAAGAGGCCTAGAGCAGAGCCCCCTGAGCCAGTGTCCTCAGATGATTCCTCTGATGATTCAGATAATACAGACCATCCAGAGGCTCCTTATTCCCCTTACGAAGACTCTGATGCTGAAGAGTCCATCCCTTCTGCCTCTCCACCTGAGGAATTTTCCTTTGGGGAAACCTTGCATGCCATGAGGGAACAATTTCAGTGGCAGGGCCAAGATTTTTCAGACTCCAGGAAAAGGCTTAGAACCTTTTTGCATTTATCACAACACAGGCCTTTAGCTATACCTCCAGTTCTTTCTGTTGTAGATGATGCATTTAATGATGCTTGTACTGCTCCTGATTCTTTACCTCCGGCCCCTGCTAAGCCCGATAGGTTCTACAGGGTCCCGGACACACATCACCATTTATACAAGGCTCCTTTTGCAGATCCAGAGACTATCTCCCAGGGTCCTAAGGCTGTAGCTTCTACCTCTGCTAAAAACCCCCTCCCCTCTGAAAGGGAATCCAGGTCCTTAGAGCGATGGGGTAAAAAAGTTTACACTTCTGCTACTTTGTCAGCTAGGGCCTTGAACTGTCAATTCCATATGATACAATATCAGGAATTTATGTTAGACCAATTAACTAAAAAACTGTCCTCTGATGAAACTTTGGATAAGAAGTATGTTCAGGAAATGGTACATAACATTCAGCAAGTTAGTAACCATTCTTTAAAATGCGGCTATGATGCACTGGAGGCTTCCTTTAGATCAGCCATGACTGGCACAGTTATCAGAAGGCATGCCTGACTGAAAGAGCAGGCCTTACCGGACCATGTCAAATCAAAACTATTAGATGCTCCCATGGACAAGGCCAATTTATTTGGTTCTCCTGCACAACAGGTACTGAAGAAGATGGAGGAGAAGGCAAAATCTGTACAAACAGTGAAAGATTTCTTGCAGGTCCAACCTCCAAGGTTTAGCAGGAATTGGCCCTCCAAAAATTGGTCCTTTCCAGACTCCTCTAAAGCACAGAGAGGCAGGAATAGGCGATCAAGAGGCAGAAACCAATCCAGGGGTGCCTACAGGGGACGCCAGTGGCAGGGTAACAACCAGTGAGGCACAGACGCAGCCACCACCACTGCAACAGGACAATCACAGTGACTTGGCTCTGGCTCCGCCTACCAGGGAACAGCTAGAAGCACCCTTAGGCGGAAAACTAGCTTTATTTTCAAAAAACTGGCATTGCATCACAAGGGACAAGTGGATTTTGCAAACTATAGACCAAGGTTACAGGTTTCATTTCCATACTCTACCAGGAAAGAGAGGAATGCCAAACCTTCCACCAACTCAAAAGGCAGAAGCTCTAAAACAAATATCTCAATTATTAAGGATGAGAGCTGTGGAAAAGGTACCATCTATGGAACAAGGAAAGGGATTTTACTCCAGACTCTTCCTGGTACCAAGAAAAGAGAGCAAATGGAGGCCTATTCTCGACCTGTCCGCTTTAAACACATTCCTCATTGTTCCAAAATTCAAAATGCTGACTCTACAGCAGCTTCTTCCCATGCTGGGCAAGGAGTCTTGGCTGGTAACTCTAGATCTCAAGGAGGCATACCTGCACATCCCCATTCGACCAAATTGCAGAAGATACCTCAGATTTCTTGCAGGATCAGAGCATTATCAATTCTCAGCATTGCCCTTTGGCTTATCTACTGCGCCCAGAGTGTTCACGAAATGCCTGGCATCAGTAATTGCTCATTGCAGGCTTCAGGGAATCCAAATTTACCCCTACCTGGACGACTGCCTGATACAAGCGGACAGCATAAACAAGCTAACAGAAGACTTACAAAGAGTCATTTACCTGCTACAAGCCCTGGGATATACAGTCAATATAAAAAAGTCAAGGCTGATACCATCCCAAAGAATAACCTTTTTGGGTGCAGAGCTGGACACATCAAAGCAAATGGCATTCCTAACTGTAGAAAAACAAGAGCAAATACCTCTCTACTTCTTGGCATTAACAAAGCAGAACCATCTTACAGCAAGAAAAGTACTGCAAGCCCTGGGCTTCATGGCATCCTGCATAATACTGGTACCTCATGCCAGACTGCATATGAGAAAGCTACAGTGGTACCTAAAGAATTTGTGGTCTCAACACAAGCACAGCCTAGAAACCAAAATTCCAATAATCCCATGCCTGAAACAGGAGTTCCTATGGTGGGCTCAGGCCTGCCAATCAAACACAGGATTGCCCTTCTACAGCATTCAACCAAGCCAAACCATCACTATGGACGCCTCAGACCTCGGTTGGGGGGCCCACATGCTGGACAAGTGTATACAAGGCGTATGGACTCAAGACCACCTGCACATAAACCTAAAGGAAATGCTGGCAGTAAAATTGGCAATCCAGACATTCAGACCATTTCTCCGAGAAGGTCAGTTGATGATAAGGACAGACAACACCACAGTGATGTGGTACATCAACAAACAGGGAGGCACACATTCATACCCTCTATGCCGGATGGCACTGGACCTATGGAATGTGGCTCTGAGCTACAACATTCATTTACAAGCAATTTTTGTACCGGGAAAAGAAAACATTCTAGCAGACATGTTAAGCAGGACTACCACGGATGCCCACGAATGGATGCTGCATCCGGACATCTTCAAAGCCATTACAAGAAAATGGGGACTCCCAGAAATTAGACTTATTTGCGTCCCCACAGAATCACCAGCTAAAGAAATTCTGCACAAGGACGTACCACCCACTTGCTTGGAAGGTGGACTCCCTATCTTTCAGTTGGAAGAACCTGACAGCATATGCATTCCCACCTCTTCCTTTGATGCACAAGGTGCTATTGAAGATCAAAGAGGACCGTTCAAGGATCATCCTGATAGCTCCAGACTGGCCAGGGCAACATTGGTACCCATTACTGAGGAACATGTC
This sequence comes from Protopterus annectens, assembly GCF_019279795.1. Classification (NCBI taxonomy): domain Eukaryota; kingdom Metazoa; phylum Chordata; order Ceratodontiformes; family Protopteridae; genus Protopterus; species Protopterus annectens. The sequence continues at coordinate 26,309,320 of NC_056728.1, read as the reverse complement.
TCGGGAACAAATATGGACACTACCCTTGCTTCCATTACTGTTAACACAGAACAACTACAACAACCTGCATCCAAACCTGAAAACTCTGCAGCTGACTGCCTGGAACATTGCATAAGATCAATTAACCCACATTTATCACAAAGGGTTAAAGATATTATCCTTGAGGCTCGCAGACCCTCAACAAGAAAAAATTATGCAGCAAAATGGAAAAGATATCGCATTTGGAGTACTGCAAAGGGAGAAGATGTGTCACTGGTAAACATAGCCAACATCCTGGAATACTTGGCAGAGCTTTCCCACTCAGGCCTGTCCTACTCTTCCATCAAGATACATGCATCAGCTATTTCAGCAGAATATAGCTTGAATCCTCCAGTCTTCTCACACCCTTTGCTCAGGCAGTTTCTGAGGGGAATTAAAAATGTAAAACCTCCTAGGAAACCACCATTGCCAGCATGGGACTTGAACTTTGTGCTAGAAAAATTGACACTCCCTCCTTTCGAACCAGCAGCAACAGCTGAGTTACAATACTTATCATGGAAAACTGCTTTTCTGCTGGCAATCACTTCAGCAAGAAGGGTTTCTGAACTACAGGCATTAATGGCAGTGCAACCCTTCCTGATCTTCCATCAAGATAGTGTCCATGAGAACAAATCCTACATTTATGCCTAAGGTGGTATCCAGAGTGTCTTTAAATCAGGCTATCCACCTACCTACATTCTTCCCCAACCCACAGAACAGGGGAGAAAGACTGTTGCATACCTTGGATGTGCATAGACAGTTACGCTACTACCTGGACAGGACCAAGGGCAATAGAAAAACTGACCAGCTACTGGTAGCATATGCAACAGGAAGGGAAGGAAAAGCAATTTCAAAACAGACAATCTCCAAGTGGATAGGAAATTGCATTAGATTTTGTTACTCTTACCATGGAAAGAAAACTCCAGAGAACATCAGGCCTCACTCTATAAGGGCTACAGCCACTACCACAGCCTTCTTACGAGGAGTGGCTACCAAGGACATTATAGAGGCTGCTACTTGGACCTCCATGCATACATTTGCCAAGCATTATAATTTACCTTTATACTCTAGATCCCGAGCAGGTTTTGCCTCTGCTGTTTTGCAAGGGATCCTATCTACACCATAATCTCTCCTGTTACCTCCTCCCCTAGTTTGGCTATGGTATTCTACCCATTTGTAAGGACTGCAGATGCATCCTTGAAGGACATAGTACAGTTTTGTACCTACCATAAATGTAGATGCCCGATAGGACTGCATCTGCAGTCAGGATTACCCACCCGCCTTCCCCTCTGTGGTACTCCTAGGGTATTTGCCCACCTTATAGCTAGCTGGGGGGGATCTGTTATGGTGTATTTGTTTGTATATATGTACATACATGCTTATTTTTGTGTTTGCTCTCTACCATTTGGAAACATTGGCATTTATCCAAATTTAGCCTTCCAAGAGGGCACCTGGCATCTGGGGCAAGAAACACTGAGGAAAATGGCGTTGGCTGATGCCTTTATACCCGAATAACTGCAGCTATGACGTCGGGTGAAGTGCGACACCAGCCGAGGCCAGACCCAGACTTTGGAATCCGGCCGACCGAAGGGCTGCCTGACGACAGGACAACCCATTTGTAAGGACTGCAGATGCATTCCTATCGGACACCTACATTTATGGTAGGTACAAAACTGTACTTTCTTCCTGTTTCGCTGTTGCAGTCATCACACTTGGGTTAACCTGGTTGCAGGTAGCCCTCAGTTGTCCCGAATACCATAGACTTAGTATTTCTGTGTTGGTTGCTGTCGCTTCAGTTCTGACGTCAGGGGTATAAAAATAGGCAGCCAATACCATTACATCAGACTTTCTTGACGAGGAACCCGAAGCAGAAGCAGTTTGCACAAGTGCCGGTCAGCCGCTACCTGAGTTTTCTTTCTGAATTGAATCATCCAAAGTTTTCTAAAGCTAAGTACCCCGTTGGGGATCCTTTTTTCTTGCTCTAACCGGTGTCAGAAAAAGTTAACAATTGTCTTGCCTGTGGAAAGCAGATTCTGCACTGCGATTGCCATTTTTACTGTGTCACCTGTTTAGGCCCAGACCACGATGTACCTCGCTGTTGGTTTTGTGCCTTGTTCAATGCCCAAACTTTTCGTCAACGGGCCCTTATTGTCGCTAAATACCTTTGTTCTCAATCTCCGTATTCTGAAATTACTTTGGTAAGCCATCCGACTACCGATCTTCCGAAAAAACGTAAGGATAAAGACAGAGACAGACTGCACAGGTCCAAAACTGCCGACGCTTCTGTTAAGCTAGTCAACAGTACTTGGTGAGGCACTTTTGCAGCCCCTGATGCCCACTTCTATGGATGGCCACTACCGAGACCCGTTCAGTGTCAGGTATTCCGTGAGACTCGTCTTTGACTATGGAATCTGCGGATGTCTCTACCTTGGATGAGTCTGGAGCCGCTGTGCAGGCACCGGCTTCTGAGGAAGTTCTTCGCATTACCCATATTCAACACAAACAGACTTTTTTTCGTGTCTTCAGTTCTGTCTAAAACTACTGAGTTTCTAAGGCCAAGAGTACGAGCTACGCCTAAAAAAACTGACTACCCAAACTCAAGCACCTGCTTCCTTGCCACAAAATCAAATGCTTAAAATGCCAGAAGACCTGATTTATGATGATTAGGGAAGCCAGCCTTCCCCTGCTAAGAGAGAGACCTGTCCACAGCAGCTTTAACTGACCAAGAGTCTGACTCTGAGGTTTCTGATTATGAAGACATGCCTTTATCTGCTTATGAGGGTTCACATGCAGAGGAATCCATTCCCTCTGCTTCCCCTCCAGAGGATTTTTCTTTTGGTGAAACCCTTCATACTTTAAGAGAGCATTTCCACTGGGAATGCCAGGATTATCCTCAGTCCAAAAAGAGACTCGGAGTTTTTAAATTTACCTCAACATAGACCTTTAGCAATCCCTCCTGTTCTGAATGTTGTGGATGATGTCTTTATGTAATCCAGTCTAACTCCTGATACTTTACCTCCTGCTCCAAGGAAACCAGACAGGTACTACAGAGTCCCTGACCATCGCAAACTTTTTTCAGAAATCCTACTGCTGTCCCAGAGGTAATTTCCCAGGGGCCGAAAGGTATAAAAGCAACTACAGCTAAGTATCACACCCCATCGGACAGGGATTCCTGAGCTTTAGACAGATGGGGTAAAAAAGTGTACACCTCTGCAACTCTCACCATTAGGGCATTGAATTGCCAGTTTCACATGCTGTAGTAAAAAAGCAAACAAACTGATACAAAAAACTGGAAAACAGCAACCTTGTAGCCGGAAAGCCAACTCTAACCAAAGGAATTAAGAATTCAAAGTAACTTCTTTAACGCAAAAGTTTTTATTCTTAAAAAGTAGCGTTTTCGCCGTGGCTCCTGCCTCAGCTTCATCAGAAGAAAATACAAATGGAAACAGCTAACAAAAACATTTAAATACTCTCATAGAGGAAGTGACAAAGCAAACCTAATCATGTGAGCTTAATTAAAAACAATTACATAATTAAAACAAACCAATAAGTACTTAACAAAAACTGTTTGTACTAAAATTAAGAATACATTCATTGTATGTTGTAAAAATGTACTATTAGTAATATAAAACCATTTTCAAAAGAACCTATCAGTATTGCTACACAAGAAGTCAGTAACATACTGTTCTTAAAGAAGAAGTCTGAAACATTTACCTAAAATAACTTTTCAGCTTCAATATACATGAAATATTGCAGTTCTCATTTAGGCCAACAGGTCTAAATGCATCTAGATTCAACTGCCAAGCTAATTCAGTACATTCAAGAATGGTTTCGACAGGACCACCCCTAATGTTAAAAGGTACTTGGTCAATACCCATAAATCTAAATGAGTGCCCTGGGTTATTATGTACATGTTTTGCTAAAGCATTCTCCAGCAGTGGTTTTATTGCGTAAAGGTGTTGGTAAACTCTTTCTTTTAATTCGATTCGTTTTCCTATATAAAAGATGGGCAACAGTTGCACAAAGCAATGTAGACCACCGATTTAGATTCGCAAGATATCCTATGGTTTATCTGGTACCTTATATTTCTAACAAAGAAAGAGTTACCTGTCATTATAACTTTACACATATTACAATGGCCGCATTTAAATGAGCCTCTAGTCCTTGCTGTGACATGGGAATGTGATGTTCGTTGTAATATTTCTTTTAAATTATTACTTCTTCTGTATATAACAAAAGGACGTTCCCCTAACTTCTCAATAAGGTTAACTGAATTAATGACCAATGGCCAGTTGACCCTTAACTATGGATTTTTCTGTTTGGGTGGATGTAAGCTAGTATAGTGCAGGAAGGAGTTGCAGTATGTTGGCTTCCTAAAAATCTTTGAAGAATATACTCCTTCAGTAAAGTCTTTCGTTAGTCTCACATCTAAATAGTCTGTTTCAACAGTGGAGAAATTAAATGTAAATTTTAACCAATCCGTAGTGTTGTTTATGTAATCAACAAAAGACTGTGCCTCCGGTTCAGTTCCTTTAAACAGGATAAATATATCATCCAAGAATCTAGTGTAGTATTTTATGTTCTGCATTATAGATTCATTGGATAGAATAAACTGCTTTTCCCAAAAGGCTACAAACAAGTTAGCTCACATTGCCCACAGGGCGAGCCCATGGCTATTCCACATTTCTGTAAGTAATATTTCTGGTCAAATACAAAAAAGTTAGAAGACAGTACTATGCTTAAGAGCTCAGTGATTATGTATATCTCCTCCTGTGGAGCGTTTAAACTTTCCATCAAAAGTTGTAACCATTCCACTGCTTCATCATGTGGAATAGATGTATAAAAATCCATAGTTAAGGGTCAGCTTGTACGTGCAGGAAGGATGTGTAGTACTTTAAGTGACTTTAGAACTGAGTGCCAGTTCCTTAAGGATTTATTTTTAAACCGAGGTTATCCTATTGAGCTTCTAAATGACCTCATTTTAGAGGTTGATTCTAAGAGAGTTAGTGGTATATACAAACCTTTGTTGAATCAATGTATTGATGCCCAATTTGCTACTGCCAATCAATCAACAAATCAAAATGGTTCTACTACCTTTAGGAATTTTTCCTTGAGTTTTATTACTCAATATAATCTAAATTCCAATGATATTTGGGCAATATTTTTAAAAAACTGGCCATTGGTCATTAATTCAGTTAACCTTATTGAGAAGTTAGGCGTCCTTTGTTATATACAGAAGAAGTAATAATTTAAAAGAAATATTACAACAACATCACATTCCCATGTCACAGCAAGGACTAGAGGCTCATTTAAATGCGCCATTGTAATATGTGTAAAGTTATAATGACAGGTAACTCTTTCTTTGTTAGAAATATAAGGTACCAGATAAACCATAGGATATCTTGAATCTAAATCGGTGGTCTACATTGCTTTGTGCAACTGTTGCCCATCTTTTATATAGGAAAACGAATCGCAAATTAAAAGAAAGAGTTTACCAACACCTTTACGCAATAAAAACCACTGCTGGTGAATGCTTTAGCAAAACATGTACATAATAACCCAGGGCACTCATTTAGATTTATGGGTATTGACCAAGTACCTTTTAACATTAGGGGTGGTCCTGTTGAAACCATTCTTGAATGTACTGAATTAGCTTGGCAGTTGAATCTAGATGCATTTAGACCTGTTGGCCTAAATGAGAACTGCAATATTTCATGTATATTGAAGCTGAAAAGTTATTTTAGGTAAATGTTTCAGACTTCTTCTTTAAGAACAGTATGTTACTGACTTCTTGTGTAGCAATACTGATAGGTTCTTTTGAAAAATGGTTTTATATTACTAATAGTACATTTTTACAACATACAATGAATGTATTCTTAATTTTAGTACAAACAGTTAAGTACTTATTGGTTTGTTTTTAATTATGTAATTGTTTTTAATTAAGCTCACATGATTAGGTTTGCTTTGTCACTTCCTCTATGAGAGTATTTAAATGTTTTTGTTAGCTGTTTCCATTTGTATTTTCTTCTGATGAAGCTGAGGCAGGAGCCACGGTAAAACGCTACTTTTAAGAATAAAAACTTTTGCTAAGAAGTTACTTTGAATTCTTAATTCCTTTGGTTAGAGTTGGCTTTCCGGCTACAAGGTTGCTGTTTTCCAGTTTTTTGTGCCAGTTTCACATGCTGAAATACCAGCAGCATATTATGGAACTTATTGAGCCAAAATTGTCTACCTTTACAGACTGTGCAGAAAATAAAGAATTACAAGAGCTTATGCATTCTGCAAGCCAAATCAGCAAGCATACCTTGCAATGAGGCTTTGATGCCCTAGAAGCATTTTGCAGGGCAGCAGTCACTGGTTCTGTACTGAGAAGGCATGCTTGGCTTAAGGAACAGACCTTGCCAGACCATGTCAAATCAAAATTACTAGATGCTCCTTTGAACAAGGACAATCTGTTTGGCACCAAAGCAGAAGAGGTTCTAAAAAAGATGGAAGTAAAAGCTAAGTGTATGCAGACAGTCAAAGATTTTTTGCAAGTGCAGCCTCCAAGATTCAGTAGGCATTGCCCCTCGAAACATTGGGCCTTTCCGGTCCCCTCAAGGCCATCTCAAACTAGACCCCGGGGAACAGACCCCATCCCCCCTCCCCAGATTACAGTCTCAGGATATGCAGAGATCTAAGCAATGGAGTGCTTCCACTTCTAAAACAGGGAGTGTTAAGCCACCCCCTTACGGAAAGAATTCACAATGACTTTTCAACTCCACTCCTCACCTCTCACCAATTGCTCATGCCCCTGGGAGGAAAACTTGCCCATCATGCAAAAAACTGGTCCTCCATCACCAAAGACCGATGGGTCCTCAACATTGTATCCCAGGGGTACAGAGTTTACTTCCACTCACTGCCAACCCCAAACGGGTTCCCAGACCTTCCTCCAAACCAGTGGGCAGAGGCACAAAACCAGGTTCAGTCCCTGCATTAAGGGCAATTCAACCTATTCCTGCATAACAGATAGGTCAAGGGTTTTATTCCGGACTTTTTCTGGTACCCAGAAAAGAGGGCACTTGGCGCCCAATCCTAGTTCTTTCCATTCTAAACACCTTCCTGGTGGTACCAAAATTCAAAATGCTCACCCTTCAGCAGCTGCTTCCTATGCTGTCCAACGATGCTTGGTTAGCCACCCTAGACCTAAAAGAAGACTGTCTGCACATCCCTGTCAGGGACTCGTGCAGAAAATACCTACATTCAGGGCAGGATCTATGCATTATCAGTTCTCTCCACTTCCGTTTGGCTTATCCAATGCTCCCAGAGTCTTCACAAAATGCCTGGCTCGAGCCATTGCCTATTGCAGACAGAGAAAGATTCAAATTTACCCATACTTGGACGATTGCCTGATTCAGGCATATGGTTAGGAAAAGCTGTTGTAGCACCTGACATTTGTAAAGAACCATCTAACCTCCCTGGGGTACACTGTCAACGAAAAGAAGTCAAAACTAGTCCCCAGTCAAAAGATTGTATTCCTGGGAGCAAGCTTGGACACGGCATCCCAGATGGCATTCCTTACTCCAGAAAAACAAGCCTATTTGACAGGCTACTTCACTCAAATGGCCACCAGAATCCAGCTATCCGCAAGGAAAATCCTGCAGGCTGTAGGGTTCATGGCCTCATGCATGCTACTAATTCCATATGCCAGACTGCATATGAGGAAACTTCAATGGTACTTGGACTTTGGTGCCAACACTCTCAGTATCTGGAAACCATCATACCTTGTCTAAGGACCGAGTTTCTTTGGTGGGCAGTAGCATGTAACCACAACAAGGGACTTCCCTTTACTCAACCCCATGCCGCCCACACCCTAACCACAGATGCATCAGACTATGCCTGGGGGGCACATATGGATGACAAGTGCATTCAGGTCCACTGGAGCCAAAGTCAAATTCATCTGCACATCAACCAAAAAGAGATGCTAGCTGTTCAGCACACTCTGACAGCTTTCAATTCCCTACTCTCACCAGGACTCCTGCTAATAAAAACACAACATCACAGTTATGTGGTACATCAACAAGCAGGGGGAACCCACTCTGCAGGCTAGCCATGGCCCTGTGGAACATGGGCTTGGACATGCAGCTTCATCTGCAAGCTCAATTCCTGCCAGGCAAACAAAACTCTCTGGCAGATGACTTAAGGAGAAATCTATTAGACCCACATGAGTGGCAATTAGACCCCAGCACCTTCAGCCTTCTAACCCTGAAATGGGGGACCCCAGAGGTGGACCTTTTTGCCTCCCCCTGCAATCAACCAGATCAGCAAATTCTGCACCAGGACATCTCGCAGCAGGGCCTGGAAAGTGGATGCCTTATCCTTCCAGTGGGTAAACCTCTCAGTCTATGCATTTCCCCCTCTGCCTCTTCTCACAAGAATATTACTCAAGGTAAGATGGGACAAACCAAGGGCAATCCTGATTGCCCTGGACTGGCCACCCCAGCACTGGTACCCACTACTGCGTAGACTGTCACCGGTGCCACCCTGGCACCTTCCCCAGATCCCAACCCTCCTCACCCAGCAGGAGGGACAGATCCTGCATCTGCAACTGCAAACCCTGAATCTTGCAGCCTGGCTTATTCATTGAATTCTCCCCCAGTGACCAGCCTAAGCAAGCAGGTGCTGGACGTCATTCTTGAAGCCAGAAGACCCAGTACAAGGAAACTTTATGCTGGTAAGTGGAAAAGGTGTTGTTCCTCGATTCAATCTAAAGGAGAGGACACAGCACTGCCCTCCTTACCTCTAATCTTGGATTACCTAGCAGATGTACTCCACAGAGGCTTAGCCTTCTCCTCCATTTAGATCCATGCCTCTGCCATCTTGGCTCATTACAATACTGAGCCCACCTCCCTTCTCTCACCCTCTTATCAAGCAGTTCCTGAGAGGGGCAAACAACCTAAGGCCACCAAGAAGAGCACCCATCCCTGCTTGGGACCTTAACTTTGTACTGGAAAAGCTCATGCTACCCCCCCCCCAATTGAGCCTGCAGCATCAGCAGAGTTAAAATTCCTCTCTTGGAAAACAGCCTTGTTTCTGGCCATCACTTCAGCTAGAAGAGTGTCTGAGCTGCATGTACTTATGGCTGTGGAACCCTTCATTATTTTTCATGCTGACAGATTCTCACTGAGGACTAACCCTTCCTTTATGCTAAAAGTGGTGTCCAGTGTGGCTCTCAACCAATCTATCCATTTGCCAACCTTCTTCCCTAATCCTCAAAATAAAGGGGAAAAGATCCTGCACTCCTTGGACGTTCACAGGCAGCTCGGATTCCACCTGGATGGGACTAAAGCCTTCAGGAAGTCTGACCAGTTACTAGTCAGTTTTGCAACAGGGGCAGAGGACAAGGCCATTTCAAAACACAATTTCCAAATGGATAGCACACTGTATCTATTTCTGCTACAAACACCATGGGAAACCAACCCCTCAGGGGGTCAGAACGCATTCCACTAGGGCAACATCTACCTCTACAGCATTCCTCAGGGGAGTCCCTATGTGGGACATTCTGGAAGCTGCTACCTGGAGTTCTGTGTACACACCTTCACCAAGCATTACCACCTACCTATCTTTTCCAAATCCAGGGCGGGTTTTGCAAAAGCAGTCCTGCAGGGCATACTAGCTACCCCCAACTCTTCTTGACTGCCTCCACCCTTTCTTCAGCTTTGGGAATCAACCCAAGTGTGATGACTCCAACAGTGAAACACGAAGAACATAGTACAGTTGTGTTGTGGTTTCCCACCCTCCAGCCCCCTTGTCTCTCTCTCTCTCTCTCTCTCTCCTCTGTCTATTACTCGCCCCTTTACTGGGTTACTGGTATATTTACGTTTTACTGGTGGTATTTTTCCCACCATAACTTTGCTCCCTATTTGGGGGTCTCCTGACATTTGGGACATGAAAAACTGATGTAATGGCGTCTGCTGCCTGTTTTTATACCCCTGACGTCAGAACTGAAGTGACAGCAACCGCCGCAGAAATTCTAAGTCTCTGGTATTCTGGTCGACTGAGGGCTACCTGCAGGCAGATAACCCAAGTGTAATGACTGCATCAGTGAATACACTCGAACATTTACATTTATGGTAAGTGTACACAACTGTACTTTCTACATACTGCGCTCTAAGTCTGCACCAAAAAGTGAACAAGACTTTATTGAGGGATAGGTTCGTAACTCCATGCATTCCCAGTCCTATGGAAGAAGTTACTATTATAAGTCAGACAGGGTGTCTGCCTTTAAAGCAAGTCTTAACAATTGGATGGATGCAGACAAATTTGCATCAGAGGTTTTAATGTATGGCTCTGATCGATTTGGGAGGCAGGCACTTAAGTGCTTGTAAAAGGCAGCAAGAACTTCTAAGTGTGTTCACTTAAAGGTGTGTTTAGTTAAACATATTACGGCTCCAGTGATTGTTTGCTTAGTACTGTTCCTGTGTTGCATCACTTTAGTAGTCTTGCTTCCCATCCACACAGTCATTTACGGCACTGGGGCTTTGGTGGGTATGCCTTGTCATGTCCGTGAGCCCCGTTATCTTATTGTTCAGGTATCTTAGGAGGGAGACGTCTCTGCAGATAACAAAGGCGCATGGAAATGGCTGGTAACTCTGCTTCCTTTGAAAGCATAATTTTGGGGTCATGCAAGAAAGAACCAAAGATGGCTAGGTGTAAGCTTTTATGCCAAGTATATGAGGACATGCAGTAATAAAAGTAACATCTGTGTGGCCATGGGGGAAGGGAGCTGAGTTTTGATTATTTGACTAGATGTCAAACTACAGCCTGCAGCAGAGTTCCTTTATGTTGTCACTGCAGCAGTGAACCACACTTGAACATATACATTTATGGCAAGTTGACTGCTCTCTTTACTGTACTGTATCAACATACGCAGCCCCTTGCAGTGCCACATACCACTGTGGCCCTGCATTGTGAAAGAGCCCTTGTGGATCCATCAAGTACTCATTTTTTTTTGGGGGGGTGGGTACCTTTCAGGCTAGTCCTTGATACCCACATGCTCACCACAGACTGCTAATGGGGGGTGGGGGTAGTCAGTAGATGTGAGACTCAGGGAGATGTGAAACAGAAGTGAGAGGAGAAGACTTGTCAACATAAAAAAAAAATCCTTCCAGTCCTTCTAATCAAGATATTTAGACTCATTTGGTAACAGGGAATCTTCCCATCTTCGCAGACCATATAGAGTGATAAAAGTACATCAGCACCCATTTGGCAACAGGGAATCTTACCATCTTCGCAGACCATATAGAGTGATAACAGTACATCAGCACCCATTTGGTAACAGGGAATCTTACCATCTTCGCAGACCATGTAGAGTGATAACAGTACATCAGCACCCATTTGGCAACAGGGAATCTTGTGTGTCCTGACATAATACCGAGGTGGTTACAGTGCCCATTTGGTAGTGAGGAATCTTGTGCATCGTTGCACACAGTACCAGGTTGCTAATGGTACATCAACTGCCATATTGGCAACAGGAAATCTTGTACATCATCATAGACAATATCATTGTGATAATGGTCCATCAGCACACATTAGGTAATGAGGAATCTTACACATTCTTGCACCAGAGCAATGCAGTACATCAGCAAGTAGGGCTGACCCCATTTTTGCATCCTGTACAGGTTAACCATTCAAGCATGGCATCTGGCCCAGGAGAACTGCATAGCAGGTGAGATGTGCTGAACAGGTACTGACCCATGGAAGTAGATTCTATACATGACTACATTTCTGGACATAGTTCACAGATTAGGTATGTCAGATATGGACCTTTTGCTCCTGCAGAAAACCGTTCAGATAATTCTGCATCAGTATACCAGCTGTATTGGCCTGAGGAACGGACACCTTTATAAGCTGGACAGATCCTTCTCTGTTATTTCCGCTGATGTGCCACAATTTTTTGGTTGATAAAGAAGATGTAAGGGGATTCCCAGAAATGTTAATAGCAGCCCTGTTTTGGATCAGGCAACATTGGTTCTTCCTTCTGTTGAGTCTAGTAAGGAAAGAGCTTGATTTGTTACTTCAGTATATGGAACTCTTGACACAAAACAAGCAATCAGTTGTACCCCATCCTTAGAGCCCTAAGACTGACAGTGTTGGGATCTAATACTTTTAGACGCAGATTTTCAGAGGATGTGCTGCCCATTTTCTGAGAAATTAGAAAACCAAATGCAAGCATGTCTTACCTAGCTAAATGCAAAATGGTCTCAGTTTTGTGCAACGGAAGAGTCAGGGATTCAGGTGCACCTTTTGTGTCCTTGATTTTCATTAATCTAGTAGGCCTTTGCAAAACAAGATTGTTTTTTGTATTGGTGAAGCCCCCCAAACCCCCCCCCATTCTTTTTTGCCTGTAAAATAGATTCTGAAAGCAGTTTTGGAATTGAGTCCTAAGAATCAACTTCCCTTCACCATGGGACTTTCTGCTCCTTTCTTGAGAAACTAACTTTGCCACCCTTTGAACTGACTGCCTTCAACCCCTCAGATGTTTAACTTGGAAAACTACCTTGTTGGTGGCAGTCATCCCTCCTGGAAGAATTTCAGAATTGTAGGCTTTCATGTGCAAAACACTGTTTCTCATCTTCCACAAGGATGGGGTAATGCTACATACTAACTCAGCCTACACACCTAAGGCGGTGACACAATTTTCTCTATCTCAGGCTATCTGCCTTCCTGTGTTTTTCTATCCCTCCAGAATGAAGGGGGAAAAGATTGTACATTTACTTATTTTGTATAGGCAAGTGATACAAGAGACAAGAGAAGTCTTTTAGCAAGCTTGCCATATCTAAGTGGCTAGCACACAGTATTTACTCCTGTTACTATTAATGGTGAACCTATGCCAACCCATATTAGGGCCAGTTAAAGGCCAGGTCAGCCATCATTGGCTTTTCTTATCTATAACTAGTCTATTCTGGGAACAGCTATCTCGTCATCTGTCCAGATCTTCAGGCACCAGAGTCTGAACAGTGCCTCTAGGGCCAGGATAACATTTGCCACAGTCCTCCTACAAGAGTTCCTGCAACCTATCCTTCCTAAGGGTCAGCTGCCCACTGATCTGTAAGCCTCGGACTCTTCCTAGGAGTTGTTACTGTGCAAAGAACATAGTACAAGTATGTTATGAATTTATCATAACTGTACATGTTTATGCTCAGTGCTGAAGTACAAATTTCCACCCTTCTCTTCCTTTCTGTGAGCATCCTTGTGCTTCCGTTTTCTCATGTTTTGGAAACTACATAGATTGGGGCCTTTCTTGTTAGGCTGCCTTCCTGGGGATTTTTTTCTGTCAGTATTTTAACTTCATACTTCCAGGGCATGAAAGAACTGAAGATTGTAACTGGTACTGTTGACAACAAGGGTGGGAATGGTGTCTGCCTGACTGGAATGGGAAGGTGCTAGGCTGTGGAAGTGGGGCTAGCTTTTGTACGAGTGACATATGTCCAAAAAGTCATTACTATGACAGTAAGCAACTTCTAGAATTGCAGGGAACACCTGGTAACAGTACTGTGTTTAGCCTTGTTTTTTTCTTTGTAATAGAGATGTTAAGTCTTGCTTTATTTTGATAACTGGTCAGGATAAAATGATTCTAAGGCAGAAATATCCAGTGACCTGCAGTTGGACCTGCTGCGTCATGGCTTCTTAGAGATAACACTGGAGAGTCAAGGGCCAAAGACAGTATCGGAGTACAAAAATGTTGACTAAAGGCTGGTAGCATCGGAGGTGTGGAAAACAATTATGAAGGATTAGAGAGGCAGACAGCCTGTGAGTAAAATGTAGAGACCACATTCTGAAAGGTATGTATGTGTACTTTCTTGGGAGGAAGAAGGTAAACTTTAGTAGGAGACCAAGTAGTGGTTGAGCAGGAAGGTCAGCCTGGCAATCAGGAGTAAGGAAACATCCAAAATGGTGGAAAGTAGAAGAAGAAGAGGGAAAAAAAAATAAAGTAATACATTATTCAGAAGGAAGCTGGGTAGCCCTGTTTACCTTACCTGTGACTTCTAAATCTAGCTTTTTGTACTATGTTTACGTAAATGTTGATCTGTTGAAACTGCTACATTGCAAAACTGCACCTGTTGTAAATATGAGATTGTTGGTTTTATGTCTACTTTTGCATTTACTTGTATTATTACCTATGAATCTTTTTACTTACTGTTTGTTGCACTTTGTCTTTTCTCAATTGTGCAGGCTTTGTCTAGCCTTATGGCCCAGGAGGTAGTGGCTGAAAAGGCTCCTGAGCTTATCCCACTGTCAAGGGTAACAAGCATTAAATAAAGGTCTGCTTATATTTATTTACTTTATCAGAGTAAGGAAGGATGGACTGGAGGCGAGAGAAGTCAAGGCTGGAGTGGATAGGAAACTCCTGCAGGGAAACGATGGAGAGAGATGCTCAGGTACACTTCAAAGTGGAAGAGTGAGAGTTACTAAGCTAAATGGGTTGATCATGGTTTAAAAGGAAGTTAAGGTTGAGGAGGACATCAAGTTCTGTGTGGTGGTTGTCACAAAAGAATGAGTGAAGGATACCATGATGGATTAGATCAAAGGCTGACAAAGGTTGAGGTAAACAGATGTGCCGTTAGAGTGGGAGATGTTAAAACGGTAACATTTCACTTTTTAGGGCAGAGAATTGAGACACTATATATAACTGAGAAGTCCTCATAAACTTGGCAATACTCTGTTGGATCACTCGCAGACTGTTTTAAAAAATCTTCTTGCTGAACATTACCCATCCCATAACTGGACAGCTCCATTTGCTGCCCCTTGGCTAAGAGCCAGTCATGGGCATTTGTCATAAATACAGCCATAAAAGTTTTTGTGCTTTAAGCTGTACTGTTAATTCCTACAGAAATTAACGCATACCTTGAAATCCTGTCTCTGATGTATATTTGTGCCTGCACACGTGCTGTCTCTATCTTTGCACCTACGCTGTCTCTTTTGATGTATATTTGCATATGAGCTATATTTTTTATGTATATCTGCACCTGCGCATGCGCTGTCTC
Organism: Protopterus annectens; assembly: GCF_019279795.1. Classification (NCBI taxonomy): domain Eukaryota; kingdom Metazoa; phylum Chordata; order Ceratodontiformes; family Protopteridae; genus Protopterus; species Protopterus annectens. The sequence goes on along the minus strand of NC_056728.1, from coordinate 26,294,276 downwards.
TTTATATCTTTGCACCTGTGCTGTCTTTTGATGTATATTTGCGCCTGCGCTGTCTCTTTGATGTATATTTGTGCCTGCACATGTTTCATGATTCTGGCTTCTGTGTTGTATGTTGCTGGTGAAGGACTGCACACCTTGGCCCATGTCTGACCTGTGGTAGGTGTGGCATGTAGTGTGCATTTTCAAACATCACCACTTCACTCCAGCATACCATCACTCTCCATTTGGGATTGGCAGCCAAGCATTAATGACTTCACTCCCATTTTCCCCCACATCCTGTAGTGCCCAGGCTATTGATAAGACTGGGTTCATGTTGGGTGTAGTCACACCTTCATCCCTGTGTGCTACGGAACCAGCTTAAGAAATATTTGATAGATCTCTGGCCAGCAGCGAAGCATCGGGTGACTGAAAAACAGCTTCAGTTTTCCAGTTGCTCAAGGACATTGGTATGAGGATCAGTAATCGAACTGCAGGGCATTTTAGTCTGATACCACTAAGTAACAGCAAGGCCCTCATAAGTGAGTGCCTGTGGTTGTGGTCTGGGTGGATTAAACAAGGCCATTAAATTCTGTACGACCTTGAGGACTGTTTGGTGAGCTGAAAGGGCCAGGAATACAGCAGGACTTTACTACTTTGGTATTGGAATGGCTGTGAGAAATCTCAGAAGGTGATGGATTGTAGGCAAACCTGTTAGAATGAAAAGTATAAGTGAGGAATGAAAAGTATAAGTGAGGAATGCCATCAAGGGTCCTTGCTGGGGCCTTTACTATTATTCAGCATGTCTATCTGTGTCTGAGTGGGTTTCTAATGTATTGAACCTGTTAGTAAATGGCAAAGAAATTGGGCCACAGTCCTAAATTGAGGGAAAGAGCCAGGAAAAAAAGAATATGAAAATACTGTACAGAATAGGGTGGCAACAGTTTGTCTGTCTATAAGTGCAAGGCTGTCCATTTTGGGCATTGTACCCTAAAGGTCACACAGAAGTTAAGGGATGCTGAACTAGGGGACACAGCAGATGAAAAGGACCTAGGTGTAATCACTGCATTAGCCACAGACCAATGTGTGGCATATATTCTAGGAACAGGGATATTATAGTCCTGTTGTGTCTCAAACTGACAAGACCACATTTGGAATAGATGTTCATCGTGCATACAGCTGCAGTCATAACAGATGGGTTCTCCTGCCATCAGGCGGGTCCTCGGTCGGCCGAATTCCAAAGTCTAGGTCCGGCGTCGATTGTCGTCGCTTCTTCCCTGATGTCAGTGCGACAGGGGTATAAAAGAACCAGCCGACACCATTTTCTTCAGTCTTTCTTCCCGCGCGGTGCCCGAAGCAGAAGCAGTTCGCAAGTGCCGGTCGGCCAGCTCCTGAGATTACGAATATTTTTCAACCGAAGGTTTCTAGAAAGCTAAGTACCCCGTTGGGGAAACTTTTCTTGCCTCAGACCGATGTCAGACAAAGTTAATAATTGCATTTCATGTGGGAAGCAAATACCACATAAGGATTTCCATTCCCTCTGTATACCTTGCTTAGGCCCAGACCATGACGTCTCGGCCTGTCGTTTTTGTGCTACATTCAACAGACACACTATTAAGCATCGGGCGGAGTTCGCCCAACACTATTTTGGCAAAAAGTTTAATTACAACATGTCTGATACTCAGACTCCAATTTTGAGTAAACGACGTAAAGATAAGGACCGACATACGAGGTCCGCGACTTCTACCGACACCACGCTAAAGCCGACTACATGTGCTCCAGTTCTCAGCGAGGCGCCTACGCAGCCCCTGACTACCGATGGCACTTCATTGGCGGTGTCTTCTGTGCCCGAGGTCGCAGGCTCTTCGGCCCACACCCCGACTACAGATACCGAAGTCACTCTTGGGGAAACTCAGAGTTCAGACAGGCCTGCCACCTCTCAAGGTGTCTTCAGGCCGCCTTCTTCTTTTTCCATTAAGGCTTACACTAAATCTAAAGCGGCCATGCATTCTAAAAGACAAGCTCCACAGGGCCCCTCTCAAGGCCCCATGCCTAAAAAGCAGATGCTCAAAATGGCTGAGGATTTGATTACTCTTATCAGAGGTTCTCAACCCAGAGGCCAGCCTTAACCCAGATTCTTTACCTCCAGCCCCAGTCAAGCCTGACAGGTATTACCAGGTGCCTGATTCACACCAATTCCTATACAAAAGCCATGTGGCTGACCCAGAAACTATTTCACAGGGTCCCAAGGGAATTAAGGCTTCCACTGCCAAAAATCCATTACCTTCAGAGAGAGATTCCAGAGCTTTAGAAAGGTGGGGGAAAAAGGTATACACCTCGGCCACTTTAACCATGAGGGCATTAAACTGTCAGTTCCATATGTTAAAGTATCAACAGTTTTTGTTATCTCAGTTGAAAAGCAAAATGTCACAACCTGAACAACCAGACTTGAAGGAGTTGCAGGATTTGTTGCATAGTGCAGAGTAAGTGGGTAAACATACCTTGCATTGTGGTTTTGATGCTTTAGAGGCCTCTTGTAGAGCTGCTGTTACAGGATCAGTCATACGTAGACATGCTTGGCTCAAAGAGCAAACCTTGCCAGATCATGTCAAAGCTAAATTACTAGATGCACCTCTCCAAAAAGATGTATTGTTTGGTGTTAAAGCTGAGGAGGTATTAAAGAAAATGGAAGAAAAGGCAAAATCAATGCAAACAGTGAAAGATTTCCTACAGGTACAACCACCATGTTTCAGTAGAAATTGGCCTTCAAAAAATTGGTCCTTTCCAGCCACAGACAGACCTCAAAGAGGTAGATACAGGTGCCCGAGAGGTAGAGGGCAATCTCAAGGATCATTTAGAGGCAGACAATGGCAAACACCTACACCAAGAGGGGGTGAGGATAGTTCACAGCCATTCAGAAAGCAGACCCAATGACTTCCCTTTTGCATGCCAAGCAAGACTCAAATGGCAGCACCTTTAGGCGGAAAACTGGCATTTTCGAAAAATTGGCATATTGTCACAAAAGACAAATGGATCCTGGACATTATAGACAGAGGCTACAGATTCCACTTTCACACCCTTCCAAAAATGAGAGGCATGCCAAACCTGCCACACAATCAAAGGGCAGAGGCACAGAAACAAATTTCAGATCTCATGAACATGAAAGTTATTCAAGAGGTACCTGCACAAGAACAGGGTCAAGGTTTTTATTCCAGACTATTCCTGGTACCAAGGAAGGGCAAAGATTGGAGACCTATTTTGGACCTATCCATCCTAAACACATATTTACTCGTACCAAAGTTCAAGATGCTCACATTACAGCAGCTTCTTCCCATGCTGGGCAAGGAGTCTTGGCTGGTGCCATTGGACCTCAAGGAGGCATACCTGCATGTCCCAATCAGACAAGATTGCAGAAGATACCTCAGATTTCTTGCAGGTTCATCCCATTATCAATTCTCTGCATTGCCCTTTGGCTTATCTACTGCGCCCAGAGTGTTCACGAAATGTCTGGCATCAGTAATTGCCTTCTGCAGACTTCAAGGGATACAAATATACCCATATTTGGACGACTGCCTGATCCAAGCGGACAGCAAACGCACTCTTCTGAAACACCTGGCGTTTGTAATAATGTTAAGTCTCTGGGATACACAGTCAACAAAAAGAAGTCAAGACTAATACCCTCTCAAACAATTTTCCTGGGTGCCAGCTTGGATACAAACACCCAGATGGCCTACCTCACGCCAGAGAAACGAGGGCAATTAACTCAATACTTCAGAAAACTGGCAACCTTCACCAGGCTGACTGCAAGGAAAATCCTGCAGGCTCTGGGATTCATGGCATCTTGCATCCTGCTAATCCCATGTGCAAAGCTGCATATGAGGAAACTTCAATGGTACCTAAAAAACTTATGGTCTCAACACAGCCACAGTTTGGAAACTATCATACCACTGATTCCATGTCTTCAAAAGGAATTTCTGTGGTGGGCTCAAGCATGCCAAAGAAACATAGGTCTCCCATTCTGCGAGCCTCAAGCAAATCAAGTCATCACAACAGACGCCTCGGACTACGCCTGGGGGGCGCACATGACAGATCGGTGCATTCAGGGCAAATGGTCACAAAAAGAAAAGCACCTCACATCAATCAAAAGGAAATGCTAGCAGTAATAAATGCTATTATGGCTTTCAAAGACCTACTGTATCCAGGGCAGCTATTGATAAGAACAGACACCACAGTGATGTGGTACATAAACAAACGGGGAGGAACTCATTCATATTCTTTGTGCAGACTAGCCATGTCCCTTTGCAACACGGCTCTGGAATTGCAAATCCATCTTCAAGCACAATTTCTGCCAGGGAAGGAAAACAAACTGGCAGACAACCTGAGCAGAAATATGACAGATCCACACGAATGGAAGTTGCATCCTCAAGTTTTTACAATGATAATTCAAGCATGGGGAAGGCCAGACATAGATCTCTTTGCCACCCACAGAAATTACCAGTTGACAAAAGTCTGCTCAAGGACCTTTCATCCACAGGCCTGGAAAGTGGACGCACTCTTTCAGTTGGACAACAATGACTGTTTATGCCTTTGCACCTCTTCCACTGCTGGACAAAGTTCTATTAAAAGCCAGAGCAGACAGACCAAAGATGATTCTCATTGCTCCAGACTGGCCAAGACAACACTGTGGTACCCAATCCTGAGGAGCCTGGCGCATTCCCCGCCATGGATCCTGCCTCTAATGCCTCTTCTACTGACTCGGCACAACTTCAAAACTCTTCACAGTCAGCTGAAAACACCCAATCTAGCCGCATGGAGAATTCCTTAAATTCACAGCAGACCCTACTCTCCAAGGAGGTGCAGAATGTCATTTTGGAGGCCAGAAGGCCTTCTACTAGAAAAGCCTACTCCGCAAAATGGAGACGGTTTTGTGTCTGGAATCAGAAAAAGGGTCAGAATCCTGGAATACTGAATTTACCTCAAATACTACAGTACCTAGCCGAGCTGCTAAGCAGTGGACTTTCATTCTCCTCCATCAAAATCCATGCCTCAGCCATTTCTGCACAATACAACACTGATCCTCCTTTATTCTCTCATCCTCTCTTAAGACAGTTCCTCAGAGGGGCTAAGAATATAAAACCCCCAAGGAAGCAACCAGTACCGGCTTGGAACCTCAATTTCATTCTAGAAAAGCTAACCCTGCCTCCTTTTGAGCCAGCTGCTTCAACAGATCTGCAATATTTGTCATGGAAAACAGTCTTCCTTCTAGCTATCACCTCAGCACGCAGGGTTTCGGAACTACAAGCCCTCATGGCTGTGCAGCCTTTCAACATTTTCCATCAGGACAGAGTTTCCTTACGAACCAATCCTTCATTTATGCCAAAGGTAGTATCCAGGATAACCTTGAATCAGGCTATCCACTTACCTACATTTTACCCTAATCCACAAAACAAAGGGGAAAGGCTACTACATTCCTTGGACATTCACAGACAGCTCCGTTATTATTTGGACAGAACAAAGCCTTTCAGAAAATCAGAGCAACTCTTTGTGTCCTATGCTACAGGTGCTCAAGGGAAGACTATTTCCAAACAGACAATCTCAAAATGGATAGCCCACTGCATACGCTTTTGTTACTCTCTTCATGGTAAAACTGTACCTACAGGCATCAGATCTCACTCCACAAGGGCCACAGCTACCTCTGCTGCTTTCCTCAGGGGGGTTCCTACCAAAGATATTTTGGAAGCAGCCACTTGGAGTTCTGTACATACTTTCTCCAAGCACTATCACCTACCATTATACTCCAAAACTAGAGCGGGCTTTGCCACTGCAGTCTTGCAGGGCATCCTGGCTTCACCTAGTTCCACTTAGTGCCTGCCACCCCTTTATTAGCTTTGGGATTCTACCCATCTGTTATGACTGCAGCTGTATGCACGATGAACATAGTACAGTTTTGTACCTACCATAAATGTAGATGTTAGAGTGCTAATACAGCTGCAGTCCAGGTTTCCCTCCCTCCTTCCCCTCTTGGGACAGGCCTTATGGCTAACACCTCCTCATGCAACCTCATTGGGGTATTCTTTTATGGTGTATTTGCTTGCAACTACTGTTTTTTGATTATATTGTATTTGCTTTACTACATAGATTTATGTTTTGCCTTCCTTCTGGGGGGCACCTGACATCTGGGGCAAGAAAAACTGAAGAAAATGGCGTTGGCTGGTTCTTTTATACCCCTTGAGATGAAGATGGTGTGCAGGAGCTCAGAAGCTTTATGATAAGGTATAGCAGTTGTTTGAATGCTTACCTTGGCAGGAGGTATTGAGAAGTGAGCTTGTATCCGGTGCTACAGACTGTTCTTGGTTTTCTGCAGTGGTTCTTTTAGTGGTGAGGTCAGGGAATGCCATTTTGTGCACACGCACACACATTGCTGCCCCCCATCCCACCTGGTATGTAAAATAGGGCACATCTCTCAAGCTGTCTCCCCCCATCCAACACGTAGTGTGTGCAACATTTTTCGCTACTCAGTCAAAAACTATTGGAGATGTTTTAATTTGCAATCTTCACTGTAAACAAGCTATATAGATGTTAGAGACATTAATTCAAAAGGTTATAGTCATAATATGGCTTAATAAATCCCCAGTGTTTATGCTTATTAAAAAATGTAGAATAGAAAGAGTATGCCTAGCTGCACCCTTGGTACTTTGAAATACCTTTTGACTTCCTGAACTTTTGAGGGGAGAGATGATGTTCATCGTGTTACACTGGTGCAGTCATCACACTTGGGTTATCCTGCCGTCAGGCAGTCCCGCAGTCGGCCAGAGTTCCAAAGTCTTGGTCCGGCGTCGGTTGCTGTCGCTTCTTCCCTGACGTCAGTGCGCCAGGGGTATATAAGAAGTATCCAACGCCATTTTCTTCAGTCTTTCTTGCCGCGCGTTGCCCGAAGCAGAAGCAGTTCGCAAGTGCCGGTCGGCTGACTCCTGAGATTTTCAAATCTAATTTCAGACCGAAGTGTTCAATAAAGCTAAGTACCCCATTGGGGAACCTTTTCTTGCCTCAGTCCGATGTCAGAAAAGTTAACAATTGCATTTCTTGTGGGAAGCAAATACCTCATAAGGACTTTCATTCTTATTGTATTCCTTGCCTATGCCCAGACCACGACGTCACAGGTTGCCGGTTTTGCGCTAGGTTTAATAAACGAACTATAAAACGTCTGTTTGATTTCGCCCGACATTATTTTGGTAGGAAATTTAATTATACCATGCCGTCGGAGCTACCGACGACCAGAATGCATAAAAAATGCAAGGATAAGGACAGGCAGCCGAGACCCAAACCAGACCAGGAATACTCTTTTCCCCCCTATGAAGATTCTGATGCTGAGTCTATTCCCTCAGCATCTCCCGCAGAAGACTACTCTTTTGGGGAAACTTTACATACCATGAGGGAACATTTCCACTGGGAAGGCCAGGATTACTCTGATTCTAAGAAAAGGCTCCGAGAGTTTCTTTTCCTACCCCAGCACAGACCACTGGCTATTCCATTTGTGTTAGACATTGTGGATGATGTTTAGTTAGAATCTAGCCTTAACCCAGACTCTCTACCGCCTGCACCAGCCAAACCAGACAGATACTACAGAGTCCCTGACTCACACAAATTCCTATATAAAAGCCCTGTTGCTGACCCAGAAACCATTTCCCAGGGTCCCAAAGGGGTTAAGGCTTCTATTGCTAAAAATCCTGTACCTTCTGAAAGGGATTCCAGAGCACTAGACAGATGGGGAAAGAAAGTATATACCTCAGCTACTCTAGCCACGAGGGCCTTAAATTGCCAGTTTCACATGCTAAAATATCAGCAATACCTGATGTCGCAATTAAAACAAAGTGATCACACATTCAGAACAGCCTGATTTCAAAGAAATGCAAGATTTGTTGCATGCAGCTGAACAAGTTGGAAAACATACTTTGCAATGTGGATTTGATTCATTGGAGGCTTCCTGTAAAGCAGCAGTGACTGGGTCTATCATACGTAGACATGCTTGGTTAAAAGAACAAAACCCTACCTGATCATGTTAAAGCCAAGTTATTGGATGCACCTCTACAGCAGGATGTTTTTATTTGGTGTAAAAGCAGAAGAGGTTTTAAAGAAAATGGAGGATAAGGCAAAATCTATGCAGACGGTCAAGGATTTTTTTACAGGTTCAACCCCCTCGTTTCAGCAGAAATTTGGCCAACAAAAAACTGGTCCTTTCCCGCTTCTGACAGACCACAGAGGGGCAAATACAGATGCCCAAGGGGCAGAGGTCAGTCACAAGGCCCCTACAAGCATCGACAATGGGGTACCACAACCCAGAAAGGAGGAGAAGACAGGTCCCAAGCTATCAGAAGACAAACAATGACTTAACCCTCAGACTGCCAAGCAAATCTCTCTTGGCAGCTCCCTTGGGAGGAAAATTAGCAATTTTTGCAGACAACTGGCACATCATCACAAAAGACAAATGGGTCCTAAATATTGTCTCACAAGGATACAGATTCCATTTTCACACTTTACCAAGGATAAAAGGAATTCCAAACCTGCCACTAAATCAATGGGCAGAGGCTCAAAAACAAATTACAGCTCTCGAGGACGAGAGCCATTCAGCAGGTACCTACACAGGAGCAAGGACAAGGATTTTTCTCAAGACTTTCTAGTCCCCAGAAAGGACAAAGCCTGGAGACCCATTCTGGACCTCTCAATTCTAAACACCTATCTGCAAGTACCCAAATTCAAGATGCTAACACTACAGCAACTTCTTCCCATGCTGGGTAAGAAGGCTTGGCTAGTAATGTTGGATCTCAAGGAGGCATACCTGCATGTCCCTATCAGACAAAATTGCAGAAGATACCTCTGCTTTATTGCAGGTTCAACTCATTATCAATTCTCTGCACCGCCCTTTGGCTTATCTACTGCGCCCAGGGTGTTCACAAAATGCCTATCACCAGTAATTGCATACTGCAGACAGAGGAATTCAAATATATCCATACCTGGATGACTGCCTTATTCAAGCAGACAGCAAGGCCATTCTTTTAAAGCATATGGCGTTTGTCAAACACCTCTTAAGTTGCCTAGGGTACACAGTAAACAAAAAGAAATCAAAACTAGTGCCCTCGCAACACACAATATTCCTGGGTGCCAGCTTAAATACAACGGCCCAGATGGCTTATCTCACGCCAGACAAGCAAGAACAAACTGACTCAATACTTCAAAATGATGGCAACAAAGACCCAACTGCCTGCAAGAAAAATTCTGCAGGCCTTGGGATTCATGGCATCTTGCATACTACTAATACCATTTGCAAAACTGCATATGAGGAAATTACAATGGTACCTGAAAAGCATATGGACTCAACACAGTCACAGCTTGGAGACAATGATACTCATTCCCTGTCTTCAACAGGAGTTTCTGTGGTGGGCTCAGGCATGTCACCTCAACAAGGGTCAGCCTTTTACCTTACCCACAGCCAGGCAAACTATAACAACAGATGCATCGGAGAATGTCTGGGGAGCACACATGGCAGGACAGTGCATTCAGGGCAAATGGTCTAGAGATCAAAGAAATCTGCATATCAATCAAAAAGAAATGCTAGCTGTACAAAATGCCCTAACAGCTTTCAAGGACCTGCTACAACCAGGACAACTCCTAATAAAGGCAGACAACACCACGGTAATGTGGTACATAAACAAGCAAGGGGGCACACACTCCTACCCCCTATTCAGGCAAGCAATGACCTTGTGGAACACAGCACTGACCTACCAAGTTCAACTACAAGCACAATTCCTGCCAGGAAAGCAAAACACATTGGCAGACGATCTAAGCAGAAACATCATGGATCCTCACGAGTGGCAACTAGATCCACAAGTATTTGCAATGATAACTCAAAAATGGGGGCGCCCAGACATAGATCTGTTTGCCAACCCCCAAAACTGCCAACTTTGGAAAATTTGCACAAGGACATACCACCCACTAGCTTGGAAAGTGGACGCCCTCTCATTCAGTTGGAAAACATTAACAGTGTATGCCTTTCCTCCATTGGCTCTTCTAGCAAAAGTGCTGCTGAAAGCCAGATTAGAGAGGCCACAAATGATGCTCATTGCTCCAGACTGGCCACGCCAACACTGGTATCCAATACTAAGGAACATGGCTCAAGGCCCACCATGGATTTTGCTTCAAATTCCTCACCTGCTCACTCAGCAAAACAATCAGATTCTACACATCCGGCTCAAGACTTTAAATCTGGCTACATGGCAAATTACCTAAGCAACCAGTCAACCCTTCTCTGTAAAGCTGTTATGGATGTCATTCTGGAGGTCAGGAGGCCCAGCACTAGGAAAACCTATTCAGACAAATGGAAAAGATTTTGCGCTTGGAACCAGGCTAAAGGCCAAAATCCCCTTGTTCCAAATATTCCTCAGATTTTACAATATTTGACTGAAATGTTGCACAAAGGACTGACTTTCATCTGTTAAGATCCACGCCTCAGCAATTTCAGCTCACTACAACACGGATCCTCCTATATTTTCACATCCACTGCTAAGACAGTACCTCAGAGGGACTAAGAACATAAGACCATCCCGGAGAGCACCAACACCAACTTGGGATCTCAACTTTGTCCTGGAAAAGCTTACACTGCCACCTTTTGAACCAGCTTTTACAGCTGATTTACAGTTTCTATCATGGAAAACTGCCCTGCTGCTAGCAATAACTTTAGCACGAAGAGTCTCAGAGCTACAGGCCCTAATGGCAGTGGAGCCTTTCATCAAGACAGTCGCTCTATGAACTAACCCTTCCTTTATGCCAAAGGTGGTATCCAGTGTGGCCCTAAACCAAACCATTCATTTGCCCACCTTTTTCCCAAACCCCGAGAACAAAGGAGAAAGGCTCCTGCATTATTTGGACATTCACAGGCAATTATGTTACTACTTGGATAAAACTAAGGCTTTCAGAAAATCTGACCAGCTTTTTGTATCCTATGCTGCAGGCTCACAAGGAAAAGCTATCTCAAAACAGACCATTTCAAAATGGATAGGACATTGTATCCGTTTCTGCTACACACATCATGGGAAACCTGTATCTGCTAACATTAGGCCCCATTCCACCAGGGCTACAGCTACATCAGCAGCCTTCCTCAGAGGGGTACCAACCAAGGATATTTTGGAGGCTGCAACTTGGAGTTCAGTGCACACCTTCACCAAGCACTGTCATCTACCTCTATTCTCTAAAACCAGAGCTGGTTTTGCCACTGCAGTTCTGCAGGGCCTACTAGCTTCTCCAAACCCTGTTTAGTTCCACCGCCCATCCTTAGCTTTGGGATTCAACCCAAGTGTGATGACTGCAGCAGTGTAACACGATGAACGTAGTACAATTTTGTACCTACCATAAATGTAGATGTTCGAGTGTTCACACTGCTGCAGTCAAGGTTACCCTCCCTCCATCCCCTCTGACCTAGCTGAACTTTTTTATACCTTTCTATCTTGAACAACCTTTGTGGTGTATTTGCTTGTAATTAAAGGTATTCCTTTTATTTCCTTTTACATGTTTAATTAGCAATATGTATTGCCTATCTACTTGGGGGCACCTGACATCTGGGGCAAGAAAAACTGAAGAAAATGGCATCGGATGCCTCTTATATACCCCTTGGTGCACTGACGTCAGGGAAGAAGCGACAGCAACCCACGCTGGACCAAGACTTTGGAACTCTGGCCGACTGCGGGACCGCCTGACGGCAGGATGACCCAAGTGTGTTGACTGCAGCAGTGTGAACACTCTAACATCTACATTTATGGTAGGTACAGAACTGTACTTTACAAAAAGTTAAACATTCTGATATTCTGGCTTTATATAAGTGCTGATGTTGGTCAGAATGTGGTCCCTTCTAAATTTGATCCATAAAAGAAAATTTATTGCTAGGTGGACATCAGTCCTGTATTATTTATTTTGCTGTAAGACCTTTTCTGAATTATATGCTGGTATGGAGGTTTTGATAACTGCTTTTCAGGTACACTCCATTCAAACTGAAATTTATGGGCAGGAAACTCAATATTGACGTAGAACATTGTAGAAAATGTTGGGGTAAATGCATAACAGTGATAGAGTCCCCAGTTTTGTACTCACCTTGTTCCTTTCTGTGGAGTCTGAATGTCGTCATAAAACCAACAAAAAGTAAACATAAAATGGTTGAACTCATGATAAATCAAGTGGTAACAGAAGCAAATAAGGTATATAAACAAAAAACACTTGAACCATGCTGAGATTTGCAGAAAAAATAAATTTGCATTGACTTCAGCCATTTCAGCATGGTTCGACTGTTTTTTGTTTATATACAAGTCTAAATGTCCTCCCTTTGTCTTTGTTGGTCTTTATCAGGTGCTCTGGTTTCTTCCCACATCCCCTTAGTCATATTGTAGGTGAATTGACGATCCTCTAACTTGTCCCTAGTTGGTTGGGGGTGGAGGTTGGTGCGGATGAGTATGTGTACCCATGTTCTGTGATGGATTGATGTCCCATGAAGTGAGAGCGTCTGTGCCTTACGATGAGAGTGCTCTAGGATAGGCTACGAGTCCCCTTGACCTTTCATTGTCGTAAGCAGTTATTGAAAAGAATGAGAATCAAAGCTGCATGACCAGTAATTTTAGTTGCAGATTGAGATGTTTTCATTCGGGTATGCTGATCATGCAGTGCATTTGATTAAGAGATGGTGTTTTCATTTAGATACATTAGTTTGTTCCCAACATAGAAGTGCATTTGCATTATAACACGGTAGTATTTTAAGCTGTGGGTCTGAAATGTGATCCAGTCAGTTACTGTTTAGATATTGTACTGTGGTTTAAGTTGTAAGCCATAGATTTATGCATGTTGTATTTATTCTAAGATCATTCCCAACTATGATCCCCATAAAAGTGAGGGCACAAAATTGCCAGTTCAGAATATTAAGCAACGGGGTTACCCAGTGCAGTTATAGATCTCGCTTAACTTTAACTAGTCATGTAGTTTGATTTTGTTTGGTCAAATACAATGTGTACATTAATTTGATTAAAAACAAAATCACAGCACAAAATTCTACCAGTCTTAGTGGAGGTCAGTATATTTGTTACTGCAGTACAAAAGTGAAAACCAATGTAGTGACTTCACTGATGTTTGTTTTTGTGCCTGTTTTGTTTGTACAGCACCCCTAAGGTTGGAATCCTATGTTCTTTGAGTTGATGTGTAACACATGCATATAAATGAACTTGGAGGGATGAAGCCTTCTTGGCCAGTAACTCACTTGTGGCTTCCACTTATTGTGTAAAAAGTTCTGGATTGCATTTAATAGTTTATTCTTTTACATATTGTCTGAACTTTGAAGTGCAGTACTTTATTCTCCTCATACAGGTAAAAATGATTCAGTTCCTCATTTTAATCTTAAGTTTAACCGCTGTTTGCAAGGGGTCTGCGTATTCTGATTTTTAAACTAAAAGGTAAAAAGGTCACACAGGCAAACTGTTCAGTAAAAAACTAAGAAAATCCCAATCAAACTAGACTTTTCATTGTGTGATACCTGTAACCTTCTGTAATTGAGGTCCATGGGATATATGCACAAGCTCCCTTAATGACATGAAGTGTTTCAGCAACATTGCTTTTGATTGTCTGACTTTTTAAATTGTCTGTATGGTTGCATTCAGGCCAATAAACCAAACCCCACTAGCTGTGTACATGCACCTTTAGGGCCTTTGTATTGACCTTGTCAGCACAGCGTAAGGTGATTTTTTGAGACCTGCAATCTGTAGCTGCAGTGACTAGCTGTGGCAGTATCTTTTTCTTGTTTCTGTGTTCATGATGTGAACCACATCTGACATGGTGTCATGTTATATGACAGACTAGGAGAGTGTGTCTGGTGCTTGTACTGTTCTGTTCCCGACTGCCAGTCATAGTCTGAATCAAAGTGCCAACATTCATCATTCACAAGTTCCACTGTTTGATACCTAAGAAGCTGTAAATTTTTATCCTCACTGTTACCGGATTGCCTCACCAAGGGGCATGATGTTAGGGACTGCATTACATATCAGCTGTTAAGCATAGGAACCTGTATATCGAAAAGGGAGTAGTTGGAGGCATGTCTCCATTAAGACTGTGGTGGCTGACTATGCATAGTGCAGGCATTGGAGGAAGGGTCCCCATCTTGACCCCAGGCATGTGCTAGAGTAGTAGGCGAAGCCCAAGTCAGTCTAGGTATTGGTCATACTCTACTCTGGGTTATGTCCACCCTGTAGGAAATCTGGAGTGCTTGCAGATCTTTAAGTGGTAGGAAGTTGAGTTTTCTGCCACTCATGCAGACGAGAGGTACATGTCTGGCATACACATCTTAAGGCTGCATCCCAAAGTGTTTATACTGCCTCTACCACCATTAAGTGACCCGATCCTGTGTGTGCCTGGGCTGGATATCTGGATCAATGCTTTAAGTCCACTGGGTTGGGTTGAGTTGTTTCAGTAAGCAAAGGGAAACGTCTTCCTTGGGCTCTCACCTAGATCCATTGCTTCTCACTGAACCAGGATGGGTAGGATTCGTCAGGTTCTCCAGTACAAACAAACAGGACAGTCCCAGATATTTGTGTTAATCCCAATGCTGCCTTGGGTAAGCACTTTTCTGGGTGACAGAACATCCGCGATTGCCTGTGACTTCTTGTACCTGATGTGAATTAGATGAGTGTAGGCTCATCCTTCCCAGACCTAAGGTCAGGAGAGGTTCTCCCGCCTCCTGGAAAGAGGACTCTCAGAATGCAGCAGTCTTCATCAAGCAGTTGTACAAGGTGAATGAATCCTTAACGCAGTGCAGCAGCACCTGCCAGTGACCCTTCACTGTGGAGATTATGCTGATGAAGTTCTCGATTGACTCTTCTGTGGCCCACTACACCCCCAAGAAATGTTTGAGTGGCTGAGCAAGAAGGAGGAAGTGTCTTGGAGGTCCTGCCTCTCCAAGCTGTTATGGATCCTTTATGTTGTAAGACTGACTTCTACATGTTAACTTCAGTCAAGCACAAGTCCCAAAGACTGACATCCCTCCACCTGGTAGGGTTTTTTTTTTTTGTGTAGTAGGCTTAAATTTTTTTTTTTTTTTTTTTTTTTAGGGTTTAGAACTTCCACTGTTCCCTTCTATATTCATATGCAGCAGCATTTTCCTGTGTTTAAGTGACTGTAGCTACCTACCAGCAAGCTAAAGTACAAAAAAAGCTAGGGTATGTGGGATATCTGTTGGATTGAGTTGCATAGGATGTTGGCCATAGGTTAAGTTACATCTGTACCTCTCTTCTCTGACTGAGCGTCTCCTGTCAGCCTCGCTGCCATCGGATCTTTGAATTTAAGATAAGTACCCTAAGATAAGTTTTTTTCTTCTCCCATTTTTCTTCTTTTTGGTCATTCCAGGAAAGGAGCGTGGAGGTGTGTGAGCGTCAGATTCCCTATAAGGAGACCTTTTTTTTTTTTTTTTTCTGTCTAGGGCCCAAACACAACAACCTAACACTCATAATTTGTCAGGCCTTCATTCCTAAAAGACCCTTGCAGCTGTCTGCTGCACTACACATCTTGGAAAACCAAACCAGCTTAAGTCTGCCTCTGGCGATGGATGGAGGGCTAGTCTCAACGTGTCGAGCCAAGCCATCAAAAAAATAAGACCAAGTTTTCCTGAACTTGAACTGCTACAAAGCCTCCCTCCAAAGTTCCCCATCAGACTAATTAGGTATAGTGGGTACCATTCGGGAGGCTGCAGAACCTAGGCCTGAAAGCACACACCCATGTTTTTTTTACAAGGGCAAGGCCTAGGGAACATCCAGACTGGTCCTTCCACTGCTTTAGAACCATCTGAACCTAGGCCCTAAACCCTCCAGGCCTGCTTCTTCCTTAAAAAAAAAAAAAAAAATGTCTCCTCATCTTTCCTCCTCCCTGATTGGCAGCTTTCTCTCAAAACTTATTTAATGCCTTCATGGTACTTAGGCATTCTGGCATACTTTCTCCAGTTATCAGTCCTGGGCCTCAAACTGAAGATCCCATCTCTTTGATGCTGGGGAATTCTTCAGATCCTCCCTTTATGCCTCCTCAATTCCTTCCCTCTTGGTATGCCTACCTCCTGAGAGGGACTCTCTAGTGACAGACTCTCCAGGAGAGGACTCTTGGTGACTTGAAACCATTTTAAAATGACAGTTTTTTTTTTGATTTACTACTGAAAGAAATATCTCAGAGTTCAAGGAGAGAAACTGAATGAAATTTCACACCCTTTCACCTCTAGTCTTCCTCTAGTCTTATTCAGTCCTAGGCCTCAAACTGAAGATCCTCATTCTCTTGATGCTGGGAATTCTTCAGAGGGATCCCTTTCCTATGCCTCTCAGATTCCTTCCCCTCTTGGGTATGCCTCACCCTAGGAGGACTCTGGTAAGGCAGACTCTCCAGGAGAGGACCTCATCTTTGGTGAAACCATTTTAAAATGACAGTTTTTTTAAATGGGTTACCACTGAAATAAGGTTCAAACAGAGTATCATGCAACTTACAAAAATGGACCCCTTTCCTTCTCTGCCATCCCTCTCCTAGTCTTTTGGATGCCTTCAGTACATCTTCTCAAAACCCTTATTCCCAACCACCAGCCCCTAGAAGGCCTGACAGGTTCTATATGTTCCCAGAACGGGCCAAATTTCTGATTAAATTGTCTCTGCAGACAAACCATCCAGATTACTTCCCTCTGCCTTTGTCTTTCCCACTGATAAGGACAGTAAGACCAAGGAACGCATTGACAAAAAAGTATACAGTTTTGTCACTTTGGCTTTTAGGGCAGTCACCTACCAGACCCCTGGCCCTTTTGACACAGGTTTCTAAACTTTTGGCTGATCTACCAGACTCTCCTTCTAAGGCCCAAATGTTTAGCCCCATCTTTTTGTCATCTCAAGTGATAAGGCACTCTATCAGATGCAGCTATGATGCTGCAGAGGCCTCAGCTAGATCTGCAACTTCTGTCTCAGTGCTTGGAAGGTTTTCTTGGCTGAGACTCCAACCCCTTCCTGATGATATCAGGGCTAAACTTCTGGATGTACTCCAGGACAGTTCTGTCTTTTTTGGGGCTAAAGTGGAAGGAATTACGTCTCTAATCCTTAAATTCCATAGGAATTATCACACCAAGATGCAGTTCATCAGGAAACATTCTGCTCCTACCCCTCATTCTAGGAAGCAAGAGGACCTTCCAGGTCTGCCCAGACTCTGGTTCAGAAACCTCAGTTTCAGAACAGGGGAGGTTTTCTGTGACTGCCTGCTTTCCCCTTCACCCCCTCCAGATTCCATTCCCCTATCCCAAAAACTCTCACAAAGCATTACCTCAGGCAAGTGGGTTTTGTCTGATGTCCTTCAAGGATGCATCTGCAGTCCTTACATATGGGTTGTCCTGCCTCAGGCAGCCCTGATCGTCGGGGATTCAAGTCCTCTGGGTCCGTCGGCTGATGTCGCCCCCTTTCCCCGCCGTCAGGCCTGGGAGTATAAGCGTTAGCCGCGACCATCTTTCCTCAGTCTTTCTTGCTGCACCGTGCCCGAAGCAGAAGCACTTTGCAAGTGTCGGTTGGCCAGCTCCTGTGATTTCAAAGCTAAGTACCCCGTTGGGGACTCTTTCTTGCCTCAGCCGATGTCAGATCAAACAGTTAAAGTTAATAATTGTTTAAAATGTGGGAAACAAATACCTCATAAGGATTTCCACTCTTACTGCTTACCTTGCCTAGGCCCAGACCACGACGTCTCGGCCTGTACAGCCTGTGCTTCCTTCAATAGACGCACTCTTAGGTGTCGGGCAGAGTTTGCAGAGGAATATTTTGGGCAAATTTACTGTTATAAAATGCCGTCGGAGCTTCCGACAGTTCATTTACCCAAAAAACGTAAGGAGAAGGACCGACACACTCGGTCCATGGTTCCGGCCGACTCCACGCCCAGGCCTACCGCTAGTGTCTCGGTCTCAGCTGAAACCGAATCTCTACCGATTCCGACCGACGCACAGCCGGTACCTTCGGTACCGGAGGTTTCCACTGGGTCGGTCTTAGAATTACCTTCTGAAACCGGTGCTCTGGAGATATCCGACACCATTTCTGTGGATAAAACTACCCCAGCACGTGGGGCAGCCAGGCCTCCTGTATCCATGTCCATTAAGGCTTTTACTCATGCTAAAGCTGCTAAACAGCCAAAATCTCTCCTTCCCAAGGCTATTCCTCAGGGATCCTCTACAGGTTCACAAATTTTAAGCTTAGCTGAGGACCTTATCTCCTTAATCAGGGGCTCTCAGCCACACCCAGACAGGGGCTCTCAACCTCCTTCAGGAAAAAGGCCCAGGGTTGAGTAGACAGATCCCCAGTCCTCTGATGAGGCCTCAGATGACTCTGCCCTTTCAGATTACCAGGAGGAGGCCTTTCCGGCCTAAGAGGATTCTGATGCAGAGGAATCTATTCCCTCGGCCTCCCCCCCTGAAGAGTTGTCTTTTGGGGAGACCCTTCACTCCATGAGAGAGCATTTTAAATGGCAAGGCCAGGAATTCTCTGATTCCAGGAAGAGGTTAAAGACTTTTTTGCATTTACCTCAGCATATAGACCTTTGGCTATTCCTCCTGTTTTAAATGTCATAGAGGATGTGTACTCAGAGTCTAGTATTTCCCCAGACTTCCTCCCTCCGGCGCCTGTCAAACCCGACAGGTACTACAGGGTCCCGGACACACATCTATTCCTTTACAAGGGCCACTCAGCTGACCCAGAAACTATTTCCCAGGGGCCTAAAAAGGTTGCAACCTCCATTACTAAGAACCCACTTCCTTCTGAAAGGGAATCCAGGGCCTTAGAGAGATGGGGTAAAAAAGTGTACACTTCTTCCACTCTTATGAGAGCATTGAATTGTCAATTCCATATGATACAGTATCAAGAATATCTGTTAGATGAATTGCATAAAAAATAACCTCACCTGAACCCCTAGATCGCAAGGCACTTCAGGATCTGGTGCATAACTCCCAGCAGGTTAGCAACCATTTTTTACAGTGTGGTTATGATGCATTGGAAGCTTCATGTAGGTCAGCAGTGACAGGTGCAGTCATACGTAGACATGCTTGGCTGAAGGAACAAACACTGCCAGATCATGTTAAAGAAAAGCTTCTGGATGCACCCCTGGAAAAACAAAAGTTATTTGGTTCCACGGCTCAAGAGGTCTTAAAGAAATTTGAGGAAAAGGCTATGTCAGTACAGACAGTCAAAGATTTTCTCCAGGTCCAACCACCAAGATTCAGCAGAAATTGGCCTTCTAAGAATTGGTCCTTTCCAGACAGACAGATTTCAAAGAGGCAAAAATAGGCGTGCCAGAGGTAGAGGGCAAGCTAGAGGCTCCTACATAGGACGTCAATGGCAGCCTCCTAACCAAAGAGGTAGTGCAGGACGAACACCTGCTGCACAAGGACAAACTCAATGACTTGACTCTGACCCCGCCAACCAGGGCTCAATTGGAAGCACCTTTGGGCGGAAAGCTATCTTTATTCTCAGAAAATTGGCACATTATTACAAGGGACAAATGGATACTGCAAATAATAGACAAAGGATACAGATTCCATTTTTATACATTACCAAAAAGACAAGGCATGCCAAATCTGCCACCGAATCAAAGGACAGAGGCTTTCAAGCAAATTTCCAACCTACTGCAAATGAAAGCAATAGAAAAGGTTCCTCTCATAGAACAAGGCCAAGGATTTTATTCCAGACTATTTCTTGTCCCAAGAAAAGAAAAGCAATGGAGGCCTCTTCTGGACTTGTCTGCACTAAATACTTACCTCATTGTGCCAAAATTCAAAATGCTGACCTTACAGCAACTCCTTCCCATGCTGGGCAAGGGGTCCTGGTTGGTAACTCTAGACCTCAAGGAGGCATACCTGCATATCCCTATCAGACAAAGTTGCAGAAGACACCTCAGATTTCTTGCAGGTTCAGAGCATTATCAATTCTCAGCATTGCCCTTTGGCTTATCTACTGCGCCCAGAGTATTCTCGAAATGCCTGGCATCAGTAATTGCACATTGCAGACTTCAGGGGATTCAAATATACCCATACCTGGACGACTGCCTTGTACAAGCGGACAGCCAACAAACATTGGTAAAACATTTGATTTATGCCATCCGCCTACTTCAGGCTTTGGGATACACAGTCAACATTCAGAAATCAAGACTTGTTCCATCCCAAAGAATAATTTTTCTGGGTGCAAAACTAGATACAACCACCCAAATGGCTTTTCTCACAGAAGAAAAACAAGAACTACCACCAGATTATTTCAGAAACCTGACAAAACAAACCAAACTGACTGCAAGGAAAATCCTGCAGGCCCTGGGTTTCATGGCATCTTGCATTCTTCTGACTCCACAAGCAAGGCTGCATATGAGGAAACTACAATGGTACCTAAGGAGTCTATGGTCTCAACACAGTCACAGCCTAGAAGCTTTGATCCCCCTCATTCCATGCCTTCAAAGGGAATTTCTGTGGTGGGCTCAAGCAAGCCAGTCAAACATGGGTCTGCCTTTCAGCAAACCAAATATCAGCCAAACCATTACAACGGACGCCTCAGACCATGGATGGGGATCGCACATGGAGGGCAGATGCATTCAAGGACAATGGACACAAACAGAATTTCGCCAGCACATAAACCAAAAGGAAATGCTGGCAGTGATACATTCAATCGAGGCCTTCAAGCACTTCCTACATCAAGGCCACCTGCTAATAGACAGACAATACCACAGTTATGTGGTACATAAACAGGCAAGGAAGTACCCATTCTTACCCTCTTTGCAGGCTGGCAATGAATATTTGGGAACTTTCCCTAAAACTCAATATAGAGCTGCAATCCCAGTTTGTACCAGGAAAAGACAATGTACTGGCGGACAGCCTAAGCAGAAACATCATGGATCCACACGAATGGATGCTGCACCCAGACACCTTTCTTCAAATAACACAATCATGGGGAAGGCCGTACATAGATCTTTTTGCCTCCCACCACAACCATCAACTGAAGAAATTCTGCACAAGAACATACCACCCACAAGCATGGAAAGTGGACGCTCTCTCTTTCAGCTGGAATACTCTAACAGTATATGCATTTCCACCTCTTCCGTTAATGACCAAGGTCTTACTGAAGATCAGGACAGAACAACCAAAAGTGATTCTGATAGCTCCGGACTGGCCAAGACAACACTGGTACCCACTGTTAAGGAGCTTGTCATGCACGAAACCGTGGCCTCTACCACAATGGCCACTTCTTCTGACACAGCACAATTACAAAACTCTGCACTCCATCCTAAACCCTTGCAGCTGACAGCCTGGAAAATACCTTGACTCCCCGCCTGGATAAACTATCCAAAAGGGTAAAGGATATCATCAAGGAAGCTCGGCCTTCCACAAGAAAGGCATATTCAGCAAAATGGAAAAGATTCCGCACTTGGAACTCCACAAAGGGCCAAGATCCGACAGTAATGAGCATTCCACATATCCTGGAATACTAGGCAGAAATGCTCCGTAATGGCCTTTCTTACTCTTCCATAAAAATTCATGCTTCAGCAATTTCAGCAGAGTACAACACTGATCCACCTGTATTTTCTCATCCGCTTCTAAAGCAGTTTCTAAGAGGGATAAAAAACATCAACCCTCCAAGGAAACCACCAGTGCCTACATGGGACCTTAACTTCATGTTGGAAAAATTAACTCTACCTCCCTTTGAACCAGCAGCATCTGCAGAACTACAGTTCCTGTCTTGGAAGACTGCCTTCCTTCTGGCCATAACCTCAGCAAGAAGAGTATCTGAGTTACAGGCCCTCATGGCAGTACAACCATTTCTTACTTTTCATCAGGACAGAGTCTCATTGAGAACCAATCCTTCATTCATGCCAAAGGTGGTATCCAGGGTCTCACTGAACCAAGCTATTCATCTGCCTACCTTCTTTCCAAATCCACAAAATAAAGGAGAGAAACTTCTTCATACCCTGGACATTCACAGACAGTTGCGCTACTACTTGGACAGAACTAAGACTTACAGGAAAACTGACCAGCTTTTTGTAGCATATGCTGCTGGTGTACAAGGAAAAGCAATTTCCAAACAGACAATTTCAAAATGGATAGGGAAGTGCATTTGATTCTGTTACTCTCTTCATGGCAAAACTGTGCCAGCCAACATTAGACCTCATTCCACCAGAGCCACAGCCACCTCCACAGCATTCTTAAGAGGGGTGGCTACAAAGGACATCTTAGAAGCTGCTACATGGAGCTCCGTGCATACATTTTCCAAGCATTACAACTTACCTTTATATTCCAGATCCAGAGCAGGCTTTGCTACTGCAGTCCTGCAGGGCATTTTAGCTACACCATCCTTTTCTTAGGTCCTACCACCCCCAGCTTGGCTATGGTATTCTACCCATATGTAAGGACTGCAGATGCATCCTTGAAGGACATAGTACAGTTTTGTACCTACCATAAATGTAGATGTCTGATAGGTATGCATCTGCAGTCAGGATTTCCCTCCCTCCTACCCCTCTGTGGTATTAGCTGGGGTTATCTATTATGGTGTATTTGTTTTATATTACTGTGCATGTTTGGAATTTTTTGCATCTCTCCAAATTTAGCCTTCATTAGAGGGCACCTGGCATCTGGGGCAAGAAAAACTGAGGAAGATGGCGTCGGCTGACGCTTTTATACCCCAGGCGCTCTGACGTTGGGGAAAAGGGCGACATCAGCCGACGCGGGACCCAGACTTTGGAATCCGGCCGACCGAAGGGCTGCCTGAGGCAGGACAACCCATATGTAAGGACTGCAGATGCATACCTATCGGACATCTACATTTATGGTAGGTACAAAACTGTACTTTCTAGAAAAAGGTTACTTCATGACTTGGGTCATTCCTCCCTCCTTAAGAGGCATCCCACAGCCACCGTAGGACCAGCCCCCTCTTTTTCCAGACAGTCGTAGACAGCCTCCTGTCTGACTATCCAACCTGTCCCTCTGTCAGAAAAAGGAAAGGGCTTTTAGTCCAGACTTTTCCTAGTCCCAAGGAAAGATGGCCCATGCAGACCCATCCTGGATCTCTCCCACCTCATCCTTTTTCTACATGTACTCACTTTTCGCATGCTTACACTCCAGAGTTTGTTCCCCCCGCTAATGCCTCAGGCATTTCTGGAAACTTTGGACATCAAAGATGCATATCTACGTATCTCCATAAGGCCCAATTACAGGAAGTATTTATGATTCTCTGTGGGTTCCTCGCATTTTCAGTTCTCTGCCTTGCCCTTTGGACCATCTACTGCTCCATGGATATTCACCAAGTGTCTAGCTCCAGTGGTAGCGTATTGCAGGGCCAAGGGATTCAGATTTTTCCATACCTGGATGACCTCCTGATCAAGGCAGGTTGTTCCACTTCCCTACAGATCAGCTCCAAAAGGTCATCTCTGTCCTGCAGTCCCTGGGGTTCAACATCAGTTTCCCCAAGTCCAAACTAAACCCCTCCGAGGACCACATTTTCCTGGGGTGTAGAATAAGGACAGATGGTATGAGGGCATTCCTTCCACACCAAAAGGTGGAAAGCTTGAAGCAGTACTTGCTATCTTTCCTCCATGCCACTGCTTTGACAGCGAGACAAAATCTCCGACTCCTAGGACATATGGCCTCCACTGTGTACCCATGTTGCCACTGGCAAGACTCCACATGAGAACTTCAATAGTACCTGAGGTCCACCTGGACCAAACACTCCCACCCCTTGGACCAGAACATTCCCTTCTTACCATGCCTAAGGAGGGGGAGATCCTTTGGTTGAATCAAGTCTTTCTCAACCCAGGACTTCCATTACACCCCATCACCCCAGTCCAGGAGATGTACACAGATGCCTTACAGCTGAGCTGTGGAGCTGCTGTGGGTAGTTTGAAGGTGCAAGGCACCTGGATAAGGCCCCTTCAAGTGGGAGCACATCGACGTCTGAGAAATAAGGGCCATCATCCTTGCTCAGAGGGCCTTCCAGCACATTCTGAAGCAAGGCCCCCTGAAGTTGTTCACAGACAACAGTACAGATGTTCTTCATGTTTCACTGTTGCAGTCAGTAAACTTGGGTTATCTGCTTGCAGGTAGCCCTCAGTCAGCCTAATTTCCAAAGTCTTGGATCCTGCATCGGTTGCTGTCTCATCTTCCATGACATCAGGTAGTCTGGTATAAAGCATGCAGCCGACGCCATTACATCAGTCTTTCTTGCCGTGCAGTGCCCGAAGCAGAAGCAGTTTGCAAGTGCCGGTCGGCCGACTCCTAAAATTTTCGTTTTCGAGTTTCAGATTCAAAGTCTTCGAAAAAGCTAAGTACCCTGTTGGGGATCCTTTTTCTTGCTGTAAACCAATGTCAGTAAAAGTTAACAATTGTATGTCTTGTGGAAAGCAACTACCTCATAAATATTTTCATTCGGACTGCATTCCTTGCTTAGGCCCAGACCACGACATCCCTCACTGTCAGTTTTGTGCTTTATTCAATCCTCAAACTATTCGTCGTCTGTTCATTTTTGCATCTAACTATTTTGGCACTCTGTTCAATTATCCAGAAATTGCTTCGGTAAGCCATCAGACTACAACATTCCGAAAAAACAAAGAAAATACAGTGACCGCATAGGTCTAAAGCTGCCGACGACTCTTCCGTTAAGCTAGTCACCAGTTCGCCTGTACTTAGTGAGGCACTTTCGCAGCCCCTAATACCTGCTAGTTCAGATTCGTAGGCCTCTACTGAGACCCATTCGGAGATCGGTATGCCGCGAGATGCTGCTTCGACTATGGAACCTGCGGATGTCTCTACCTTGGATGGGTCCGGAGCTGCTGTGCAGGCACTGGCTTCTGAGGAGTATATTCAGGCCTACTGACTTGCATATTTAACCAACGCCATCTTCTCCTTCAAGGCCTAAAACTCAGTCCACACCTAGAAAACCGATGCCCAGACCACATGGTCAGGCCCCTATGCCTAAAAAACAAATTATAAGAATGGCTGAAGACCTTATTACTCTAATCAGGGGAAGACACCCTTCTCCCTTTAAGAGACCTAGAACTGATTTTCCTTTTGATTCTTTGAATCAGGATTCTGAAATTTCTGTTTCTTCTGATGACCAGGATTTGCCCTTATCTACCTGGACTCCCATGCTCCAAAGCGACTAATCAGGACTAAGGAACGCATCGCACCTTGGCTAACAAGAGATACCAAAACCAAAATTAAACTCCGAGACCAGGCCTGGAACAAATGGAGAGCTACTAAAACTCCCTTACATCGCACCAAGTTTCAACAGCTTAGAAACTCAACAAAAGCAGCCATTACTACAGACAAAAAACAATATTTCTGTCACCTCCAGGATAAACATCAGCATAACCCTAAGAAATTTTGGGCTGGATTTAATAACAACCTTCATCCAGGCAAATCTACCACCCCCACCCCTGAGAAATACATAGGACAAAATCCAGAGACCGAGACCATTCAGTCCCTAGCCAGTCAGCTCACCTCAGCTCCCTCACCTGTAACCTTAACTAAAGACCCTGCCCACCCCTCCTTTAACCTACAACCAACATCTACCTCCTATATTCGTAAACTTTTGAAAAAACTAAAACCAACAACCCTAGCAGTTGACCAACTCCCGGCCGAATACTTACAAATAGTGTCTGATGTCATAGCATATCCCGTATCAATCTTAATCAACAGAACCATAACTGAAGCTACCATTCCCTCCATATGAAAAATCTCTTATATCATCCCTCTCCACAAAGGCGGGACCTCCACGGACACATCTAACTACAGACCCATAGCAATTCTGTCTCCACTAGCCAAAATTATGGAACGATGTGTTCACAAACAACTCATAAACCACCTTACCCTCAACAGCCTCTTGTCTAATACCCAGCATGGTTTTCGTCCCCATCATAGCACAACCACTGCTCTTCTCTCCTTTGTTGACTCAGTCAACAACAACATAACAATAAATTAATATCCTCTGCTCTCTTTCTTGACCTATCGAAAGCCTTGATATGGTCAATCACCAACAACTGCTCCATACCCTGGAAACCCTACAGCTTAACAATTCAACCATAAGTTGGTTTAAAGCTTACCTCTCTGGAAGAAAACAAGCTGTTCAGTGGCAAAGCAGGCTATCTGACTTGCTCCCCAATAATATAGGTGTTCCCCAGGGCTCTATACTTGGTCCCCTTCTCTTCTTGGTCTTTATTAATGATCTTCACTCAGTCATACCCAAAGCCACCTGCATTCAATATGCAGACGACTCCACCGTGATCTGCTCTGACGTCTCTCTCACCAAACTCCAAGCCACAACCCAGAAATGTTTTACTATAGTAGAAAAATGGTTCTCCGAATTAAAACTCTTACTTAATCCTACTAAAACCAAGTTACTATTATTTTTCCCCACTGTAACTACCTCCCAAGGAAAAGAACCACTAAATGTCAACAACCCAACCTTCCAAGTGTCTTCTACCAATGGTACCATTATTGAACCGGTCTCCAACACCAAACTACTAGGTGTGACCATTGACCACAAACTAAAATTTGATACACATGTCAGCCTGACCATCAAGTCTGTAAACAAGAAACTCGGGTCCATGTATAGAATAAAGAACTTCTTAACCCCACACACCAAACTAACTATCGCACGCACCCATCTCCTTTCCACCCTTCTGTATGCCTCCCCGATACTCTCATTTCTCAACAAGAGTGAGCTCAATAAACTTTCTACAGCCTATAACCATATAGCCAGATTTATAACGGGAATGCCTTATCAAACCCACCACTGCCTAAACCTAAAATCACTTGACTGGTTAGAATTGCCCAATATACTCAAACTCAACCAACTTGCTGAGGCATTTAAAATAATGAACCAACCAAACAAAACCCCCTCATTGAGCAAAATACTTACCCCCTACTCCAACCTCACTTGCCTCAGATCATCTAAAAGCCTCCAAGTGCAAACCATTAAATCTAACAACTCGGGAGGTGACGCTCTCTATGCCAATTCCATTGGAAAACTCTGGAACTCCCTCCCAAACAAACTAAGACTTTTGACCTCTCTAAATCAATTCAAAAATCACCTCAAAGAATTCCTTAAGTCCCACTGGCTATGCCCCTGTACTAAACCAGACTAACACCAAACGTTCAACACCTCCTAGCCTCTTCCCATCCTAAAATCACCCTCTTTCCCAGAAGGAAGCACTTTGTAACCTTCTTAGATTAACTACAAAAGCCTCCACCTGTTTCTTAATGGAATTAAAGCCAATTTGTTTTTATGTCTTTATGTGAATAATATTTACGCTTGTTTTCACCTGTAGTCAACAGAATGTATAGCCAATTGTTTATATGTCTTTGTGTATAATACTTACTTTTGCTTGTATATGATGTCCTTCAAGAATGCAACTGCAGTCGTAACATATGGGTTGTCCTGCCTCAGGCAGCCCTCGGTCGGCCGGATTCCAAAGTCTGGGTCCGTCGGCGGCTGATGTCGCATTTCTCTCCGACGTCAGAGCGACTGGAGTACATAATTATCAGCCGACGCCATTTTCTTCAGTCTTTCTTGCCGCGCGGTGCCCGAAGCAGAAGCAGTTCGCAAGTGCCGGTCGGTCAGCTCCTGTATTCTTCGATTCCGAAGTCATCAAAACAGCTAAGTACCTCGTTGGGGACCTTTTCTTGCCTCAGCCGATGTCAGAAATTACTGAAAAAGTTAACAATTGTCTTTCTTGTGGTAAACAAATACCTCATAAGGATTTCCACTCTTACTGTCTTCCTTGCCTTGGCCCAGACCACGACGTCTCGGCCTGTGTAGCCTGTGCTCACTTCAACAAGCGCACTCTCAGGTGCCGGGCGGAGTTCGCTGAAGATTTTTTCGGCTAAAAATTTGCTTACACAATGCCGTCGGATCTTCCGACATCGCAAACTCCCAAGAAACGAAAAGACCGGGACCGACATCCTCGGCCCGTGTCTACCACCGACTCCACGCCAAAACCTATCGCGAGTGCTCCGGTTTCCTCTGAGACGGTCTCTCCACCGCTCCGAACCGAAGACACCGCATTACCGACTACTTTCCTCCGGATACCGAAACCGAGGAAATGCCCGAGACCATTGCTGTAGACAAGGTCACTCCTGCACGTGGAGCTGCCAGGCCTCCTATGGCCATGTCTATTAAGGCCTACACTAGGGCTAAGGCAGCCAGCAAAACAAAACATCTTACTACTAAAACCTTACCTCAGCCTATTCCAGAGACACAAGTTATGTGTATGGCTGCTGATTTAATTTCTATGATTAGAGGTTCACAGGCCCATCCTGAGAGAGGATCCCAGCCTCCTTCTGATAAAAGGCCTCGGGTTGAACCCTCTGACCCTATTCCGTCAGATGAAGATTCTGAGGGCTCTGTCCACTCTGATAGCCAGGAAGAGCTCTTCCAGACCTATGAGGACTCGGATGCAGAGGATTCCATCCCCTCGGCCTCCCCTCCTGAGGATATTTCTTTTGGGGAAGTTCTGCATACCACGAGGGAACATTTCAAGTGGCAAGGCCAGGAATATTCTGATTCCAGAAAACGCCTTCGGACTTTCCTTAAGAAGCCCCTGCACAGGCCCTTAGCTATTCCTCCTGTACTTGATGTTTTGGATGATTTATATTCTGACTCTAGTGTTACCCCTGACTCTCTTCCTCCTGCTCCAGCCAAGCCAGACAGGTATTACAGGGTTCCAGAAACACATTTCCATTTATTCAGGGCCCATACTGCTGATTTGGAAACTATTTCACAGGGGCCTAAAGGAGTTTCAGCTTCCACCTCTAAAAATCCATTGCCCTCCAACAGGGAAGCTAGGTCATTAGAGATGGGGCAAAAAGGTTACACATCCACTACCTTATCTATGAGAGCTTTGAATTGCCTTTTTCATATGTTACAATATCAGGATTTCCTGTTAGAAGATTTACAAAAACATTGGCCACTCCTGATCCTTTAGACAGGAAGGCTTTGCAGGAAGCTGTACATAATACTCAGCAAGTAAGCAATCACTTCCTACAGTGTGGATATGATGCACTGGAAGCTTCATGTAGGGCAGCTATGACAGGGGCAGTCATTCGTAGACATGCATGGTTTAAAGATCAACCTCTACCAGATCATGTAAAGGCAAAACTTCTGGATGCACCTTTGGAAAAGAACAAGCTTTTTGGTGCTAATGCTAAGGATGTGTTAAAGACCATCGAGGAAAAAGCAAAATCAGTTCAGACGGTGAAAGATTTCCTCCAGGTTCAACCCCCCAGATTCAGTAGGAATTGGCCTTCAAAAAACTGGTCCTTTCCTAATCCAGAAAAGTTTCAAAGGGGTAAAAACAGACGTGGCCGAGGAAGAGGCCAATACAAAGGTCCTTACAGGGGACGACGATGGCAGCCAGGAAACCAAAGAAGCGACGCAGGGGTTTCACCTGCCCCACAGCCACAATCTCAATGACTTTCCTCTACTACCGCCTACCAGGGAACAAATAGAAGCTCCCTTGGGCGGGAAATTATCTCTGTTTGCAGAAAATTGGCACAGACAGACAAAGGACAAATGGATTTTGGACATTATAGATCCGAGGCTACAGGTTCCATTTTCATACCTTGCCAAGAAAACAAGGCATGCCAAACCTACCACAAAACCAGAGGGCAGAGGCTATCAAGCAAATCTCTCTGCTGACTCGGATGAAAGCAATAGAAAGAGTTCCACAACAAGAACAAGGCCAGGGGTTCTACTCAAGACTGTTCCTTGTTCCAAGAAAAGAATCTCAATGGAGGCCAATACTGGATTTGTCCGCATTAAACACCTTTCTCATAGTACCAAAGTTCAAAATGCTGACTCTACAGCAACTCCTTCCCATGCTGGGCAAGGGGTCTTGGCTGATTACTCTGGACCTCAAGGAGGCATACCTGCATGTCCCTATCAGACACAGCTGCAGAAGATACCTCAGATTTCTTGCAGGGCCAGAGCATTATCAATTCTCAGCATTGCCATTTGGCTTATCTACTGCGCCCAGAGTATTCACAAAATGCCTGGCTTCAGTAATTGCTCATTGCAGGCTCCAGGGGATACAAATTTACCCGTACCTGGATGACTGCCTCATACAAGCGGACGACAAATTGATGTTGACAAAAAACTTGGACTATGTCATACGATTACTTCAAGCTCTGGGATACACAGTCAACTTCCAAAAGTCAAGACTGCAGCCATCCCAGCAAATAATCTTCTTAGGAGCCAAATTAGACACAGCGTCTCAAATGGCTTACCTGACAGAAGACAAGCAAGAGAAGTTAACTCATTACTTCAAAGGTTTAGCAAAACTCACCCAGATGACTGCAAGGAGATTCCTACAGGCCCTGGGTTACATGGCATCCTGCATTCTCCTGGTTCCATTAGCAAGACTACACATGAGAAAGCTTCAATGGTACCTAAAAAGCATTTGGTCTCAGCACAGCAACAACTTGGAGACAACCGTACCGCTCATTCCATGCCTACAAAAGGAATTCCTATGGTGGGCCTCGGTGAGCCAGGCAAACACAGGTATGTCATTCAAAAAACCACAGATAACACAGACCATGACCACAGACGCCTCAGACCTTGGATGGGGGCGCACATGGAAGGCAGGTGTATACAAGGACAATGGTCTCCAAAGGAAACACATCTGCATATAAACCAAAAGGAAATGCTGGCAGTAATGCATGCCATCGAGGCCTTTCAACACCAACTTCAGCAAGGCCATTTACTGATACAGACAGACAACACCACTGTGATGTGGTATATAAACAAGCAAGGGGGCACCCACTCTTACCCCCTTTGCAGACTGACAATGCATCTTTGGGAAAAATCACTGAGCCTAAACATCCAGTTACAATCCCAGTTTGTTCCAGGCAAAGGCAACGTGTTGGCGGACAGCCTAAGCAGGAATTTCACAGATCCACACAAGTGGAGGTTACATCCGAAGATCTTCACACAACTCACTTCGACATGGGGCAGGCCAGAAGTAGACCTATTTGCATCTCACCTCAACCATCATCTACAAAAATTCTGCACAAGGACATACCATCCAAAAGCTTGGAAAATAGATGCTCTCTCATTCAACTGGAACTTCCTAACAATCTATGCATTCCCACCTCTGCCACTGATGACCTCAGTATTACTAAAGATCAAAGCAGAGAGACCCAAGGGAATCGTAATAGCTCCGGACTGGCCAAGACAACACTGGTACCCACTACTACGGAGCATATGTCACACCAGGAGGTGGGCCCTTCCCCAATGGCCTCTACGTTTGACTCAACACAATTTCAAAACAGTGCATCCAAACCTTCAGACACTGCAGCTAACAGCCTGGGAGATCCCATAAATAACCTCAACCTATCTCTCTCCAAGGAAGCTCAGCGGATACTAACAGAGGCTTGAAGACCATCCACCAGAAAGGTTTACTTAGCAAAATGGAAGAGATTCAGCAATTGGAATACCAGCAAGGGACATCATGCATCATTGTTGAACATCCCACTCATCTTGGAATATTTGGCAGATATGCTAAAGAACGGCCTCTCATATTCTTCCATAAAGATACATGCATCAGCTATTTCAGCTAGATATAACATTGATCCTCCTGTCTTTTCACACCCTTTGCTAAGGCAATTCCTCAGGGGAATCAAGAACATTAAGCCACCAAGAAAGGCCCCAGTGCCAGCCTGGGACCTCAATTTTGTCCTAGAAAAACTGACTCTACCTCCATTTGAGCCAGCAGCTTCAGTTGACTTGCAATTTCTCTCATGGAGGACAGCTTTCCTGTTGGCAATTACCTCAGCAAGAAGGGTTTCGGAACTACAGGCCCTAATGGCAATACCACCGTTCATAATTTTTCACAGAGACAGGGTTTCATTAAGGACCAACCCTACTTTTATGCCAAAGGTGGTATCTAGGGTTTCTTTAAATCAAGCTATTCATCTGCCTGCTTTCTTCCCCAATCCTGAGAATAAGGGGGAAAGACTGTTACATACCTTGGACATTCAGACAACTTCGATACTACCTGGACAGAACCAAGGCCAGTAGGAAGTCTGAACAACTTTTTGTAGCTTACGCCCCTGCAGTCCAAGGAAAAGCAATTTCAAAACAGACGATTTCAAAACGGATTGGACATTGCATCAGATTCTGTTATTCCTTTCATGGAAAGACTGTTCCAGCCAATGTCAGACCACATTCCACCAGAGCTACAGCCACCTCTACAGCATTCTTAAGAGGGGTGCCTACTAAGGACATTCTAGAAGCTGCTACATGGAGCTCCGTGCATACATTCTCCAAACACTACAATCTCCCTCTATACTCCAGATCCAGAGCAGGCTTTGCTTCGGCAGTCCTGCAGGGTTTGATTGCCACACCATCTTTTTCCTAGAGCATTCCTCCTCCCCCAGCTAAGCTATGGTATTCTACCCATATGTTATGACTGCAGTTGCATTCTTGAAGGACATAGTACAATTTTGTACCTACCATAAATGTAGATGTAGATGTCCGATAGACATGCAACTGCAGTCGGATTTTCCCTCCCTCCATACCCCTCTATGCCTAGGGTCCACTCCTAACCCTGTTTCTCTTAGCTGGGGATATCTGTTATGGTGTATTTGTTTTATTGCTCATTTATTTGTCTGGAATCCTGTTTTTGTCTTCCAAATTTGATTACAGCCTTCCTTGGAGGGCACCTGGCATCTGGGGCAAGAAACACTGAAGAAAATGGCGTCGGCTGATGCTTATGTACTCCAGCCGCTCTGACATCGGAGAGAAATGCGACATCAGCCGATGTCGGACCCAGACTTTGGAATCCGGCCGACCGAGGGCTGCCTGAGGCAGGACAACCCATATGTTATGACTGCAGTTGCATGTCTATCGGACATCTACATTTATGGTAGGTACAAAACTGTACTATATGCACCTTCTTTTTTTCTGACTATACTATGTATAATATCCACTTCTGTTTGTATATGATATGTACCTTCTTTTCTTCTGGAGCTTTTCTCCCTGGGCCTCTACTGAAAAAGGACATGTATCCAGCTAGACTAGCCCGGTCAACAAATGTAAAATAAAATAAATAAATAAATAAAATAAATAAAATGAGGATTCTGATGCAGAGGACTCCATTCCCCCTGCTTCCCCTCCAGAAGATTTCTGTTTTGGCGAAACTTTGCATACTCTTAGGGAGCATTTCCGCTGGGAAAGCCAGGATTACACTCACTCAAAAAAGAGGCTTAGGGAATTCTTACTCCTACCTCAACACAGGCCTTTAGCTATCCCTCCTGTACTGGCATTGTAGATGATGCCTTCATGGAATCTAGCCTGGCCCCTGACACTTAACTCCAGCTCCAAGGAAACCTGACCAGTATTAGAGTACTTGACTCTCACAAGTTCCTCTTTAAGAATCCTACTGCGGATCCAGAGACCATTTCACAGGGACCCAAAGGCATTAAGGCTACTACTGCCAAAAACCCTACCCATTCTGATAGAGATTCCAGGGCCCTGGATAGATGGGGTAAGAAGGTATACACTTCTGCTACTTTGGCCATTAGGGCCTTAAACTGCCAGTTTCATATGTTGAAGTATCAGCAGCATATTATTGGATTACTTAAACAGAAGATTATGTTGATTCCTGACTGTGCTGAAAATAAAGAATTAGAGGATTTAATGCATTCTGCTGAACAAGTTAGTAAACATACTTTGCAATGTGGTTTTGATTCCTTAGAGGCATCTTGCAGGGCTGCTGTCACTGGGTCTGTACTTAGAAGGCATGCTTGGCTTAAAGAGCAAACTTTACCAGATCATGTTAAAGCTAAATTACTGGATGCTCCCTTAAACCAAGACCACCTGTTTGGTAACAAAGCAGAAGTAGTACTTAAAAAGATGGAGGAAAAAGCTAAATCCATGCAAACTGTTAAAATTTCCTGCAAGTACAGCCTCCCAGATTTAGTAGGCACTGGCCTTCTAGGAATTGGTCCTTTCCTGTCTCTTTCAGGCCTTCTCAGTCCAAACCCAGGACCAGCCAACCACCCAGGTATCAATCTCAAGGTACTCATAGGCCTAAGCAGTGGGGTGGGGGCTTCCTTTTCCAAAGCTGGAAGTGGTAAGGCACCCCCCTATAGTAAACTGTCACAATGACTTAACCTTAAACCTTCCAAGCCCTGCTCAACTGTTCCTTTAGGGGGAAAGATCGCCCTGCATGCAAAAAAATGGGAACTAGTTACCCAAGACAAATGTGTTCTGAATATAGTTTCCCAAGGATACAGATTCCACTTCCACTCCTTACCAACCCCAAACGGTTGGCCAGACCTACCCCCAAATCAGTGGGTTCTCAATCTTCTAAGTATCATGGCTATTCAACCTGTGAGAAGACGAATAGGAACAAGGGTTTTTCCCGAGACTTTTCCTGGTACCTAGAAAAGGCAATACCTGACATCCTATCCTGGACTTGTCTATCCTAAACACCATTTGGTAATCCCAAAATTCAAAATGCTAACTCTTCATCAGCTGCTTCCCATGCTAGGCCAAAAATGCCTGGTTGGCAACATTGGATTTAAAGGAAGCTTACCTGCACAGCCCAATAAGGGAATCTTGCAGAAAATACCTACGCTTCAGTGCAGGCTACATACACTATCAGTTCTCTGCACTGCCCTTTGGCTTATCTACTGTGCCCAGGGTGTTCACAAAGTGCCTAGCTCCAGTCATTGCATTCTGCAGGCAAAGAAATATTCAAATGTACCCATACCTGGACGATTGTCTAATTCAGGCAGAAGACCAGGACATGCTATTAAATCATCTGGCATTTGTAGAGAAACTGATAACCTCACTGGGGTACACCATAAACGAAAAGAAATCTCACCTAATACCCTGCCAGCAAATTGTATTCCTGGGAGCAAGCTTGAATACAACTTCCCAGATGACCTACCTCACGCCAGAAAAACAAGTTTGACAGCCTACTTAAACTACTGGCCACAAAGACCCAGCTATCTGCAAGGAAAATACTGCAAACCCTGGGGTTCATGGCCTTTTGCATTCTACTAATTCCATATGCAAGACTGCATATGAGGAAACTACAATGGTATCTAAAAAGCCTATGGTGTCAGCATTTTCAGGACCTGGCATCAATGATTCCCATCATTCCTTGTATAAAGACAGAGTTCCTTTGGTGGGCAGAAGCCTGCCACCACAACAAGGGACTGCCATTCACTCTACGCCCTGCCGCCCAAACCCTAACATCAGACTATGCATGGGGGGCTCACTTGGCAGGGCAGTTCATTCAAGGCAAATTGAACCAGAGTCAAATGCACCTGCATATCAATCAAAAAGAAATGTTAGCTGTACAGAATTCTCTGACAGCCTTCAAGGACCACATTCTTCCAGGACAATTATTGGTAAAGACCGACAACACCACTGTTATGTGGTACATAAACAAGTAGGGGGGAACTCACTCATACCCCCTTTGCAGACTAGCCATGGCTCTGTGGAACACAGCCTTGAGCTATCAAGTGCATCTACAAGCTCGATTCCTGCCAGGCAATCTAAATACACTAAAACAAACAAAGAAACGACTGCGGGTAAGACCAAGGTGCAAAAAATGGGAATAAATACAAAAAAACAGTGCCCCAGGGTGACGCACAATAGCGTTTAATAGTACAAAAATAAAAAACTGAACCGGAGGTAAGCGCTTTCACAACAGTAGTTGCTTCATCAGACAAAGTTAAAATGCACTTCAGCTATTAAATAACAGCTTAGTCATCAATTAAGCAGAATCAGTGATGTCACACTTAGCTACTATTTAGAGAGACAGCAAAAAAATGTATATTAAGAGACAGCAAAAAAATATATATACATCTCTATTTTAAAACATATTATCTTAAAACAGTGAATATAAAATATATAAATGTAGATATTTCTAGTAGACCACTAAAAACCTTTTATAAACATAAGAAGTATATGTATGTATATATATATATATATCACCATAAAAAATGTGATAAGAATAAAATAAAACATGTTAAAATAAATCAATGCTTAAGACGTCTTGCTTTTAAAAACGGGATTAAACAAAAGTACATATACACATCCAGCTAGGCATTTTACTTTACATTCTGAACAGTATTCAGACTGCAAAACCACAGATGTTGTTTATTTTAGTTTCTGTCAGCAATGCCCAGCATTTTATGTGGGCAAAACTAACAGGCCATTAAAAGACAGAATTCTAGAACACATTCGTGATATTAGAAATAATAAACAATCTAATGCCCTTGCTAATCGTGTTATGTGTACAGGCGCCTCCCATTCTTTTAAATTCTTTGTTTTACAACATTTTCATAGAAATTTGAGAGGAGGAGACATTGAAAATGTTACAGAAAGCCATGAGCAAAGATGGATTTTAAAACTTGATGCTGAATGCTATCCAGGGCTTAATATGGGACTTCTTCTTTAATCCCTTTTTTAAAAGCAAGACGTCTTAAGCATTGATTTATTTAAGCTAAATACACTGGCAGATGACCTAAGCAGCAATCTCATGGACCCACATGAGTGGAAACTGGAGCCCAAAGACTTTCAACATTCTGAGAAACAAATGGGGGAGCCCAGAGATAGACCGGTTTGCCTCCCCTCAGAACTACCAATCGGACAAATTCTGCACTAAGACTCCCCCACAGACAAGCTTGGAAAGTGGATGCCCTGTCTTTTATCTGGGAAAGCCTCTCAGTTTATGCTTTTCCCCCTCTGCCTCTCCTCTCGAACATTTTAATAAAGATCAAACAGGACAAACCAAGGACAATACTCATTGCACCAGACTGGCCGCGCCAACACTGGTACCCCCCCTCTTGTGCAGTATGTCACTACTGCAACCATGGCACCTGCCTTCGACTCCTTCCCTACTGTTGCAGCAGGAGGGCCCGAATCTGTACCCCCAGCTTCAAATCCTGAACCTGGCAGCCTGGCTAATTACCCGAGTTCTCCTATACCATCCCTCAGCAAACAAGTGCTGGGTGTCATCCTGGAGGCATGGAAGGCCTAGTACTTGAAAGCCCTATGCTGAAAAGTGGAAAAGATTCTGTTCCTGGAGCCAGACTCTGGGGATGGGCACTACAGTGCCCAGTTTATCCCATATTCTTCAGTACTTAAGAGATGCTTCACCAAGGGCTTTTCCTTCTCTTCCATTAAAATTCATGCCTCAACCATTTCAGCACATTATAATGCTGAGCCACCCCTCTTCTTTCACCCCCTACTGAAACAATTCCTCAGAGGGGCCAAAAATTTAAGACCACCCAGGAGAGCTCCTACTCCTGCCTGGGACCTTAACTTTTTATTGGAAAAGCTCACTCTACCTCCTTTTGAGCCAGCTGCAACTGCGGAGTTGAAATTCCTTTCTTGGCAAACAGCCTTCCTTCTAGCCATCACTTCAGCAAGAAGGGTGTCTAAATTACAGGCCCTCATGGCAGTGGAGCCTTTCATCATCTTTCATGCGGATGGTGTCCCTCAGGACCAATCCTTCCTTTATGCCCAAGGTGGTATCTAGTGTGGCCCTTAATCAGTCCATTCATTTGCCAACCTTCTTTTCTAATCCACAGAACAAAGGGGAGCGAATACTGCACTCCTTGGATGTGCACAGACAACTTAGATTTTACTCGGACAGGACCAAGCCTCTCAGGAAATCTGAACAGCTGCTAGTTGCCTATGCTGCAGGGGCAGAGGGGAAGGCCATTTCAAAGCAAACCATTTCTAAGTGGATAGGTCATTGCATTCTTTTCTGCTATAAGCACCATGGAAAACCTACCCCACACCGGATAAGACCCCATTCCACCAGGGCTGCATCTTCTTCTACAGCCTTTCTCAGAGGTGCTCCTACCAGGGACATCCTAGAAGCTGCTACCTGGAGTTTTGTACATACCTTCACCAAGTATTACCACTTGCCAAAAAATGTTGGTGACTCCCTTTTGGTCAAGATAGCATTGGTTTCACCACTTGCATTTAGCCAGGGGCACTCATCACAAGTTAACTCAGAGTGCACCTTCTCACACAGGACAA
The DNA here is from genome assembly GCF_019279795.1 of Protopterus annectens. Lineage (NCBI taxonomy): Eukaryota > Metazoa > Chordata > Ceratodontiformes > Protopteridae > Protopterus > Protopterus annectens. Next base: position 26,256,195 of record NC_056728.1, on the reverse strand, counting down.
GGGATCCCTAATCCAGCCCCAAATGGAATCTTTGAACCTAACCCTGTGGATAATAGTTTTGATCCCTTTCAGACACCTTTACACAGAGGATGTGCTTAATGCCCTGCAGGAGGCCCGGAAACCCAATACTTGGAGATATTTTATCCAAATGGAAAAGATTCTCCATCTGGTGTCTTCAAAGACAGCTAGACCCATTTCAAGGAGAAGGTCCCTTTAGTGCTGTCCTCCATGTGTGAATTGTTGCAAGCAGGGCTAGCGTATTCTTGTGTTACAGCCCCACCTAGCTGTTATTTCAGCTTATCTGCCTCTTGACCCTCCTCTTGCCTCTTGACTTCCAGTGAAGTTATTTCTTAAGGGAGTACTGCACCTCAGGCCCCCAGGAGGCCAGTTTCACCCCCATTGGACCTGAACTACGTTTTAGAGCAGCTTACTGTTGCTCCTTTTGAGCCAGCATCAAAAGCCTCTCTAAAATATCGCACTTGGAAGAGTGTGTTTTGGGTGACCCTGACATCAGCCAGGAGAGTGTCAGAGCTCCAAGCCCTCATGGCCACCCCACTTTTTCTAATCTTCCACAAGGATAGAGTGACCTAAGGCCCAACCTGTCATTCATGCCTGAGGTGGTTAATCAGCTCTCCCTGAACCAATGTATTCATGTCCCCACCTTTTTTCCATATCCCCAGAATGACCCGTGAGAGAGCTCTGCATTCCCTTGATGTTCACAGACAACTAAGATTCCACCTTGACAAGACCACTTCCCTTAGGAGATCAGAGCAATTGTCTCCTTTCACTTCAGAGCTGTGGGAAAAGCGGTGACAAAATAAACTATTTCTGCCTGGATTTCTAGGACCTTCTCCTTTTGTTACACCTACCATAGCAAACATCTAACCTCAAAGAAATAAAGCCCACCCTACTTAGAACTATTGCTTCATCTGGAGCCTTCTTCAAAGGGCTGGACACTGTTTCCATTCTAGAGGCAGCTACCTGGACATCTGTCCATAAATTCACCAAACACTACAAACTGGAACATATTTCCAGGTCTAGAGCAGGGTTTGCTAGAGCAGTCCTGCATGGGTTCCTGGAAAACAGTTCAATACCACCACCCTCCTCCTCTTCCTTTTCAGCTTTGGCATTCGAACGATCTGAGGAAGATCTTGTTGAAAGCACTTGTGGATGTTAAGGGACTACTTTTTACGTTTTTAAGCTTACATTAAATTTGTTGTTTTTATCTGGCATACATTAAATTTAGTCGTGGCGGTGCAGCGTGTTTGTCTTTTGCATTTTTATTTTTACTAGCTAGCACCTCAGCAGTGGTAGATACGTTTTGATTTAATTTCTTGGTATGGTTATGGCTGTCCCCCACTTTGAGATTCTAAATCCTGCAGCCCTTTTTTCAGAGGCAGCCTGTCTCCATAGACCTTTCTAGACAAATCCAGACTGTACTCCTCAAGGTGACTGTAGGAACCCTCCGTGTTTCAGGAAGAGGCAAGGAGTTCTTCATCCAGTTGCAGAAAGGTGATGTTTTAAGGTCTGAACCTCAGAGACTTCATTGTGCACATCTGATAGATTTGAGCCGTTAATGATTGTCCAAAGTGCCACGCCTCTGCTATTGCATAGCATTTTGGTAGATGATTGATATGATGGATACCTTGTAGCACATATTTGTGTGGAGTCTACAAAGGAGGAGGTTCCTTTGCTGTGCTCATGGGTAGGCACCACTGGCAGTACAGAGTACTGCTGTTTCAGGTTCTTTTCCACCGAAAGTGCTTACCAAATTGATGATTATTGTGCCAGTCTTTGTAGAAGGCTTTCATTGCATTTACCCTCCCATAACAAGTAGCTGTTACTGAAGCCATTTTGGGATTCTCTTGTAGTGTCCTTTGCTTGGGCACCACATGGATTTTAGGCTTTAGATTTTTCATTTCCTGTATCAGAGCAGAGTTGGATGCTCATCAGTGCCTGCTGGTGTTCACAGAGAAGCCTATAGAGATCATGCCGGCATGCTGGCTGAAGACAAAGTAAGTGATCAAGGATTGGACTCCTACATTTTCTGAGCCTGGTATTAGCAGGACAATCTTCCCAGTGTTTTAGCATATCTGGGAATTGGGTGTACTAGTAAACAGTGCGACATAAGTGGTTGCATTCTCATTAGTGTTGACCATATCTTTTGGTATCTGATTCTTGTACGCATCTTTGGAGTGGTGAACCATCCTCACCTATCTCGATGTGGGCCTTCCTTTCCTGGAGCAGAAAGTTTCAGGTTACAGTGACACTTTTTAGCTGCTTGAAGAGCTCACCCTAGCTCCTGTATGATGCCAAGGAAGTCAGCCTTCAGTTTAAAAGAGCACTTCACCCAAACTATCTGGCAGTGCTTCTTGCCGTAACTGCTCTGGAAGAAGAGTTTAAGCTTAGATCCTTTCTTGTTTAGTGAAACAGTAAATCTCTGGTGTATTTCATAAGCAAACAAGGAAGCGTGTGTTTGTACACGTTTTTGTGTAGACATTGTGTGTGTTAAGAAACATTAGGCAAAAGCCTCACTCTTGCAGCCATTTGTTCTGGGAGTCTGCAGCTAGCCCTCTCCCAGAGATGAAAATTTTAGGAATCAAATTTGGTTAGGTAGTTTTCCTCTAAATGACTATAAATTCTTGTCTGCATCAGTTCCAGTGTATAGTTTATACATTGTTATAAGACAAGTTATCAGCCTGTAATTTTTAGGGTAGCTTGCAGATTCGCTCTCAAGTAGGAGCATTGTTTTTCCTGTTAGCCAAGTTGGTGTCTGTTTGGGGTGCACATATAGTTTGTACTCGTGGATACATCTTTGTGCAAATATGTTAATACTTTTAGCCAGAAGTTAGTTACTGCATCTGGGCTTGGAGTTTTCAATTAGAGGCTTCTCTTAACTTTTGTTTCAATCTCTGGCTGTTGCTCCTTTGAAGTATGACAGATGCACTGATCCTGGAGGTCTTCGTATGGTTCACTTGGTTGCTTAATCCCTTTGGCTGGGTCAACTGTGCGTCCCCTTACTGGCGACACCTCTGTTTCCACCAGAATGAAGTGACTAGCAAGCTTGGGAGCTTCCACTGCTGGAAACTGAGGCTGGGGGCTCTGCTTATGTTATACTCCTACCTATCCCTACTTGCAGATGTCACATCAGTGACTGCAGTGATGCAGAGATACAGCCTGAAGGGACATTCTTACTCCTATGGTAGGGATGCCACCTGATCCATCCACTCCCCAGCTGGAAAACTGCTTACTTCCTCACCTGTGCATTACCCAAGAAGGGCAAGCAGGTTGAAGTCTTCATTCCTTCTCTATGCCACATGCAGCCAGCACCCGTAATGCTATTTAAACATGAATCGGTCAGTCTAAAGGGAGGGCTTTAGCCCACTATGTTACAGAACTTGGCTGCCCATGAAGGTTGTGATTTCTAAGGAAGATTTATTTAGTTGAGGTTGCTCTCAGCTACTCCAAAAAAGCTGGCCCTTTGTTTAAATCCCTTTCTTCCACTGAAGCTGTTGGCAGGGTGTTATTGCTTTGGTTCTTCCTAGAATCTTGCAAGATAGTCATATTGCCCATTGTTCCTGTCTGAGAACCCCAGTCCATTTCTCATAATCGTGTTAGGGAGTGGGCTTGGGAGGTGGCCTACCTTTTCCCTTAAGTGCACCAGCCCCGTTGTGTCACAACATGCATTTGCTGCTTCCAAATGGAAAGCATGCCTCTATAGGTGACTTTTCCCTCTGCTACTGAGTCTGAATACATTAATGGCAGCCTGGTGCTTGACTGGCTCAGAACTCCAGTAAATGTCACCTTTGTGGCAAGCCGGAGCCACTTCTGGTCCAGATGAGTAAGCAGGCATCATCTGCACACTCCCATCATCCCTGGACAGTTCTCACAGGTATCAGTCTCTTAATGAACTCTGGTTGCTGCAGTGTAGTTGAGACCTTTGTCTCTCTCTAAGCCACAGAGCTGACTGGCAGAATTTGTAAAGGTGCCTGAGACAAGGCTGTTCACTTGTCAGATGTGTTCTGCTAAGTGGAAGAGACTATTTGGGCAGAGTTTTATTTTGTGCAACCACACGGTGCTTTGTAGGTGGCTTTAACTACAGTTGGAGCATGTGTCTTTGGGAGCTGTGTTTAGGCATGCAGTTTTTTTTTTTTTTTTTTTACCACACACCAGATAGCCCAGGTTCATCTGCTGGTCTTAGCATTTAAGGAGCTGGCTGAAGGAGAATGAACGTGTGTGTGTCAATGCTGCATCACCCATCATGAGGGGAATGTGTTGGCAAGTCCCACAATACGAGATCCACATGGGAGAAAAGGCCTTGTATTGCACTTCTGTGCATGTGGGACTTGGTGCGCATGAGCCTTGTAAACAGCTGCAAAAACATTCTGACTGTGGATTATAGGTGTATGGAAACTTGCACATACACTGGCCTAGCATAACTGGCTTTGTAGCATATTATTCAGCCAATGGGAGGGGAGTAGAATCAGGATATAAAATACTAATTTGTGCTGTAATATGTTTGTATTCTCCAGCACCTCCCTCCCAGTCTCTTGTTATGGCAGGGTCCCAACCCTTCTGGCTCTGCAGTCTCTTAGAGAAGGCTTTCTGTATCATCCCTTCTTGAAGCTTGACTACCTGATCCTTTTACAATGGTCAGGTGTTCAGAAGACTAACCCATTTAATTCTAAAGTTGCTGTGAAAGTGGTCTTTACAACAATCCATTCAGCTTCTTGTTTTATTCCAGTGGCAAGATCTCTGAGGAAAAAGAACCTTTTGTACCCTATACATGTTTTGTTGTCCTAGGTTTGACTTGAAAATGCATGAATTCAGGGTGACTGAGCAGTTGTTATTGATGGAAGGAGATAGCAGTAGAACGTGCGCATTCCAGCTGGATTGCCGTCTATAATGTGTTCTGTTATCGGGTGACAAATTACCCTTTGGAAAATGCTGCTTTTATATGCCATTACACTAGTGGTTTGTTATCTGTATATACACAGTGCCAACTTGGTTGGTGAAGATCTAAACCAACAGTCATTTTGTCGAACCATGTTCCAAGACCCATTTCTCCCTTTACAGTTTGGTTTTGTTAGATTCTGTACTTTTGTTTTGGTATGGTTCCAGTTTCGTAGAATTTAAGTTTCACTACTTGTAAATCTCCCCATCTATTATCCACTGAAGAAGGCCTCTGAAGTTTGATATAGTGGAAGTGTAGTTTTCTGTGTGAGTTGATCTAAAAGCACTACTTGTATAGTTATTCTGCTGTTCTCCTTTCTTTGGATGGCTTCTTCTATCCTGCATCTGTAGATTGTTTTGTAAGCAGTTAGGTGTGTGTGTGTGTGTGTGTGTGTGTGTGTGTGTGTGTGTGTGTCTGTGTCTGTGTGTGTAATGTACTTGCGTATGAATTTCTGTATCTTGGTATGTAGTATTTTTGTGTACTGTACCTGTTCATTGGATTGGGGGGGGGGTCAGACTGCTTGGTCCAGGAGCTGGACATGCTTTCCTGGCCCAAAGATTGATGTCTGCGTGATGTGTGTTTGACAAGTGATGGGTTAGCCCCTGATTTCAGGACTAAGAAAATATATTGCCAAGCTGGGAATTAGAGAAGAGGAAATTCTAACAGTGCAGAAGGCATCCTTGCAGATCAGTTGATATGGTGAGTATATTTGTGCTACTTTCTGCACAGCCTGTCATTTTGTTTGGTGCCATTGCTTACATCTTGTGCCTCTGCTGCTTGAAAGTCTGTAATGGCTGTTTTTAACATTCAGCTTCATGCTTGTTTGTGTCATTTCTGCATCACATGCTTGACTTCATTATTATTTTAACCACACAGACACATCCTCTGCATCAGAAGATGAGGGTTCACTGCGTCGGCAAGGGCGGATCACCTCCACACCGTACCAGGGTCATCCCGGCATAGACACCTGGTTTAACAGGGTTATCCAGGGCTCCTCCACTTCATCTTCTGCATCCTCCACTTCATCCCACCCTGGAGGAATCATCTCTACTGCCTCCAATACCGCTACTTCTACCACCACTGCTGCCACCTCTTTGCTTGCAGATCTCATGGCACATACTCAGCTAGGTTAGTACCAAAAATGTGGTTTTCCAACTAATAAAGGGAATGGCATGGTAACACTGCACTGCAGCTGCTTTAATGTGATGCACGCAGTTATTGCTGACACCTTAACTGTTATCTTAGGAGAATGTGCAAAATGGATGGCGTTTGTCACAAAGGATGTTGCATATTTTTAGTTTGTGATGTTAAGTAGGTGTCTCACTGACCACTGGAATGTGACTAACTGCGCTGCTGACTGTTTGCTATAAAAACTGTTAAATAATACACCTCAGTCACTTTTGAATCTTGTGTTTTAATAACATAAAGTTATTAGAATTGTTTTTGCATGCTTTGGACTTGCTAATAGCTCAGTGGCTGTACCACAAAGTAAGCTTACACACATTGAGCAAAATATCTTGCTTTTGCAAATTTTTATATTGCCATGTCACAGATTCACATTCTTTTAGTCGTACGCTGTGCACACTGGCTCTTCTTTGAAGGTTTAAAGTTAAACTTTAAAAATATTTTATTCTCTGTTTTTCTGGGATATAGACAGGGTGGTCTTTTTAGGGGACACTGCTGGTTATGTACTTTTTCTGTATATGCATGTCCTGTAAAGCTTTTGTTCCTCTGCTGACTAACCATTTGGAGAAAAAGAAGTCTGACCCATTCTTTGTAGATAGTTTATATGGGAATCACTGTCCTCATTCCATGAGGACTAGGATTCTTTTTCTCTTTGGAAATGATGGTCATTGTTGTGTATACACTGTATCGAGAATGGTTAAGACACACCATTCTTGTAAACAGAGCTGCAGAGCGATGTCTAGAGCTGAAACATTGTCTGGTTTGGTATTGCATTTCTTTATGTACAGGGTTTTGCGCTGTGCAAGTGGAGAGCATCCTGTAATTTTTTGTTAGTTACAAGATTGGTGGATAGAGAGTTAAGTTTCATGGAAAGTTTACAGAACTGAATTTGATTTTTTCTTGTGTGGATGTGTATTTTTGCAGCTGTGGGATGTTTTGAAAGCGTGTGTTAATGACCTGAGAGGTTATATGTTTTACATAGATGCACTTAGTATGTTTGCAGCATTAAACTTTGGTTTCCATCTTTCACCTTAAGACCTTGTCTAAGGTAGGCCGGGTTGGGCCTGCAGCATTATCAGCCTGGAGTTATTGTACATACAGTTTGAGATATTTAGAGAATTTGTTGACTGAAGCGGAGCTTTTGTCAGTTGGTGTGCATGTGTCAGCAGAGTACAACCAGTAATAATGTTGCATGAGGTATTTCTACCTGACTGTGCAGCATTTCTTAACTGCTTTATCATGAACCCACTAAGGAAAATAGAGAAGGCTCTGAGTTTTCTGGGACAGACTGACAGAGGTCATATTATCTTAATTTCATTAAGACTATACTGTAGCCTAGGTTGAATATGATACAGGGGACAAATAACTTCTGTGGCTTCCAGGAACTTGTAACTCCCAGTGTTCTTGGTTTTGTCACCTGAAAATGGTGTGCATGTGTATAGATGTTTTTAATGTCGGATGTTTTTAATGTTGCTTTTGATTTCTGTGCTGGTAGTTCTTTTATGAATGAATTTGTGGTAGGAAGATGTATTTGCAAAGTACCTTCCTCCCTTGTATGTTACCAGTATTTGCATCTTAAATTAACAAATGTGATTCGTACCCCCTCACCCACACAAACACTTTCGACATTCCCTGTGCTTATAGCAGCTTTGCAGAGTATTTAAGGAGTGAGCAGTCTAAAGTTGTTCAATGTGAACTTTGTGGCTGATATTACTAGGAGGCTGCCCAGAGCATAGTTATGTTGGTTGCCCCTAGCAGTTGTGTCTCCTTTCATATCTTATGGGTATTGGGTCTAGTCATCTATCCTTTTTGTAATATTACCCCCTCCCTGACCCAGCACAGCCTCATACTGTACCAGTCTCCACGCGCTTCTATGCTTGCCCAGCTGTGGATGCCCCATATATCCTCACTGGGTATCCCAGATGTACCCCTTCCCTTGGGGGGGGCTTCTTGATTTCTTGGGAAGGCATCCTTAAACAGTAGCTGTTTAAGCCCAGGCAGTGAGGGATCCAGTAGTAGTGATGGATGCCGAGTCTGTGAGCTCTCGGTCTTTGTGGAAAACTGTTCAAGGAGTGACATCAGGATGCTGTTGCTGTGCTCTGTACTACCCTCAAAAGTCCTGTAAACCTGGTGTCCATCAGAGTTTGTCCAGTCATGTTTCGCTTGCCATCAGCTGCTTGTCCTGTCCCCATCTCTACTCCCACCCGCAGCCAGCCTGCCCTTCGAGCAGCCTGTGTGTGTTCCCAAACCCAGGTTGCAGCACAGCTGGTCACCCTTCTTGTCTGCCATCGGGCTGGCTTGAGCCACCCATCTTTTGTATGGACATTGTTTGTGATATGTCAGGGGAATGCGTTTTTATTTAGTTATTGTATTTTGTATTTATTGTATTGAATAGCCCATCAGGGCAGAGCCTGTTTTTTTTTTTCCCAGTGAAGGTTTGGCAAGAACAGCACCATAATAACTTGACACAGTCTATGGGCGTTTTGTTGTATAATTTGATTAAACATTCAAAATTAAAAAAAAAAAAGATTAAACATAAAGAACTGAAAAAAAGTTGTGGCTGAGAGAAGTAAAGGCTTTCTAGTATAGAATCACAAGATGGCAAACACACGCCTGCTCTTGAGATCACAGCTGCACACACAGGCCTGCTTGCACACAGCTGGTTGGCTGATTTATCAGGTGAGACCTCCAGTCTTTAATGAAGCAACTGAGGTCAAACTCTGAAACAAGCATCATACAAGAATCTTGAACTTTTTAATGGAAAAAAAAAAATAACCGACTACTCAGTAAATTCGAAACAAATATGTATGTAGTATAGATGCAGTATACAAGCTGTCTAGCAGGAAGATCTTTGTTAGCTCTGGGTTATGATACCTAAGTGGCAGGTAGGGGGTAAGGAAATGGGAGATAAGTAGGGGGAGGAGTAGAGGTATACAAAGAGGAGCGAGTTTTGTAGGCAGGCTGGAATGAAAGATGAGCGAACAAGTGTAACAGAGGTTTATGGTAAGAAACTGGAAAGGAGGGAGGGAAAGTGGGGGATTAGTTGGATTAAAGTTACTTAGGGTAACGGGAAGTAGAGAGGTAGTGGAAGAAAGTTCTAATGAAGGTTTCCAGTGCTGATATGTTATGACGAGGCTTTTGTGATACGTACTGTGTGATAAACGTGCCATGCAGTACTCCAGTTTATCTAAGCATTTACGGTAAATGTAATACATGATTTTGTATGCTTTTAAATAAAGATCTTTGGGAGATTTGTTGCAGTGCAGTGGAGTCTTCTCCATGATTCTGGTCCTTTCTTAGCTGTCATATCAATGCACAGTGCAGTGTCCGTGCACTAGCTGGTATAGCACACTAACATCTGTGTAGGAGCTGTCTTTATTCACTGAGGAAGGAACACAGCAGTCAGTGTTTCTGAAAGTACCATCACTTTTATCCAGCCGCAAAGTTGCGCATAGCGCAGCATCGGGCAGCGCCGCTTAATCAGGTTTAAACTATTCCCGGCTCCACAAAGTCTGCTCTTCATTTTTTCCCTTGGAACTGCTCTAACTCTCAATCTAAACATTCTATTCTCAATCTAAAAACCCCATACTTGCTCCTATAGGCATTTTGTATAAGGTAAGCACTTTTTAACTAAAAAAGCACTACATCCTCCTAAAATCCCCTTGCGTACCCTATCCCCTATAGGTCCTTTCTGATTCAGTTTCATAGCAGTTCCTTATACTATTCTAGCATGCCGAAGGGAAAGTTGCTGGCTTCCTCTCCAATTCAGTTGGTGAGTCTGGGAATCTTGAAGCAATGTTACAACTACCTCATGTACACAGATGACCCTCTCCTCCTCCCAACAAATACAAATATATGTGAGAGATGCAACCATATAGCCAAACTGGAGGCTGAGCTCTCTCGACTCAGTACTGGCATAACCAGTCAGGAGGAGAAGGAAACCACACACACCACACACACACACCACAAATCCAGTCTCACATAGACCTACCACAACTGCAAACCAAACACTTAAACACACAAAAACATACTTGGAGGCTCTAAATAAAAATCTACCAAAGAAACAGAGACCTCCAAAGCAGACATCCAAGCAACCACTACCTCAAAACAAAACACAGGCAACACATAATTCACAAAGTCAGTGTGCCAAACATTCACAGCCTTAAGGCTAAACAACATACCTGACACACTTGTAATAGGTGACTCTATAGTCAGACACACTGATGTCCCTCTCACCAGGCTGAACAAGGAAAAGGTCACAGTAAGCTGCCTGCCGGGCGCTAGAATCCGCCACATAACACAAGCACTCAGGTCACTCCAAAGCAGGTACAAATATGACTCGGTCATTGTCCATGCTGGTGTGAATGACTTGAGATGTACCTCCCTGGACTACATGAAAAGAGACATAGAGGAGCTCTCTGATTATGTAGCCCAGGCCGGTATGACCCTGACCTTGAGCAGCATCTTACCCTCACCAAGAATGATTCCACAGTACAAAGACAAAATGATCAATTTTAACAATTGGCTTAAGTATTGGTGGCATTCTATGGGGATCCAATGTCTGTCTGCTTGGGATGACATGCTCGACAAGCCACGCTGCTTCGCAAGGGATGGCTTGCACCTGTCACCCCTGGGCTTTCGGATATTGGCAAAGGCTCTTGCCACCCCCATAGTGCCTTTTTTAGGCAAGGCTTAAAAGACAAACCCACCTCCCTAAAAAACACAAGTAAAAAGAAACTAAGGGTAATGCTGCTTAACGCCAGAAGTCTAAACCTCAGGATGCACGCTCTCAAAGCCCTCCTCAGTATGGAGAACATTGATGTCTGTGCAGTGACTGAAACCTGGTTCAAGGCTCCAGAGAGCACCCCAGCACTACCAGGTTATACCTCATATCATGCTTTTCGGCCCCAGAACTTGGACCGAACCACAAAAGGAGGGGGAGTATCCATATTCATCAAGGATACCCACACCTCCAGGTTAGTGGCAATGCACGAAGCATCGGAGACCATCCATGTGCAACTAACAGTGGGCAAAACCGCCCTCCAGTTTGTAGTATGCTACAGACCACCCTCTCAAACTCAGGAACCCCACTCGGCCTTCCTAAAGACACTGGAGAACATGAAGGTCTCTCCAAACACCATCATATTGGGGGACTTCAACTACCCAAACATAGACTGGGAGCATTACTGAAGCCCCAATACCCTAGCCCAAAAGTTCCTAGAATTCATAAACTCAAATGCTGTGGAACAAATAGTCACATCTCCTACAAGAGGGGAAAACATATTAGACCTGATCATCACAAATATGGGGACACAATGCTCCATACCTGAAGTATACCCCTCGTTGGTAAGATCGGACCATAAATTAATCTCCCTGGAAATCCACATCCCATCCCCACCCCCAGCACAGAAGACCACAGTGAAGAACTTCTCAAAAGCTGACTTCACACTTCTTAAGACCGAAGTGGAATCCTTCAAGGCCCCCAGGCCGGTGGAAACCACAGCCCACTCTGCTGAATCCTTTATAAACGCATTCTATGGACACCTACAGGAATGCATGGATCATGCAATCCCAAATAAAACCAAGACCCATTCCCCCAAAGGCAGGCATCCTATCTGGTGGACCCCAGCCATTAATAAGCTATACAACAGAAGGAGGAAGCTACTACATGATGGAGCAAAATCCATAAAAGGGAAGGCATCTCTGATCAGTACTAGCAAAAAACTACGATCACTCATAAAATCATCCAAGGCCAACTTTGAGAGAAAAATTGCACAAGACACTAAAGATAATCATAAGGCTTTCTTTAGTTATGTTAGAAACCTGAGTGGAAACTCCCAGATATGCTCAGAGTTAGTCCAGGATGACAAAAAAATACACTGAACCCACAGACATTGCCAACATACTGGCAGACCGGTTCAGTGCAAATTTTTCTCCCCCCTCCCCCCCAAAGGGACAAATATCTATCCCAGCAGAGTGTTGCCTCCCTGACATCTCAGATGCCCAGGTGAGAGCCACCCTCTCCAAAGCTAAAAACACAGCATCAATGGGACCAGACGGTGTCCCGGGTTGCGTGCTACATGAAACCCAAGAAGAGCTAAACCCACACATAAGGCAGCTGTTTAATCTCTGCCTTTACTACAGGATATGTACCCAAAGAATGGCGTACAGCAACAGTGGTCCCACTCCAGAAAGGAGGTGCTTCTACGGACCCTGGAAACTACCGCCCCATAAGCTTGACGAGCCTGGTCTGCAAAGCTATGGAGAGGATCATTATGGAACTCATTAACAGAGACATTGGGGACCTACAGACACTGGATCCTACCCAATTCGGCTTTAAGGGCAGATCCTGCCTCTTGAACCTGGTCGACTTCTTTAAAACAGTCACCAAGGCCATCGACGAGGGTAAGGTAGTTCACACAGCCTACCTTGACCTTGCAAAAGCCTTCAACACAATACCCCACTCGGGCATCATAGACGAGCTCTCCAGCTTAAATATAAACCCCTATGTCATAAGATGGGTTGCAAACTGGCTCAAGGACAGAACCCACAAGGTCAGAACTGCTGGAGCCATGTCAGACTCTAAACCAGTCACAAGTGGCATCCCACAGGGCTCTGTCCTGGGACCTCTCTTGTTCGGTATTTATTTTTCTGAGGTACAGGCAAACATGGGAGGATTGTGGCTGACCAAGTTCGCAGATGACTGCAAACTGGGCGCCATAATTGATTCTCCAACAGATACCAGCATCCTTCAAAAGGGTCTCATAGAAACAGAAAACTGGTGCCAGAGCCATGGCCTTAAACTAAACGCCAAAAAGTGTATAGTCATACCCTTTGGGAAAAACAAAGTTCCCACAAATTACCACATGGGTGGTAATCCATTAAGTACGGAAGAAGTAATAAGGGACCTAGGGACCCAAGTTGACAGTAACCTCTCGTTTGACACTCACATTGCCAAAGTGGTTAGAAAGACCTTCTATATTGCCCACCTTATCATGAAGGGATTCACGTCTAGATCGGGAGAGGTAATTGTGCCCCTTTACTCTTCCCTCATCAGGCCCATAATTGAGTACAACGCCCCATTTGGGATGTACCGTACCAGACACCTGCAGCAATTGGAAAGACCCCAAAAGTACCTCACCAAGAGGATCAAGGGACTCAAACATATGCCATATGCTGCCCGGCTAAAGAAACTCCAGCTCTACTCAGTAGCATACCGCCTACTCAGAGGCGATCTATGGCTGACGTACAAGGCCATGTCCAACCCAGAATTAATGGACATGCTCCACCTCAGAAAATCCAAATCCACCAGAGCTACGCGAGCGAGAGATTTGAACCTCAGCACAGAAATAAATAGGACATGCTGGAGGGACAGATTCATAACCCAGAGGCTCCCTTCACTCTGGAATAAAATCCCAGTCCATGTTAGGCAGAGCCCCTCACTGACTCTCAATAGAAATCTTGACGAGTGGATGGGAGATCGTAGATTTACCCCGGGGGTCACTTCTGTGTCACTGTTAGATAGAAGTACAGTAAACTAAACCTTAACATGGGCTTAGTTTACTCATTCCAAGGGGTGGCGAAAGCCAAACACACTCTGGCTAGGTTTATAAATGCCCTAGGGCAGATAGCCTAGTATGAACCTATGAACTGTGAACTTGCCACCTGTAAAAAGAAAAGCTCAAAGCTTACCAAGACATTAGCAGTGCCACTGCAGTGGGAAAGTAGCTAGCGGGGATTTACAGCAAGCAGTGTCCTTAGCACAGTCTTAAGGAGCCAGAGCAGAGTGAGAATGCAGTGGTCAGATCTGTATCCAGTAACAAAGTACAGATGATGAGCTGCTTATTTTTTTGGTTGGCAGTGACTATCATGAGATGCTATCCCTATCTGACTGTCTTGGGTGAGAGACATGGGAGCCTGGTGCAGAGTGTCCTCCAGTTCTGTGAGGTGACTGAGGACAAATCTCTTGCCAGGGATTTCTGTTCTCTCTGCTTCCCTCCAAATCATTGGTTTACTGGTAGGCCTTCCATCTGCTAGGCCTTCTGTTTTAGCTGCTTTGTGTGTCCTCTGCAGCCTGCATGATACTTGTTGGGACATGTTAAAATAGATGAGGGACTGCACAGTTAGGAAATTCAATATGATGCCATTGCAAGGAGCCTCACATATCTGTTGCTCACTTGCTCCACCTTTTGTGGTTTTCCTTACTAGAGGAATCCATTGGTTTCATTGTCTCAACAAAATAGAGAGTAGAATTCAGTCCCACAACAAACTTCTGCCAGGATATTTTCTTCATCTGAATTTTTCTGGACAGAGGGATGTTAAATGATCTAAGGTCTCTTTCACAAACGAATTAACTTCTTTCCTTTGGCGAAACTATTGGGCATATGGGGTCATCTGTGAACTGAACAGTGGTTCTTTCTTCTTAGAGCAGGTTGAACTAATGCCCCTGGAAGAGTGAAAAGGAGCCTTGAAGTAATTTTGCTGTTAGCCTCGCCTTAAAAGCATCTTTATTCTGGTCCTTTGTTTCCCAAAAAGGCAGGTGTCTTAAATATAACTCTGCTGAGTACCACATGATGCTACCATCCTCCTCAAGGCAGACTTCTATATTATCTTCATCTCTGGTCAGGTCTTGGGAGACCGTAGACCTTGCTAAATGTCTGAAAAAAAAAGCCTTGCATAGACTGGGGATTAGGGCATAGGCACTTGCCTGCATTCCATTTTTAATGGATTTGGGTAGTGGAAACGCTGGGGGTCCTTCCCATTTGTGGAATTGAAATGCATCTGGAAGATGCCCTTAATTAGGGTCCCTTTGTTACAGTTTCTGTTAGTCTACATTTTGCCCCACAGAGATGACTGGGGCAGCAGGTGCAGTTCTAGATTGAATGGCTGTAAGTATTCCTTCTTCCAAGATGAGCTCTGACAAGTATTTCTAGATGCCTTGTTCTTGTGGAGTTCATTTTTGGTGTTACTTTTCAAGAAAGTAAAGTCCTTATCCACCACACCACTACAGAGTTCAGAGATCCAGGTTAAGTGCTAGACCATTACAAGCTTAGCCAGTAAACCATGTTCATAACTTCTGGCCAGCTTCAAAGAGCACAGCACATTAGACCCGAGATAAGGATTAGAATTTAAAGCTACCCATCCATTTATCTAGGTTTTCTGGGAAGGTGACAAGGGTGCTACTCCCTGACATGTGATGGAAGTGTTTAAAAGAGGTGTGGGATACAGTGGAATGTAGGTGTCAAGCCAGCATCATGTATCTGTTGGTAAAGGTTTAGATGTTCATTGTGTTACACTGCTGCAGTCATCACACTTGGGTTATCTGCCGTCAGGCGGTCCCGCAGCCGGCCTGAGTTCCAAATTCTTGGTCCGGCGTCGGTTGCAGTAATTTCTTCCCTGACGTCAGTGCGACAGGGGTATAAAAGAGGCAGCCGACACCATTTTCTTAAGTCTTTCTTGCTGCGCGGTGCCCAAAACAGAAGCAGTTCGCAAGTGCCGGTCGGCCAACTCCTGAGATTTTCAAATCGAATTTCAGACTGAAGTCTTCAATAAAGCTAAGTACCCCATTAGGGAATCTTTTCTTGCCTCAGACCGATGTCAGAAAAAGTTAATAATTGCATTTCTTGTGGGAAGCAAATACCTGATAAGGATTTTCATTCTTATTGTATTCCTTGCCTAGGCCCAGACCACGAGGTCACAGGTTGTCGGTTTTGTGCTAGGTTTAACAAACGAACTATTAAACGTCGGTTTGATTTCACCTGACATTATTTTCGTAGAAAATTTAATTACACCATGCCGTTGGAGCAACCGACGACCAGGATGCATAAAAAGCGCAAAGATAAGGACAGGCAGCCGAGACCCAAACCAGACACCGAGGCCTCTGCTAGGCCAGTCGCCAGTTCTCCGGTTTTCAGTGAGGCGTCTGCGCAGCCCCTGACGACCGCTGATTTAGAACCCCAGGCTGCATCTGACTATCAAGCTGAGATTGCTGGGCCTCCAGAGCCTTTATCTTTAGGCCCTTCCGACTCCATTGCTGAAGGGGATTCCGGTGTAGTTGAAAGGCCTCCAGTTGCTGAAGGTGTCTTCAGACCGACTACACTTACTATAAAATCCTATGCAAAGCTGAAAACTCCTTTAAAAGTAAGGAAGCCTGCACAGCAGTCTCCAGTACAAGCCCCCATGCCTAAGAAACAGATGCTTAAGATGGCTGAAGACTTAATTACCCTAATCTGGGGTTCCCAACCCCCTCCTGACAAAAGGCCTAGACAGGACGACGACTACGCTTCGTCTGACCAGGTTTCCATTTCCTCAGATTCTTCTGAGGAACAGGAATACTCCTTTCCCCCTTATGAAGACTCTGATGCTGAAGAGTCTCTTCCCTCAGCATCTCCCCCAGAAGATTACTCTTTTGGGGAAACTTTACATACCATGAGGGAACATTTCCACTGGGAAGGCCAGGATTACTCTGATTCTAAGAAAAGGCTCCGAGAGTTCTTTTTACTACCCCAGCACAGACCCCTTGCTATTCCACCTGTTAGACATTGTGGATGATGTTTATTCAGACTCTAGCCCTTAACCCAGATTCATTACCAGCCAAACCAGGCAGATACAATAGAGTCCCTGACTCACTCAAATTTCTATATAAAAGCCCTGTTGCTGACCCAGAAACCATTTCCCAGGGTTCCAAAGGGGTTAAGGCCTCTATTGCTAAAAATCCTGTACCCTCTGAAAGGGATTCTAGAGCACTAGGACAGATGGGGGAAAGGAGGTATATACCTCACCTACTCTAGCTATGAGGACCTTAAATTGTCAGTTCCACATGCTGAAATATCAACAATATTTGATGTCTCAATTAAAACAAAAAATGCTCACACATACAGAGCAGCCTGATTACAAGGAAATGCAAAATTTGTTGCATGCAGCAGAACAAGTGGGAAAACATACTTTGCAATGTGGATTTGATTCATTGGAAGCTTCTTGTAGAGCAGCAGTAACAGGGTCTGTCATTCGTATGCATGCTTGGTTAAAAGAACAAACTTTACCTGATCATGTTAAAGCAAAGTTATTGGATGCACCTTTACAGCAGGATGTTTTATTTGGTGTGAAAGCAGAAGAAGTTTTAAAGAAAATGGAGGATAAGGCAAAATCTATACAGACGGTCAAGGATTTTTTACAGGTTCAACCCCCTCATTTCAGCAGAAATTCACCAACCAAAAACTGGTCCTTTCTAACTTCTGACAAACCAGAGAGGGGCAAATAGATGCCCAAGGGGCAGAGGTCAGCCACAAGGCTCTTACAAGCCTGGACAATGGGGTGCCACAACCCAGAAAGGAGCAGAAGACAGGTCTCAAACTTTCAGAAGACAATCACAATGACTTACCCCCTCAGACTGCCAAGCAAATCCCTCTTGGCAGCTCCCTTGGGAGGAAAACTTGTACTTTTTGCAGGCAATTGGCACATCATCACAAAAGACAAATGGGTCTTAAATATTGTATCTCAAGGATACAGGTTCCACTTTCACACTTTACCAAGGATAAAAGGAATGCCAAACCTGCCACCATATCAATGGGCAGAGGCTCAAAGACAAATTACAGCACTCATGGACATGAGAGCCATTCAACAGGTTCCTACACAGGAGCAAGGACAAAGATTTTACTCAAGACTGTTTCTGGTTCCCCGAAAGGACAAAGCCTGGAGACCCATTCTGGACCTTTCAATTCTAAGCACATACCTGGAAGTGCCCAAATTCAAGATGCTCACACTACAGCAACTTCTTCCCATGCTGGGCAAGAAGGCTTGGCTAGTAACAGACCTCAATGAGGCATACCTGCATGTCCCTGTTAGACAAAATTGCAGAAGATACCTCCGATTTATAGCAGGCTCAACTCATTACCAATTCTCTGCACTGCCCTTTGGCTTATCTACTGCGCCCAGGATCTTCACAAAATACCTGGCACCAGTAATTGCATACTGCAGACAAAGAGGAATTCAAATATATCCATACCTGGACGACTGCCTTATTCAAGCAGAAAGCAAGGACATTCTTTTAAAACATCTGGCGTTTGTAAAAATAAACCTACTAAGTTGCCTAGGGTACACAGTAAACGAAAAGAAGTCAAAACTAGTGCCCTCACAAGATATAATATTCCTGGGTGCCAGCTTAAATACAATGGCCCAGATGGCTTATCTCACGCCAGACAAGCAAGGACAATTGACTCAGTACTTCAAAATGATGGCAACAAAGACCCAACTCCCTGCAAGAAAAATTCTGCAGGCCTTGGGATTCATGGCATCTTGCATACTACTAATCCCTTATGCCAAACTGCATATGAGAAAATTACAATGGTACCTAAAAAGCGTATGGACTCCACACAGCCACAGCTTGGAAACAGTAATACCACTCATTCCCTGCCTTCAACAGGAGTTTCTGTGGTGGGCTCAGGCATGTCACCTCAACAAGGTCAGCCTTTCACCTTACCCACAGCCAGGCAAACAATAACAACAGATGCATTGGATTACACGTGGGGAGCACACATGGCAGGACAGTGTATTCAGGGCAAATGGTCTGCAGATCAAATGCATCTCCACATCAATCAAAAAGAGATGCTAGCTGTACAAAATGCCCTAACAGCTTTCAAGGACCTCCTACATCCAGGACAACTTCTAATAAGGACGGACAACACCACAGTGATGTGGTACATAAACAAGGGAGCACACATTCCTACCCCCTATGCAGACAAGCATTGACCTTGTGGAACACAGCACTGACCTACCAAGTCCAACTACAAGCACAATTCTTGCCAGGAAAGAAAAATACATTGGCAGACGAACTAAGCAGAAATATCATGGATCCTCACGAGTGGAAACTAGATCCACAAGTATTCACAATGATAACTCAAAAATGGGGGAGCCCAGACATAGATCTGTTTGCCTCCCCTCAAAACTACCAACTACGGAAATTTTGCACAAAGACATACCACACACACTAGCTTGGAAAGTGGACGCCCTCTCATTCAGTTGGAAAACATTAACAGTGTATGCCTTTCCTCCACTGCATCTTCTGGCAAAGGTGCTCCTGGAAGCCAGATTAGAGAGGCCACAAATGATGCTCATTGCTCCAGACTGACCACGCCAACACTGGTATCCAATATTAAGGAACATGGGGTCCACCATGGATTTTACCTCAAATTCCTCACCTGCTGACTCAGCAAAACAATCAGATTCTACACAGCCAGCTCAAGACTTTAAATCTGGCTGCATAGCAGATTACCTAAACAGTCAACACTTCTCTCTAAAGCTGTTATGGATGTCATTCTGGAGGCCAGGAGACCCAGCACCAGGAAAACCTGCTCAGACAAATGGAAAATATTCTGCGCCTGGAACCAGGCTAAAGGCCAAAATCCTCTTGTCCCAAATATTCCTCAGATTCTGCAATATTTAACTGAGATGTTGCACAAAGGCCTTTCCTTTTCATCTATTAAGATCCACGCTTCAGCTATTTCAGCTCATTACAACACGGATCCTCCTATATTTTCGCATCCATTACTAAGACAGTACCTCAGAGGGACTAAGAACATAAGACCGTCCCAGCGAGCACCAACATCAACTTGGGACCTCAATTTTGTTTTGGAAAAACTTACACTACCGCCCTTCGATCCAGCTTTTTCAGCCGATTTACAATTTTTATCATGGAAAACTGCCTTGCTGCTAGCAATAACTTCAGCATGCAGCGTCTCAGAGCTACAGGCCCTAATGGCAGTGGAGCCTTTCATCATTTTTCATCAGGACAGAGTCTCTTTACGAACTAACCCTTCCTTTATGCCAAAGGTGATATCCAGTGTGGCTCTAAACCAAACCATTCATTTACCCACCTTTTATCCAAGCCCCCAGAATGAAGGGGAAAGGCTCCTACACTCTTTGGACATTCACAGGCAATTACGTTTCTACTTGGATAAAACTAAGGCTTTCAGAAAATCTGACCAACTCTTTGTATCTTATGCTGCAGGATCACAAGGAAAGGCCATCTCAAAACGGACCATTTCAAAATGGATAGGCCGTTGTATCCATTTCTGCTACACACACCATGGGAAACCTGTACCTGGTAACATTAGGCCCCATTCCACCAGGGCTACAGCAACATCAGCAGCCTTCATCAGAGGGGTACCAACCAAGGATATTTTGGAGGCTGCAACTTGAGTTCATTGCACACCTTCACCAAGCACTACCACTTACCTCTATACTCAAAAACCAGAGCTGGCTTTGCCACTGCAGTTCTGCAGGGCCTACTAGCTTCTCCAAACCCTGTTTAGTACCAACCGCCCAGCCTTAGCTTTGGGATTCAACCCAAGTGTGATGACTGCAGCAGTGTAACACGATGAACATAGTACAGTTTTGTACCTACCATAAATGTAGATGTTCAAGTGTTCATACTGCTGCAGTCCAGGTTACCCTCCCACCATCCCCTCTTCTTACCTGGGTTTTATCTATACCTCCCTTTTTATACAATCTATATGATGTATTTCCTTACAGCTGTAGCTATTCTTTTTTCTACTTATGTATTTTACTTAGGATTATGTATTGCCTTCCTATTTGGGGGCACCTGACATCTGGGGCAAGAAAAACTGAAGAAAATGGCATCGGCTGCCTCTTTTATACCCCTGTCGCACTGACGTCAGGGAAGAAGCGACCACAACCGACGCCGGACCAAGACTTTGGAACTCAGGCTGGCTGCGGGACCGCCTGACGGCAGATAACCCAAGTGTGATGACTGCAGCAGTGTGAGCGCTCTAACATCTACATTTATGGTAGGTACAAAACTGTACTTTCCTTTAAGCAGGCATCTGAGGAACCATTTGTTTTGTTAAAAGTCAGATCTTCCATGGTTCAAAAGATCATACACAAATTACTGAGGAGGAGTCTTAGAAGAGACCAAGTATTGAGAGAGGGCTTCCAGTCTGGATAACGGAGGCTCTTGTGGCAATTTATCAGTTTCATTAGAAATCTCCGATGTCTGTCTAGTTGTTGTTGTGTAGACAAATACATGCCAAGCAGGGCTGGAAATTCAGTAATGGGTTTGACGAGAGATGGGTAAAAGGCAGTTGAAATCTTTGGATCTAGAGGCACAGATTCCATTGGAAAGCAGATGAGCCACATGGACAGATTTCTGAACTACCGGTTAGACATCAAACGGTAAGCAATTGCCAACAAATGTACCTAGATTCTTTGTGTAGTTTTTAATTATAGGGGTGTCTCATCTGTGTGGTAATATTGGAAATGCTTTGTTCACCAAAATGAACAGTACTGCTATTTTCATGTTTAATTTGAGCCCATTCTCCTTGCACCTGCTGTTAGCACAGTCTAACCCATGTTAGAGCAGTTGAGTCGGTGGAATATTAAATAACCAATTTACAGTTGTCTTCGGACTTAAATAACCACAGACCGAGTGTCCGCCTAAAGGTCTGAGAAATAGCCTTCAAGTTGGAGAGATCCCAATACTGTGGTAGCCACACCTGCTATCTTTTTTTTGCTTTCAGAAGTTACATCCGTGGCTGTAACCACGTGGGTTTTGTCCTTGCATACAGAAGATGGTGTGCAAGTGTCCGGTCTTTATTGTGAACATCTCCTCCAAGTCCCCTGCCAAGTCTACTTAGATGACAGACTTCAAGTGATGATCCGCAGCAGTCCTAACTACTGGCCAGTACTTCCTGTGAAAGGTCGGCTTGGAAGGCCATCATCAAGGGCATTTGGGTCTCTGATTAAAGGAGCAGCCATTTTAGAGAAGCTTGCAGTACTTGTGTTAAAGGCTTCTCTGCTGATCCAGCTAATTTTTGAGTTTCTGGATCAGTCTCTACCTCTAATGGCTCAGAGGAGCTTGTTCAGACTTAGAACAAGAAAGGCACCTTCGTATGTATTCTTTACTTCAAAGAAGACTGTGGAGTTTTTGACCCATCTTGTGCACTCTGTGTATCTAGTACATTAGACTTTGAATTGGTAGCACTTGCTGTCTTGTTGCTTCTTCATCAGGTAGCCTAGTTGCTGGATATGACAGATGCATTTAGCAGGTATTTCTTCATTCCATTGTGGACTACATCGTCGGAGCTTGTTTGACTGGGAACAGTTGACTGGACAGATTATTTGATTATATTATGGAGGATTTGTCAAGCATTAGTTTTAAAAAGGAGATGGTGTTAAGGGGCTTTCTTTCGTATGGTATTTGCGGTAAAAACTCCAACCAAAAAAACAAGCAAAAAAGATTAAGCATGAATTCCTGTGACTGTTTGGCTTGACCCGACAGAAAATTCTTCATTTTTTCCTCAATGAAACATACTAAATCCCTATTGGCATGTTAACATTTGGGAGCTGCACAGGACATTCCTGCACTTTGATACAGGCCATTACCATTTCCAGTACAATATGCTGCCTTTTGACTACCTAGAGTCTTTTCCGCACAATTGACTGTGGTTAATGTTGAAGCTTTGCGACAGTGTCCAGGTTTTCTGTTATCTGTTTCACTGATTTAAGAGGTCTGTTCAAGAGGTTCCTTATTGGAGGCCTTTTCTTGAGCCTGTCCCATGGTTGTACTCTCTATGATGATCTTAAACCCCTTTATTTTTGCGTCACTCCTCCTTCCAAAGGATTAGGACTCGGGAAGTTGTGCTTATGACATCCTGTTTCATGGAGAAGAGTAGTAGTTATACCCTCAACCTGCTTACCTCATCTTGCAATGTTGGCAGCCACAATAGTCTTAGCTCATCTTGTTCATTTTCACATGGAGGCACTCTACTGGTTGTTGTGGTCTATGTTTACAAAGTAGTATTTCTAGTGTCGTCAGTAGTTGGAGATCTCACCGTTTGTGCTTCTGGGCTTTGGACTGTTCCATTTGTCCTAAAGGTGAGGTTTTATTTCTTGCCACTAGGTCCATCACAGAGTCTTACTTTTCTGAAAAGCTGATGAGCCCTGTTGCTACATCATGTTCTGGTTCAGAGCAGATGGAGTGTTTGAATTAAAACATTCCATATAAATTTTACCTGCTTGGGTTAAGAACTGTTCTTGCTCTTCAAGCCTTGAAGATCAAGATAAAGCAATAACCCTTTCTGGTAAGTCCAGGTAATTAGATCACGGTTTGGTGCCTTAAAAAACTAAAGAGTCTTGCATCATTATTTTCTTTACAGTGAAGGAATGAAAGTCTGGTTATTAACTGCAACATTTTCTTGGCCACTGTTTTTATCTTTGTGAAACAGACAGTTGTGGAGTCCTCACTTCTACAGCTTGAGCTCAGTTCCACTGTTTATGCTGGGCAGTCCTGCATGAAACATCTGGGAGTAGAACACCCATTGAAATTTGCCCCACTATATAACATAGTCCTCTTCAGTTTTTTTGTGTGCGCGTGCTGCACCACAGGGAGGAATGCTCATCGCATGCATTCCCCCTTTCTGGCAAAGTTTTAAAAGAAAGTCAGAGTTTCATCCTGGGTGTAGTCATTGGTGATCATGGGAAAGGCCTTTCTTGCTCAGATTCTCTGTGGCCCCAGCAGTCATAGCAGTGCAAGTGAGAGGGACTCATGATAGAGGTAACAACTCTGTCTCACTCTGCTAGTTTTCGTAGCCCAGCTAATTTCACCTGGTCTAGCAGAAATTGTGGATACTTGGAGGTTGTTTCCATGATTGTATTCTAAAAGGAAGCAGTTCATTGTGAGTGGAAAAATCTTCACTTCTGCTTTATTTTTTAACATGCAGGTGTGTGTGACCTGCTTGGATTCTGTGTTTAATTTGTCGCTCATTAGTCTATAGTCAAAGGTGAATGCCTTAGCTTTCTTAGTGCATTGTGACCTGGTGGTCGACAGAGCTCTGGCTCAGGGTAAGCTTGCCAGGTGGCCCTTGAAGGAGGTGACACCTTCAGCCATCAGTGAAGAATCCTCCTTCCTTCAAAGTTTCAGTTTGCAATTGGCTGACCTGTGCAGCTTCCTTTTGAGCTGGTTGGTTTATTGGAGTTGAAGTTCATCTCCTTGAAGTGCTTTTGGTGGACATTATCTTCTGTTTGCATCTTGAAACTGCAGTAATAGCTCATTTCCAGGGAACTATATTTGTATTGTCACACAAGGGATGGGTCTCGTTCAAGATAAATCTTCATTCTCTCTCAAGTTATTGAAATGCATCAGTCCATTCATTTCTCTTTTTAGGGGGGTACTTAGGCAGCTCAGGTTCTGATGAAACTGAATATACGAGTTCAAGAAGACTGGATCAGTTGTTTTTCCCTTTTGTATCAGTTGGGAAGCTCTGACTCTTAGCAACACTGTGCAGGTAGATTACTAGCTTCCATTTATTGTGGCCTACCACCCATTGGCCGTTGTAGGCAAAGATAATATGATCAGAGGAGTCCTATACTTGTTTCAGGACTATATGGTTAATACACATTTATGTTGTCACTCGGTCATTGGTCTGTATGCTCAGTTAGCATTACTTTTTTTGTGCCCATTTCAGGAGATATGCTGCATTTTTTTGTATTTGTATTTCTACACTTCAGGCTTCTGCTTGATGAGCTTTTGATGTGCGTCTCTGGTTGCTGTGTTAGGAAGGTTATTTTTTAACTGGTTTAGGATCTTCCCAACTACTACCCATTGCTAAGGACTAGTCAAATTAAGCCGGAACAGGTGAGCAACTACTCCCTGTGAGTTGGTCTTTATATGGCCCTCTGCTTTTTGTTCACCTTGTTTTGGGTGAGAGTGCATGAGGTTGATTTGCAGCTGGTAGTAGCTTGACGGGATATATTTGTTTTTTGTCCGGAGTAGAGCACTGATCTGCATGGACCTTTTTCAGACTCTATCTGGGAGCAGTGTCTGGTTAAGTGACTTGCTTAGAGTCACACAGGCAGTGGAGGCCAAGAGAATCAAGCCTTGCAACACTGGACAAAAGGAAACCAGTTATTAATAGGTCCTTAATCCTCTAAGCCAAGTACCAGACTATTAGTTGGATAGTTTTAATAGGGTTATTTGATTAAATGTAATGACTCCCCTATTATAGTCAGGGAAAAGTCAATGGACATAGACTGAGCAACTGTAAAGTTAAAAAAAGTTGTACCCACAAGATTGCATAATCTCCGAGGTGGTTTATTTAGCAATTGAGATGCGTCTGTGTATGCGCACGCGTCTGTCTGCATTTATGATGGGAGGTGCTGTGTGGCTTTTCCCAGTGTAAAAATGCTTCTTGGTGTGTAATTGCATTAAGGACTGTGTGCTTTAATTGTCTGTATATGTGGTTCACTGTAATTTAATTCATGGAATTGCAGTAAATCTGTTAGATGAGCTCTCCACTTGTGTCCCTTTTGATACAAGTTTATGTATTCTTATACCCGTCTGCCTAGTTTGTCATGTTTGTTCCATGAGTGTTGGAACTTGGGAGATATAAGATTATTGGGCATACAGTCTCAAATCAGTCATGTCATTCACTGGCCATCCGTTTTCTTTCAAGAATTCTGTGCTCGAGAAGGTGCCTCCTTAGTGCTGAGATTGGCCATGTCATTACATGCTGACTGTGGAAGTGCATTTAATCCAGATTCCATCAGTTCTTTTTTGCTTTCACATTTTTGATCGTAGTCAGCTTTTGTTAATATTCAAAAGTTTGATGCTAAGGTACCCAGTACATTGTGTCAAAGTGGCTATTAATGTACAAACCATGATGTGTAGTGTCATTCCCTGTGTTGTTTGAGGAGGGACATTGTAGTAAGTGCATCTATTGAGCTATGCTTCTCAGTTATGTAAAACAGAGAAGTTTCTGGCTTATGTGTTGCAACTGGAAGGGTGTTGCTAATTAAGAGATTCTCCTGTGCAGACCACTGTGTGAAGGTCCTTTATACATTCCCAGGCATTAGCTGGAGCATTGCCACAGGGATGAAAACTCCAGAGAGTAGGTCATGGCTTGACTTCTTTGGAAGGATGTCCTTTTGTGAAATGGTTTTCTAAATCCTGTATGTACTGAGGTTGTCTTGGCTAATGACTCGCTACTGCACCTGTCCTTAATCTTGACAGATGACATGTGGGCCTTAAGGAGGAGCTCCAGCTCCCGGTGGTGGTAGGGCTTGCAGCTAGGATGTTGATTTTGTCAGCCTTTAGGCTGACAGACCCGATCCCGAGGAGCAGCCTCTAGTCCCGCTGTCAGGAATACCTTAGATGCAGGGTTCACATTGTAGGGCATCTTCACAAGTGATTTTTTTTTTGGTTGCCTGATTTCGGGGGGGGGGGGGGGTGTTCCAAAACATCCTGTACCAGGACTTATGGCTAAGGGCCTAAACATCAAACAGATGTCATGTATTTTGGAAGCCTGAAATGTGAGTGTCAGACTGCATGTATTTGCAGTATAGCCTGATTTTAGTACTGAGCTCAAGCCTCTTTCCTCTTGTGATGGATTTGGTAGGTATGTACTATAAATATCTGGAGTTTATGGAAAATGATACTCCCATTGGGACTCCTGTGAGCAGTCTGATGATCAGGAAGCCATTTCTACTGAGCTGGACTATAATAAATATAACCGTCCAACTTCTTGAAGCTCCTCTCCTTTGGAGAGACCTTGTTGCTTTTCCTTCTTGTAAAAAAAAAAAACAAAAAAAAAAAATTGTGCATCTGCTGTGCAAAGGTGAGGAGGCGGGCTGTGGATCATCTCTCCCATTGTAAGCCAGTTATCAAGAGTGCTCCTTTAGAAGCCTGCGGGGACCTTGAAACTGCTCATTTGACCCTTTAAGAAGCATATGCCCTATACCACTCTCCACTTGAATGGAATTAGTCCCTTACGAGGCTTCCTTAAGTTTTCTTATCTTTGGTCTACCATAGGTTCTTGGGGCTGCAGTTTTTTGCCGCCAGGTAGGCTAAGATTTTTCAGTATATCCTTGTGGGCCATTTTAAGGAGAAATGCTCTTTGACTAAGCTCTACTAGACGTGTCATTGACCCCTTTAAAAGGAAATAGGCCATAACCTGTGTGGAGGACTTTTATAACCCCTCTCCTCATCCTTGTCTTTCAGACCAAGCCAGTCCCAGAAAACACTCTGGTCTGTCTTGATACCTGTGGAAGATTCTTAGTCATCATGCTGTTAGGCCTCTTCTTGTACTGCGCAAGTCTTGCAAGGGACTGCTGCATTTATTCCGTCCACCCCCTCTAGCTGTATTAGTCTTAAATGTGGTCTGGACCTGCCTGTTGGTGTGTGCATGTTGGGGTAGGGGTCATGTTGGGGTAGGGGTCAGTCCTTCATTTTTCTTCAGTTTGTGCAACCATTGCCAGGGCCACTGGGTTTTTAGAAATGGACTTTCTTGGTAATGTCTTAAAAGTCATAAATTTTCCATAGAGGCCATGCCATCTCTTCGGATCTCCTCATACAGGCCAGCACTATTACTAGTTAAAGGGATTGAAGAGACTGTACCTTATTCAGAACAAGGTCAGGGGACTCTACTCTGTCCTCTTTCTGTTCACAGAGGAAGACTGAGTTTTACTGTCTGTCTTTCCTGGTTCCGAGTGATTTCAGCCAGCATGTCTTCTGTGTTTGATTCTGGTTGGAAACCTTCCATGGGATCATGCGTTGCCATAGGATGCCTGACTAGTTTCACTAATATGATAGATGTCTTTTAGAGTACAACAGCGTGGGACCACACAAGATGCTGCTTCTTTTTGCAGTGTATAAGCATTCCTTTTTCATACAGCGTGTTACCATGTTTGGTTTTCTTCAGCAGCTCGAGTATTTACCAAGATTTTTCCATGGTGGTTGAATACTGCAGGAAGAGAATTTCCATCCGTTTCTCTGGCAGAGTGACTAGCTTCTTTTAAATACAATAGTACAAGATACAGACAAACAGTGTCATGATAAATGCAATAGTACAAGATACAGACATATGAGTTGAAACTTCAGGAAACAAACAAACAATACTCAAAATATTTAAAAATAAATTCAAACTTTAGGAATTCAAACAATACTATTTAGAGAAGAGTGATGTTGCTTTACCCATACAGAGTGGTTATTTTGTAAGGACAAAAGCTTATAAGGTACAATCAGGTCACATGAGTGTGAAGGGAGATGTAAATACCATATTTTTATGAGGGGTGGGAGCAAGAGCATTCCATTTGGCCTTTATGAGGGTGGGAGCAAGAGCATTCCATTGGGGGAGACTTAGATACATATGAAG
Source organism: Protopterus annectens (assembly GCF_019279795.1). Taxonomy (NCBI): domain Eukaryota; kingdom Metazoa; phylum Chordata; order Ceratodontiformes; family Protopteridae; genus Protopterus; species Protopterus annectens. The sequence continues at coordinate 26,227,893 of NC_056728.1, read as the reverse complement.
AGATTTTTAAACATGTTATGATTGAGAGTAGTGAATTGATGGTGGAAGTGAGTTCCAGAGACGAGCTAGGTTAAAGGATAGTAAGTTTTTGCCTGGAGGACGAGTTGGTTTGTGTACTTCTAATAGGTTTTGATTGTTAGACCTTAAAGCCCTATTGGGTAGGTGCATCCTGAAGGTGGAGGACAGGGAGGGACAGAGAGATGGGTTAAGAATGAGCTTGTGGGCTAAAGTTAATTGAGTGTAGTTGAGTTGATTAGGTAACTCAAGCCAGTGTAGTTTTGGAGAGGTGCAGTGGTGGGTGGAGGACCTGTGACCGTTTGCGAACCTGGCGATTTTGTTATAGCATGAAGAAAGTTGTTTTTTTAGAGAGGACTGTAGATTTGTTAGCAAAGGAGCTCCATAGAGAAGGGAGGGGATAAGAAAAGATGAGGAGAGAGTGATTTTAGAGGAGCATGTGAGGAATTGATTTTGACGATAGAGCATGCCTAGTTTTTGATGGGTTTTTTTGATATTTAGTTGTAGATGGGAGTTGAAGTTAAACTGGTTATCAATTTGGACACCAAGTAATTTGGTTTCAGTCACCAGTTCCAAGGATGAGTTATTTTCGCTAGTAATAGAGAATGTGTTCATATCGAAAGGGGTAGTTTTTGAGGGGGTAAATACCATAAGTTTAGTTTTGGAGGCATTGAGAGCTAGGTGGTTTATTTTCATCCAATGTTCAGTAATTGAGAAAGCTTCTTGTGTAAGCTTTTGGAGTATAGAGGGAGATGTATCTGAGCAGATAATGGTAGAATCATCTGCATATTGGATGATGTTAGAGAATGGAATGGATTTGGAAGTCATTTATAAATATATTGAAAAGAAGGGGACCAAGAATGGAGCCTTGGGGAACTCCGGTAGGGGTACTAAGAAAGGAGGAAGTGGCCTTTTTCCATTTTACAGCTTGGAATCTGTTTGATAAATAGCTAGAGAACCAGTTCACGGAGGAGGGAGAGAGGTGAAGTTGTGAAAGTTTAGTTAAGAGTAGGCTGTGTGAGATAGTATCGAAGGCTTTAGAGAGGTCAAGTAGTAAGGTGGAAACAATTTGGCCAGAGTCACGTGCTTTATTAACAGTCTCTAGGTAGGAGAGTAGGGCTGTCATAGTGCTATGATTTGGTCTAAACCCGTGTTGAGTAGGGGTTAGAAGGTTATTATCTAAGAGATGTGGTAAGAGTTGGAGCTTCTTTTTGCAGTGTATAAGCATTCCTTTTTCATACAGCGTGTTACCATGTTTGGTTTTCTTCAGCAGCTCGAGTATTTACCAAGATTTTTCCATGGTGGTTGAATACTGCAGGAAGAGAATTTCCATCCGTTTCTCTGGCAGAGTGACTAGCTTCTTTTAACTCCATTAAAGGACTCCATAAAAGCCGCCATGCAGTTCGTGTTCCCATGGCTTCAGTCTTTAGATGTGACTGAAAACTTGGAGAGGTCTTGTCTGATTCCTTTGTTGAGGACAGCCTTCATAGGCATAAACAGTGTCTGTGGTTTATGACCTGGAAACAGCCCTAGAAGGTTAATGACATTGATGTCCTGGATGAGAGTGCATTGCAGAAGATCCTGGTTTGAATCCTACTGTGCATCTTCTGTTGAGAGCGGACTGAATTTTCATTGCTTGGTCTCTGGCACTACTTAGTGCATTATCACAGGGATGAAAGTTGAGGGGGGGGGTAGGTCATGGACTAACCCTTAGGAGGCAAATCCTTTTGTCGAATAGTCCTCTGTGACTGAGTATCTAGCTATTGGCTTGATGAGCCCATCTGTGCTCTCATGTAGAAGGGGGGAGTGATGCTTCTTGAAGAGGGGTCTTTGCATTAATCTGGTGAAGCTATGGGCAGTTTTCTGGTACTGAAGATCTTGGAAAACCTATCTACTTTGGGGTCAGTACATGATCTGGTTAGGTAACCAATTAATTGCAAACCGTGAGGTAAGGTCATACACCATCTGTGCAAAGAGGTGATGCTTGTCTCTTGGTAGAGAATCGCTGTCTCAGACATTTATATTCCTGGGAAGTGAATGAGCAGGCAGATTCTCTGAACCTGTCTGGGATCTAGATGGTTAGAGACCATATGTGGTCTGTTTTTTGAAAGTGGGCCCACATAAGATCAGCCTTTGTGCCACTTGGGAGAGTGTGGTCTACCTCTATTCTGGTTGGTGCAATAGTACAGTAGGGAGGGAGGAACAACAGGTGCATTGTATATTCTGTGACATGGGAAATTTTCTTTATTCCCATGGGCAATTCCCTCTGATTCTGGGACTTGCCACATAGTTCAGGAAAAGAGAAAAAAAAAAACTAATTCTCATCACCCTATAGTGGCCAAGTAGGGCGAGGCTTCAGTCTCATGAGTCCTTGGACGTACAGGAAACTGTCCTGGTTTTAGTCAAGGATGTCCCCTATTTCTGGGGCTAGAGCAGAGCATCTTATGGTCTCACTCCATACATACCTGTTTGATCTCAAGTGGTAGTTTTGTCAAGAACTCTGAGGCATTTGAGATGTGGTTTTAAAAAAAAAAAATATATATATATATATATATATATATATATATGGGGCAGGCCTGCACACAGACTTGTATTTCACCCAACAAAATGTCCAGCTCTAACAAATATCCTTCCCCCTTACGCCCCCAAACAGAACTCTCAAATCTGAGCATCAAAACTTAATTGCCATCCACAAACCCAAACGTCCAGCTGACCAACTTCTATCTGTCTCACTAGGCAAAAAATGGAATTTTCTTCCTTCCTGTCCAAGAACCATACCAAACTCAGAAAACTTCAAAACCCAGCTTTTCAAACACCTGTCCACGAAATGGAAATGTACCTGCCTTCACCCCACGTAATCTTTCCAAGTATATGCCCCCAGGGGGTTCTCTCTCAGGTTCCTAAGCTCTCTATAATCTCCCATAGCTATTTTCCTATAAGTGTATCTAAGCTCTCTGCATCTCTTAGCTACTTATCACTCGACTCAACTTTGTAAGTAGCTTCTTACTTTAAAAGTGTGCGTGTAAAGTGCATCCACATTTACTTAGATGTATGTATGTAAAATGTTTTCACACCTAATACAAGAGTGTGTGCTCAAATGTAACTGTATAACCCGTAAGACCACCCACAATGAATTTTGTTGACTATGCGTGTCATTGAATGTACTTATTTGTAACTGTACTATATAATGTATGTTTTAAACTTTTTTGTATGTTTGTATCTAAACTGTATAATGTATTTTGGAGTTTTTCTCCCCGGGCCTCCACTGGAAATGGTTCATTTTGGCCCAGTGGACTTCCCCGGTAATCAAACTGGAAATAAATTGTGTACCAAATGTTGTTAATTTTGGCAGAGCACTATCCTTTGTCACTCCAAACTGTCAGTTTGCAAGTGATCTGTCCTACCTCAAGAAGCTATGCTTTGGGCATCCATTATTGTGTAATCAGCATGGCTGGATCTCCTGGTTCTGCACATTGTGTTTTTTTGGACAGCAGAACAGTGGCTTTGCCATCAGCTGCTCAAGGAGTTTCTTAAAAAGGAGTGCAGCATCTCTTTCATTTTTTAAAAAGCCTCTTCCTTCTGTGTAATCTGAATTTTGTGATGGATAGGCTTTTATTCCTTTGTTTTTCAGAAGAGAAATGATTTTAATCATTCCAGGATTTGTGTTCAGTTTTAATTCCTAGCTTTAACTTTTGTTTTGTGCTTTATTTACATGTACTGGTAGTTCAGTTAGTCATTTTAATAGAATTGCTATGAGTTTGTGAACTGTTCTTTCTGCTTATGAAAGAGAGATTCCTATGGCTTCCAATCCTTTTGTTTACCTTCTACTTGCCTAAGCTTACATTTCAGACTTGACAACACTTATTTCTATAAACATAGGGGAAGACCCTGATGGCGACCCTTGGTGGCCAGTCTTGGATGCATTCACGTGGTAGGCATGTGGAAGCCTCGTCTTTTCTCTCAGGGTAAAGCATGTTGAAGATCATATCTTTTCGCCAGGCCATACCCAGATTTTCTGATCATCATTTCAGGCAGATTGTTGGAAAATGTCCTTCACTGGGTATCCAATATATAACGCCCTGTATATGAATGTGACTTCCATCTGTGGCAGGCCTGCTATATTATGTCCAGCCTTTGCATTCATAATGGGACTCTACTTGACTGGATGAGAACTCTGACCCCTATTTTCATGGAAGGTAAATCAGTGCCCTAGATAAGGCAGCATTATTGGAGAGGTAGTGGTTTGTTTTAAAAGTGGACTTTACATGGTCCAGTTTGCCAACATGCTTTCCATCTGTTTTGAGTGTGCCGTTACAGGAAAAAAGACAGTGTAGGTTTTTCTTTGTCTGCAATAAAGCCAGCTGTATGATCCTTCCCTACCAGATTTCACTGACTTTCTTATGTGCTCTGTTACCAAAACCTAGTGGTTCTGTATTATGAAGGGGTTCATGTTTGTTCAGTTTTTGTCTGTCCAGCACATCATTGTAAACCTGCACTTTATTTGCTCTTCCTATTGGATGTGATGACCCTTGACTTGGAAATGATCTCCTAGTCCGGTCACTTCCTTGGTCCATCGCCATTTGTCCTACTTGTTATTACTCCTCATCTTGAGCTGATGGGTTTTCATACTTAAGCAAGGCTTTCACTATTCTTACTATTGCCAGCAGTCTCTCCTGGGTGATGGTACTGAGAGTTTGGGTGTGCTAGTCCCGACTTTAACAAGTCTTTGACTTCCACTCCCGACTCACTGGCGCCATCTTATTTACATGCTGTTCTTCTCTGAGCATGCAAACCATGAATTATTTGTAAGCTGTGTTCCCTAAGGTGGGTGGGATGGAGGTTGGAACATTGTTTGAGGCATGCTGGTTTTTGGGGTGACAGGATTGAACTAGATAAGCAGTGTTTCAGTCATTGCTTACCCATATAAATGCAGAATTTCTTTCCAGGAAAATCTCACCATTGGCAAACTGGTCCCAGTCTTGGATTATAGGCTGCACACCCCAGCATATGTAATGTGACTCATTGACCCTTCTCATTTGAAGAGTGCTACTTGGTTGCTTAGTTTTTCACTCATGAATGGTTGCGTAGTTTTTCACTCATGAATGTTATTTAGACTGGTATTTGTCCCAGTGACACTGATTTTTTTGAGGCAGAGAGACTTTTCTATGTTTCAGACATTGTGTTTAAAGTTGTTTCAAGTTTCTGCTGGTGGTGATTGAGTTCTGTGATCAAGTCCGAGTCTTGAATCTAGTGGCCTGAACCTTCCATATATAGATCAGACTTAAAATATTCAGGCAAGACGGTCTTTGTTTTTTGGAATTTGAAGCCCTCTTTGAAGATTGCAATTTTTTCCATCTCTCTCGTGTGTTTAAGAACCTCAATATATAATCCCTTTAAAAATAAAGGGTCTTTGGACCCCAGCAGTCTTGATGTCTATCCCATCTTCGCATTCTTTTTTTGAGTTTTTTCCGTATCTTTTAAACTAGATCTTGGTCATTCTTTTCTTTAAAATATCTTTAGTATGACTCAGCAGTAGTCTTTATACATTTCTTTTCTTTCTCAAGCTTGTTTTTGGGAAAAATTTATAAAGCAGTTTTTAAGCACCTCACTACCTAGGCTCATGGGCCTTTTGCAGTTTTTCTCACTCTTTGTAATACTGTAATTCTTTGTTATGGTAGTAAGTGATCTCCTTATGGCTAGAGGTCAGCACTTTTATTTTGTGCTAGCCCTTCCTGATCATTTGACAGTATTTTTTCTTTCCTGTATATGCTACCCTTATTTTGGGGTTTGTGTCTAAGGTACATAGTAGTCCGTAAACAAGTTGTATTTAAGGAGCAGATGTCTGTTGTGATTTATTGTGCTTTGTTTAGGTAATATTGCCAGAAAGAGAGAAAAAGCACCATATACACCTGAGGATTTCTCTGTGACAGCTTTTTCTGTGGTTTCCTTTGATGTCGTCCTATTCATATGCTGCAGTATTCTTACCTTGAGGGAGTCTGTCTCCGGCTGACGTGTAGGTTTGGCCAATATACAAAAGACTTAATGCTACTGTAAGGTACGTGTGACGCCACACATCAGTTAGCATATGTCGGCCATAAAGAGACATCTGGTATAAAAAGGACGTCAGCATGTACCAACCTCAGAATTTTTCTGCCGCCTGTTTGATTGCCAGCTCCAGTCGTCACTCGTGAACTTTGGTTCAGATAATTACCCCATAGGGGGGTTTTCTTTAAATATTGGCTGCTGTCTTCAATTTAGTGAGTACATGTCAGCTAGGAAGGGCAAGTGTCAGTGTGGAAGGCAGATTCCACACACATTCTCACAAGCGCTTTTTGTTTTGCTTAGGTCCAGACCACGGCCACACCACCTGTGCTATCTGTAAGGCCTTTGTCCCCAAAACCCTTCGCAGCCGTCTAGCTTCCCTTAAAGTATATCTGGAGAATTGGTGCCTTAAGCATCTAACGTGAGATATGGAGGTGGCGTCAGGCCCTTCAGACAAGCCGGAACTTAAAAAGGCCAAGAAGTCTTGATCTTACCTTCCTGCTGCTTCGTCTATTTTGGGTGTCCCTCCTGAGGCCGATGTGGGTCTGGAGGTCATCCCGGAATCGTTAGACGTTCCTTTGGGTACCACAGCGGGAAGCCATAAAGGACCCTACCAACATGTCAGTGAGGGAATCGCAGGTGTCTGATTCGGGCATGGGGGTACCCACGGCTTCTTACTTGCGAAGGCCCATATGGCATCACCCAAATCATGCAGGAGGGTGTGGCTACGGACGTCGTGGAGTGCAGGCCGTCTGGCTCTTCCACTTTCCACCACATGGAAGCTCCTAAAAAAAAAAAAAAAAAAAACTAAAAACCAAACTTGTTTCCCAGGATCAAGCACCAGATTGACAGGCCTTTTCCCAAGGCTTTTTCAGTGCCTTTATGGCTTTATGCCAGACCTCGCCTCCTCTCATCTCTTCATCTGCCTTTCCTCCCTGTACTCCTTTGAAGAGGATATTTCATTAGATGAGGAGGAATCATCAGGGGATGAATCCCCTGCTTACTCCACACAAATCGCTTCCACCCTGAGTTATGCCTCCCTGGAAGAGATGTCTAAATGGTACAATTTCCCCTGGGGAGGGTATTTCCTTTGGGGAAACCATTTTGAAGATGAAAGACTTCAAGTGGGACTGCTGCCAAGTGTCTGACATACAGAAGAGGTACTATGACCTCCTTCAGATGGACTCTCCTTCTCCATCTGTCATTTCCCCCTGTCCTGCCAGCCTTCTTAGATGCTTTCACAGTTGCTTCTGAATGCCCAGACTCGCAGCCTCCAGGTACCTTAGGACTCCAAATTCCTCTTTAAAGGACTTTCTGCAGACCCGGGCTGCTATCTCAGTTTCAGCAGATAAAGCATCTAAACTATTGTCTTCCACCTTCTTGCTTCCCTCTGATAAAGAACAAAGTCATGAAGAGACTGGGAGAAAGTATATACTTCTGCTAACTTGGCTTTCAGGGCAATAAATTATCAGACACATATGGCCAAATACTCCTTGGCTGTTTTATCAGATGCAGGGAAACTCTTTTCTGAGTTCACTGATTCACCCACTAAGGCTAAGTTCTCCTGCATTCTAAATTCCTCTACCCAGGATACCAGGCACTCCAAGTGCAGTTATGATGCTGTGGAAGCCTCAGCTAGGGCAGCTGCTTCTGGGTCTGTTCTGAGAAGGTATTCATGGCTCCGTCTCCAACCCTTTGCCTGATGACATTAAAGCCAAGCTAATGGATGCCCCTCTGGACAACAAAGCCTTGTTTGGCAATGCAGCTGCAGAACTTTTTAAAACACTAAAAAGGCCAAGGTTCAAGAAAGGGCAAGGAGCTACAGGATCTAAAGCTCATCTTTCTCACCTGTCCCCAGATTCCAGAGGAATTATCCTGCCCAAACCACCTTTGTTAGAAAGGCAGCTAGGGCTTCTTCCACCAAAGGTAAGAGGGACTCCAGGAAACAAATCCCTTATAAGTCTGCTTCCTCCACACCCTCTAAGAAGCAGCCTTTTCAGGCCACGCTAGGTAGTCTGTGACTACCTGCCTCCAGATCCATGTACTCCCTTGTCTCTTTGCCTGCCTCTCTCTCTGTCCCAACTTAGAATCCGACAACCCAGGACTCACGGGTTCTTTCCATTATCCAACAAGGATATTGCATGGTGTGGGGAAACTTCTCCCTCCTTCAGGGGCATCCCACAACCACCAAAAGAACAACTAGAGTTTTTTCCACAGGTCATTTCCTCTCCTCTATCCTAGGGTACTATTCAGGAAGTACCACCCTTTCAAATGGGGAAAGGATTTTACTCCAGGATGTTTTTGGTCCCCAGGAAGGATGTCCCCTGGAGCCTCATTCTGGACTTTTTCCCATCTAAATGCCTTTCGGAAAGTCATAACTTTTTGTATTTTGACTTTACCCACCCTTAACCCACTAATTCTTCCTGAAGTCTTCATGGTGTCATTAGACATCAAAGATGCCTACCTTCATATCCCCATTCACCAATGGTTCAGGAAATGTCCTCACTTTTCTATTGTTTCCTCACATTTTCAGTTCTGTGCTTTGCCCTTTGGTCTGTCTACAACACCAGGGGTATTCACAAAATGTTTAGCTGCTGTCATAGCCTGCTGCAGGCTCCAGGGTATACAGATTTTTTCATACCTTGACTACCTTCTCCTCCAAGCACTATCCCAAGAGATCCTTCTGGAGAATTTCTCCTTCATGATATGTCTACTGGAAAGTCTAGGGTTCACAATCAACTTTCAGAAATCTACTCTGACCCCCTCCTAAGACCATGTTATTCTTGGGTGCACGACTCTGACAGGATGCTAGCCTGTTTACCCCCCAGAAAAGGTCATGTCCCTTGCTTCCTATTTCTAGGACCTTTGACCACTTCAAGCTGTGACTGCCAGGGAGTTCCTACACCTCCTGGGGTTCATGACCTCAACTATTCCCATGCTTCCCATAGCCAAGCTGCATCTGAGAAAATTCCAGTAGTTCTTGAGTGTGGTTTGTAGGCACCACACCCCTACCCTCCAGTCATTCCTCTCCTACCCTCCAGTCATTCCTCTCCTGCCCTGTTTGAAAAATGGAGTTACATTGGTGGATTCATCAGGTTTCAAGGAATCCATGCCTTGCCCCTCTAACCACCTCGTCCCACTCAGGATCTGTACAGAGATGTGTCAAGATACAGGGTGGGGTGCAACACTGGAATCATGGAAGGTCAGAGATGTCTGGTCTCCAACATAAAGGGGCACATCAACATAAAAGAAATGAGGGCCTTGATTTTTGCCCTCAAAATCTTCAAGCCTAGGTTTTCTCTAGAGGTTCCAAGGTGGTTCACAGACAAACACCACAGTCCTCTGGTATGTCAACAAACAAGGGAGGACAGAATCCTACCTCCTGTGCAGACTGGCGTTACAGGCCTGGGAGCTAGCTTTGCAAAGTCAAGTCTCTCTTCAGACTGTTTGCATTCCTGCAACTCAGAATGTGGTGGCAGACACAGTCAGCAAGTCCATGACTCAATCCCACGAATGGATGTTGAACAGGGATGTGTTTCTGAATCTGGTCTATCAGTGGGGTACACCTCGGGTAGATCTGTTTGCCTCCCCCATGACCAGACAACTTCCCACATTTTGTGCCAGGATCCCATATCCCTTGGCATGGAAGGTGGATGCTGTATCCTTGTCCTGGAAAGGGATGTTTCTGTATGCATCCCCCCATCCTACTTCTCCAATTCAGGAGGAGCAACCAAAAATCTTGCCAGTGACTCCCTTTTGGCCAACACAGCATTGGTTCCCCCCCCTACATTTAGCCAAGGGTAGTCCCCACAAGTTACCCCACAGGATGGACCTACTCACACAGGAGAAAGGGAACTCTAGTGCATCCACAGATGTGAACTCTGAACCTGACCCTGTGGGTGACTGTTTGTTCTCTTCAGACACCTTTACTCTGAGGACATCAAGTTCTGCACATGCAAGAAACCCACTACTAGGAAATCCTATGTTTCCAAATGGAAGAGGTATTCCATCTGGTGTCTCAAAAAGGATTTGCAGCCAATGTTAGTGGATGTCCCAGTGGTTTTGTTTTGTCTGTGTAAATTGAAGAAGAGTAGGCCGTCTTACTCTTCAGTTAAAGCTTATCTTTCTGCCATCTCTGCATGTCTTCACCTTTAGCTTCCAGATTGGAAGTTAAACTGTTCCAGAAAGGCATCCTACATTATTTGACCACCAAGGAAACGGATTCCTTCTCCATGGGATCTCAATTTTGTATTAGAGAAACGAAACTTGGCCCCATTTGAGCCAGCAAGTTCCTCTTCCTTGCAACATTGCACATGGAAAACTGTTCTCCTTATGGCAATTACTTCTGTCAGAAGGGTGTCTTGAGTTACAAGCTCTGTCTACCTCTCCTTTCACAGTCTGTCACAGGGATAGCGTTTCTCTGCACACTAATCCCTCCTTTATGCCCAAAGTGGTTAATGAGTTATTCCTCAGTCAACCTTCCAACCTTTTTTCCTTCTCCTCAATTCTCCAGTGAGAGGATTCTACATACTTTAGATGTGCACAGGCAACTCTGCCTTTTGCAGACAAAGTAATGTTCAGATTTACCCCATGCTTAGATGACTGACTTATTCAGGCAGACAGCCAGGACAAGTTGTTCAAAGACCTGACAATTGTAAAGGACCTACTAACCTCCCCTAGGGTACACAATCAACGACAAGAAATCCAAACAGGTACCCACCAAAAGGATAATTTTCCTGGGAGCAAGTCTGGATACAGCATCCCAGATGGCATGCCTTACACCAGCGAAACAAATTTTCCTATCAGCTTACTTCTGTCAACTGGCCACTGCAGCACATGAATAGAAGGACATAGAATAGTTATGTAAAATCTTACCATAACCATAGATGTCCTTTTTTTCTATATGCTGCAGTATTACACCCTCTCCCTTCCCCCTGGTGCTTGCCTGGTTCTTGGATGCATGTTTCCTCACCTATATCAGGCTGGTGCATTGCAGCATTCAGTTCTGAGGTTGGTATGTGCTGACGTCTGCTTCATACCCAACATCTCTTTATGGCCGACATATGCTAACCGATGTGTGGTGTCGCACATACCTTACAGTAGCATTAAGTCTCTTGTATACCGGCTGGACTTGCGAGTCAGCCTGAGGAAGACTCCCTCATGAGTACTGCAGCATATAGAGGAGAGGGACCTCTATGGATATGGTAATATTTTACACAATTATTCTTTGATTGTTGCTCTGCATTTTACTTTTGGTCTTTTCATTACTGAGGTTAACATTTTTAAATCTCATGCAAAACACCACAGCATGGTTATTTTCTGGTACATATTGCGGATCTGTATCAGAAAGCCAACAGCTGAAATCACCGAACACCCTTACCTCGACACTGCTTAACTGAAAGCAGGAAATGTCGAACGGCCAGAACAGCGATTATTATTTATTTACCCCCCCCCCCCGGAAAAAATATCTGGGCCATTGTCGGGAGTTTGCAGATGTTTTTCGTGTTTCACTGTTGCAATCATTATATTTGGGTAATCCTGCTGGCAGGTTGCCCCCAGTCGGCCTGAATTCCAAAGTCTTGAGTCCTGCATCGGCTGCTGTCGCCCCTTCCCTGACGTCAGGTCGTCAGGGGTATAAAAGAAGCAGCCAACGCCATTTTCTTCAGTCTTTCTTGCCGCGTGGTGCCCGAAGCAGAAGCAGTTCGCAAGTGCCGGTCGGCCAACCGACTCCTGAGATTTTCGTGCTAGAGTTTCAGACCCAAAGTCTTCAATAAAGCTAAGTACCCTGTTGGGGAAACTTTTCTTGCTCCAAACCGATGTCAGAAAAAGTTAATAATTGTATTTCTTGTGGAAAGCAAATACCTCATAAGGATTTTCATTCTTACTGTATTCCTTGCCTAGGCCCTGATCACAACGTTTCTGGCTGTCGGTTCTGTGCTAGATTTAACCAACGCACTATTAAGTGTTGGTATGATTTTGCTTTAAACTATTTTGGATGCCTGTTGAATTATCCAGAAATGTCGTCAGATAGCCATCCGACTACAGGAGTTCACAAAAAATGCAAAGAAAAGGAGAGAGATAAACAACCGAGGTCCAAAACCGATGACGAAGCTTCTCCTAAACCAGTCGCCGGTTCTCAGTGAGGCACTTTTGCAGCCCCTGCCGCCCGCTACTTTAGAGTCCGCAGGCCGCTACAGGCTCCCACGTGGAGTCGGCTCTGCCGCTGGAAACTCAAGGTATTGGAGCCTCGGACACTTTCCTCAGATGGGTCCAGAGCTGCTGAGCAGGCACCGGCTTCTGAGGGTGTATTCAGACCTAAACATCTTTACATTAAACCAACTTCAGCTTCAAAGGCAAAGACTAAAGCACCTTCTAAAGCAAAGAAACAAAGTCAAGAGCCACGTGGACAGGCTGCTATGCCCAAAAAACAGATGCTCAAAATGGCCGAAGACATTATCTTGATCAGGGGTTCCCATCCCCCTCCAGAATAAGAGGCCTAGGCAAGAGAGTGACTACGAATCTTCAGGTTTCTATTTCTTCTGATTCCTCTTCTGATCAGGAATATTCTCTTCCCCCCTACGAGGACTCTGATGCTGAAGAAATATATACCTTCAGCTTCTCCTCTAGAGGACTATTCTTTTGGGGAAACTTTGCATACCATGAGGGAGTATTTCCACTGGGAGAGCCAAGATTTTTCAGAATCTAAAAAGAGGCTCAGGGATTTCCTTTTACTACCTCAACACAGGCCTCTAGCCATTCCACCTGTGTTAGACATTGTAGATGTGTGTTCGGAGTCTAGTCTGACCCCCTGACTCCTTACCCTCCAGCTCCTGTTAAGCCTGACAGATATTACAGGGTTCCTGACTCTCAGAAATTCCTTTTTAAAAACCCTGCTGCAGACTCAAACTATTTCACAGGGTCCCAAAGGAGTTAAAGCTTCCGCTGCAAAAAATCCTACCCCCTCTGGCAGGGATTCTAGGGCACTGGATAGATGGGGTAAAAAGGTTTACACATCTGCTACCTTGGCTATAAGGGCCTTAAACTGTCAGTTTCATATGCTCAAATATCAGCAACATGTCTTGGCATTGCTTAAACAGAAAATGTTAAACTCTGAATGTGCAGAAAACAAGGAAATGCAGGATTTATTGCATGCAGCTGAACAAGTTGGAAAGCATATTTTGCAATGTGGTTTTAATTGTTTGGAGGCGTCCTGCAGAGCTGCAATTACGGGTTCAGTAATTAGAAGGCATGCTTGGTTAAAGGAACAAAATCTGCCTGATCATGTTAAAGTTAAATTATTAGATGCACCTTTACAGCATGATACTTTTATTTGGTGTTAAGTCAGAAGAGGTGTTAAAGAAAATGGAGGACAAAGCTAAATCTATGCAAACTGTCAAAGATTTTTTTACAAGTACAGCCACCTAGGTTTAGTAGACACTGGCCTACAAAGAATTGGTCCTTTCCTGTGTCAGACAGACCTCAAAGGGGTAGATCCAGACACCCTAGAGGCAGATCTCAGGCGCAAGGTTCATACAGGTCAAAGCAATGGGGTGTTTCTACCTCCAAAGTTGGAGAAGACAAGACGCAACCATGCAGGAAACAGTCCCAATGACTTCCCCCTGCTGGCACCAAGCACTTATGTCCTGGCAGCACCCTTAGGGGGAAAATTAGCACTTTTTTTCCCACAAAGTGGCAAATTATAACCCAGGACAAGTGGGTTCTAAATATAGTGTCACAAGGCTAGAAGTTCCATTTCCGTATCCTGCCAAAGGCAAACGGCTGGCCAGAACTCCCAAAAAATCAATGGGCAGAGGCGCAAAAACAAGTCTCATCCCTCATGGACATGGGGGCCATTCAACAAGTACCAGAGCAAGAGCAGGGACAAGGATTTTACTCAAGGCTGTTCTTGGTACACAGAAAGGACAAGACCAATACTGGACCTATCTATTTTGAACACATTCTTGGATATACCAAAATTCAAAATGTTGATTTTGCAGCAGCTTCTGCCCATGCTGGGCAAGAATGCTTGGCTTGTGACTTTAGACCTAAAAGAGGCATACCTACATGTCCCAATCAGACATTCATGCAGAAGGTACCTCGGATTCAAGGCTGGCTCAATGCATTACCAATTCTCTGCACTGCCCTTTGGCTTATCTACTGCGCCCAGGGTCTTTACAAAATGCCTGGCACCAGTAATTGCATTCTGCAGACAAAGGAATACAAATATATCCTTACTTAACCACACTATTCATCTGCCAACTTTTTATCCAAATCCACAGAACAAGAGGGAGAGAATTCTGCATTATTTGGACATACACAGACATCTTAGATTTTACTTGGACAGAACCAAAGTTTTCAGGAAGACAGAGCAATTACTAGTGGCATATGCTGCAGGATCACAAAGAAAGGCCATCTCAAAGCAGACTATTTCAAAGTGGATAGGGCACTGCATTCGTTTCTGCTGTTTACACCATGGCAAGCCAGTGCCTAAGGTCATTAGGCCACATTCAGCCAGAGGTGCAGCCACTTCAGCAGCCTTTCTCAGGGGAGTACCAACCAAAGACATATTAGAGGCTGCTACTTGGAGTTCAGTGCACACCTTTACAAAGCACCATCATCTGCCACTCTACTCTAAGTCCAGGGCAGGCTTTGCCACTGCAGTTCTGCAGGGCCTTATAGCCGTTCCTAATGCTGTTTAGCTCCAGCCTCCCAACCATAGCTTTGGGACTCTACCCAAATGTAATGACTTCCACAGTGAAACACGAAGAACATAGTACAGTTGTGTACACTTACCATAAATGTAGCTGTTCGAGTGTATATTTGGCTACCCTTTAGGGGTGACAGCAGCCGACGCAGGACCTAAGACTTTGGAATTCAGGCTGACTGAGGGCAACCTGCCAGCAGAATTACCCAGATGTAATGACTTGCAACAGTGAATACACTCTTAACATCTACATTTATGGTAAGTGTACACAACTGTACTTTTCCTCCACTGTAGTGCGATCTCGGAGTAGGTATATTTAAGTAGGTGTGTGTGGGGGGGGGGGGGTAAATCCCCCCCACTTTATTTTGTCTTTTTTTTTTTTTTTTTTTGCCCAGTGATTTTTTTTTCCCCTGGGGAAAAAATTGCTGTTCTAGCCATTTGACATTTTCTGGTTTCGGTTAAGCTGTGTTGAGGTAAGGGTGTTCGGTGTTTTTAGCTGTCGATGTGGTGGTATAGACCCCATATTGCTACTAGCATATCTCTGCATTTCTACAGAGATTCCAGTGTCACTCGTGAAGTGTTCTCCTGTTGCCTTCATTGGAGTCTGCCAACTTGGGTCTGTTTACAGTTTTCAGAAGCAGCTGGAAATATCCGATTCCCAGTCTCTTTAGTTTTAGTCTTTGCACTTTCACAGTATGCTACAGTACTGGCTTTGGGGAAGGTTCTATCCTGGCTTGCTTTAGAATCTCTCTGAAGAACTTCCTTATCCCCTTGGAGTGTGCTGGCATGAGGCTTACAGTTTCCAGGAGCAGCTTGGAATATCTGGTATCTGTTTTTTAGTTCAGTAGGCCCTGCCACTTCAGAACTGCTATCGTAGTAGTTGAGGGAACACTCCATCTTGGCCTGTTTTAGGTGCACCCTTAAGGAAGCCTTTTTTTTGTGTGTGTAAATTCTGGTATTGCTGACTAGTAGTGATTGCTCAAACCCCCTGCTCTCACTTTAGCACTTTGAGAAGACAGGGCATGCATAGTGGGGGCTTGACAGCTCTGGACATGGCAACTAGAGGGATATTTCCACTGGAACTAAGCAGCTTTTTTAACAGTTGCTTCCATTCTTCACTCAACTAAAAGCTCTATCAGAGCAGGTCTTCCAGTTAGCACTACCCTATCCCTTACTCTTTGACTGTATTCTTTTATCAGTCCCTGGTATGGAAGGCAGACTCTAACCTGCATGCATTTCTTCGTGGCTTAATCCCAGTGTATTACCTTGCCCTCTAGTTGTTTGCTCCCAATACCTTGCATCATTTGCTATGTTTCTTGTATAATTCACTGCTTTAACTTTTCATCCAAAAGTTCAAGGAGGAAATGTAGTACGTTGTCTTCCTGTGTTGTGTAAGAGGGGTGTGGGGTCACTAGCAGCACATGGAGATGTTCTTCGTGTTTCACTGTTGCAGTCATCACATTTGGGTTATCCCTGCCAGGGTAGCCCTCAGCTGGCCCGAATACCATAGACTTAGTATTTCTGCGTCAGTTGCTGTCTCTTGAGGATTGACGTCAGGTAGTCATTGGTATAAAGGAAGGCATCCAATGCCATTACATCAGTCTTTCTGGTCTTGGAGCCCGAAGCAGCAGCAGTTCGCATGAATGCCGGTCGGCAGCTACCGGAATTTCATTTCCGAATTGAAGTTGAAGTCTTCTAAAGTTAAGTACCCCATTGGGGATCCTTTTTTCTTGCACTAACTGATGTCAGAAAAAGTTAATTTGCTCACCTGTGGAAAGCAAATACCATACCTGGATTTCCATTCTTACTGCGTCACTTGTCTAGGCCCAGACCAAGATGTCCCTCGTTGTCGCTTCTTTGCTTTAACGCCAGAACTATCCATCGTTGTGCCCTTATTGTAGCTTGATATTTCCGTTTACAGTCCTCGAATTCCAATTATGGCTTCGGTAAGCCATCTGACAGCAGATCTTCCGAAAAAAACGTAAAGATAAAGACAGAGACCGCACAAGACCAAACCTTCTGATGACGCTTCTGTTAAGCTGGTTATCAGTCCTCCGGAACTCAGTGAGGCGCTTTTGCAGCCCCTGATGCCTGCTTCAGTTAATTTGCAGGCTATTACCAAGACCTTTTCGGAGTCCGGTATGCCACAGAACTATTCTTTGTCTAAGAATCCTGTGGTCGTTTCTACCTTGGGTGGGTCCGGAGCCGCTGTGCAACATCGAAACCCAACATAAACCAATATCTTCTTTCACGACTACCGTTCTTTCGAAAATAACCGAGTGTCTCAGGCCCAGGGTTCGAACCACACCCAAGAAACCGACTACTCATTCTCAGGTGCCTGCTCCCTTGCCTCAGTCTCAAATGCTTAAAATGACAGAAGACCTTTTCATGCTGATTAGGGGCCAGTCCACTCCCTCAAAAAGGAAGAGAGATTGATCTCCAGTAGTTTTGACTGAACAAGACTCAGATGAATATGATGCATCTGACTATGAAGACATGCAGCCACTCTCCACTTATGAGGATTGTGATGCAGAGGAAGCCATTCCTTCAGCCTCTACCCCCAGAGGACTTTTCCTTTGGGGAAATCCTGCATACCTTAAGGGAGCATTTCCAATGGGAGAGTCAAGACTACCCTCAGTTAAAAAAGAGACTCAGAGTTCTTGGACCTTCCACAACACAGGCCCTTGGCCATCCCCCCAGTCCTACATGTGGAGGGGTGATGTCTTCCTTGAATCTAGCTTGACCCCAGACACCCTTCCTCCTGCTCCCAGAAAACCAGACTGGTACTACAGAGTCCCTGACTCGCACAAATATCTTTTTAAAAATCATACAGCTGACCCTGAGGTCATTACTCAAGGACCTAAAGGGATTAAAGCACCCTCAACTAAGAATCCCACCCCCTCAGACAGTGATTCCAGAGCACTGGACAGATGGGGTAAAAAAGTATACACCTCAGCTACTCTCGCTATCAGGGACTAAATTGTCAGTTTCACATGCGTAAGCATCAGCAACATACCTTGGAACTGAAACAAAATATTTCCTCCTTTCCTGCATGGGCAGAATCTAAAGATTTACAGGACTTAATGCATTCTGCTGGTAAAGTAACTAAACACACTTTGCACTGTGGTTTTGATGCCCTTGAAGCTTCTTGCAGGGCATCAGTCACCAGATCTGTCATTAGAAGACATGCTTGGCTTAAGGAACAACCCCTGTCTCGGACCATGTCAAATCAAAATTGTTGGATGCACCCTTGCACAAAGATAACTTGTTTGGCACTAAAGCAGAAGAGATTTTAAAAAAGATGGAAGAAAAAGCAAAATCTATGCAGACTGTTGAAGAATTCTTACAGGTCCAGCCCCACTAGGTTCAGCAGGCATTTCCCCTCCAAGCACTGGTCCTTTCCTGCACCGAGTAGACAAGGTCAGCCTTGGTCCCATGGAAGCAGACCCCTCCAGACAGCTCCCCCAGGGGTTGCAGAGATCCAAGCAGCGCACTACCTCCACTTCAAAATCAGGGAGCTCTAAGCCACCCTCTTAAATGACTCGCCCCCCCCCCCCTCCTGACCTCGCTTCTTCCCACCCTCACATACCCCTAGGAGGAAAACTCTTCTAGCACCTGGGCCACCATTACCAGGGACCAATGGGTTCTGAACATCATGTCTCTGGGTACAAATTCTCCTTCCACACCCTTCCAACCCCAAAAGTGTTCCCAGATCTACCACCAAATCAGCGGGCAGAGGCTCAAAAAAAATCCTTTCCCTGCTCTCCTTGGGGGCAGTAGAGCACGTTCATTCAGAGCAGATAGGTCAAGGCTTCTACTCCAGACTTTTCCTGGTGCCCAGAAAAGAGGGCACCTGGCACGCCATCCTCGATCTTTCCATTCTAAACACCTTTCTGGTGATCCCAAAATTCAAAATGCTTACCCCCCCCCCCCAACTGCTGCTGCCTGGCTAGCCAGCTACCCTGGACCTGAAAGAGGCCTAGCTCCATATTCCTATAAGGGAGTCCTGCAGAAAATATCTCTGCTTCAGGGCAGGATCTTAACACTTTAAGTTCTCTCCACCTCCATTTGGCTTATCTAATGCTCCCAGAGTGCTCCAGCCATTGCCTTTTGCAGACAAATATTCAAATTTACCCCTACTTTGGACTATCTTATTCAGGCAGACAGCCAGGAAAAGCTGCTCAGACCTTGCCTTTGTAAAGGACCTACTAACCTCCCTAGGGTTCACAATCAATGAAAAGAAATCCAAACAGATACCCACCAAAAGGATAGTCTTCTTAGGAGCAAGTCCGGACATAGCATTCCAGATGGCATACCTTACACCAGAGAAACAAATTTCCTATCCGCTTACTTCTCTCAACTGGCCACCAGCCCCTAGCTTTCTGCAAGGAAAATCTTGCAAGCCCTGGGGTTCATGGCCTCTTGCATACTCCTCCATTCCATATGCCAGACTGCATATGAGGAAAATTCAGTAGTACCTAAAGAGCCTTTGGTGTCAACACTCTCAGGATCTGGAAACTCTTCTGCCTATAATTCCTTGCCTGAGGAAGGAATTTCTTTGGTGGGCAACAGCATGCTCCCACAACAAGGGACTGCCCTTCTCCCCACTCCCCCGCCACCCAGACATTCACCTCAGATGCATCAGACTACGCATGGGGTGCACACCTGGACAGCAGGTGCATGCAGTGCCAATGGGACCCCCCTGCAACTCCCTCTGCACATCAGTCTAAAAGAGATGATAGCTGTGCGGCAGGCCTTAATAAGTTTCAAACACCTTCTTTCTCCATGGGGTTCTCCTGATCAAAGCAGACAAACACCACTGTGATATGGTACATCAACAAGCAGGGAGGGACTCACTTCTACCCTTCTGTGCAGGCTGGCCATGACCCTTTGGTCCACAGCCTCTTCCATGCAAATACACCTGTTAATTCAACACCTGCCAGGCTGTCTCAACTCCCTGGCAGGGCCAATTAAGCAGACAGCTCTTGGACCCCATGAATGGCAGCTCAGCAGAAGCACCTTCTTCCTAATAACTCAGAAATGGGAAGCCCCGGAGGTCGACCTCTTCGCCTCCCCCACCAGTTCAGCAAATTCTGCACCAGGGAACATCACTGCGTGACTTGAAAAGTGGATGCCCTGTCCTTCCCCTGGATGTAAACCTCTTTGTCTATGCCTTTCCTCCCCTGCCTCTCATTCCCAGGGTACTGCTGAAAGTAAGGGAGGAAAAACCAAGGACCATTCTCATAGCTCCAGACTGGCCCAGAGACAGCACTAGTACCCCTTGCACTCAGTCTGTTCCTGCTGCCTCCATGGAATCTTCCTCAGATCCCAAACCTCCTAACCCATAGGGAAGGGAAACTCATGCATCCCCTATTCCATACACTAAGTTTGGCAGCTTGGCTTATACCCTAGCCCCTGACCACTCTGCCATCCTCAGTAAACAAGTTCTGGAGGTTATCCGAGAGGCTAGATGCCCTAGCACCAGAAAGTCTTATGCAGCTAAATGGAAAAGGTTCTGCACCTGGATCCAGGCTAAGGGGGTCAACACGTCACAGCCCTCCATCCCTCTCATCCTGGGTTACTTAGCTGACCTGCTGCACAGTGGTCTCTCATTCTCCTCTATAAAAATTCATGCCTCTGCTATTTCTGCTTACTTTCCCACTGAGCAGCCTATCTTTTCACACCCTCTGATTAAACAGTTCCTCATAGGGGCTAGCAACTTGAGGCCCCCCAGAAGGGCACGAGCACCAGTTTGGGACCTTAACTTTGTCTTGGAAAAGCTCACCCAGCCCCCCTTCGAGCCAGCTTCTTCTGCAGAGCTAAACTTTCTATCTTGGAAGACTGCCTTCCTCCTTACCATCACTTCAGTCAGTAGAGTCTCTGAGCTGCAAGCACTTATGGCTGTGGAACCCTTTATCATCTTCCATGCAGACAGGGTATCCCTCAGAACTAATTCATCCTTTATGCCCAAGGTGGTGTCCAGTGTGGTTCTCAGCAAATCCATTCATTTACCCACCTTCTTTCCTAACCTCCAAAACAAGGGGGAAAGGATTCTGCACTCTATATGTGCAGAGACTGCTCAGATACTATCTGGACAGGATTTAACCCTTCAGGAAGTCTGAT
Organism: Protopterus annectens; assembly: GCF_019279795.1. Lineage (NCBI taxonomy): Eukaryota > Metazoa > Chordata > Ceratodontiformes > Protopteridae > Protopterus > Protopterus annectens. The sequence goes on along the minus strand of NC_056728.1, from coordinate 26,207,009 downwards.
CAATTGCTGGTTAGCTTTGCTTCAGGGGCAGAAGGCAAAGCCATCTCCAAGCAAACCATTTCCAAAAGAATAGCACACAGCATCCATTTCTCCTTCAAACAGCATGCCAATTCTCCCCCCAAGGGGGTAAGGGCACACACCACCAAAGCAGTCTCCACCTCTGCAGCTTTCCTCAGAGGAGTCCCCACCATGGACGTCCTGGAGGCTGCCACCTGGACATCTGTACATACTTTTACCAAGCGTTACCACCTGCCTCTCTCCTCTAAATCTAAGGCAGGGTTTGCCTCTGCAGTCTTGCAAGGCATGCTAGCCAGTCCCTAGCTTCCTTGACTGCCTCCACCCATTTTCTTCAGCTTTTGGAATCTACCCAAATGTGATGACTGCAACAGTGAAACCTGAACATAATACAGTTGTGTACACTTATCATAAATGTAGATGTTCGAGTTTATTCACTGTTGCAGTCCTGGATGTTCTTCTTGTTTCACTGTTGCAGTCATCACACTTGGGTTATCTGCCTGCAGGTAGCCCTCAGTCGGCCCGAATACCAGAGTCCTAGAATTTCTTTGTCGGATGCTGTCGCCTCTTCCATGACGTCAGGTCGTCAGGGGGTATAAAACAGGCAGCGGATGCCATTACATCAGTCTTTCTTGCCGAGAAGGAGCCCACAGCAGAAGCAGTTCGCAAGTCACAGATTTTCATTCTTACTGTGTCACCTGTTTAGGCCCAGACCACGACGTCCCTTGCTGTCTGTTTTGTGCCTTGTTTAATGCCCAAACCATTCATCGGGCTATCTTTGTCGATAAATTATTTCGCTCTCGTTCTCCGTATTCCGAAATTGCTTCGATAGGCCATCCAACTACCGATCTTCCCAAAAAACTTCTAGACAGAGACGGACCGCATAGGTCCAAAACTGTCGACGACGCTTCCATTAAGCTAGTCACCAGTCAGCCGGTACTCAATGAGACTCCTTTGCACAGCCCCTGATGTCCACATCTACAGATTCGCAGGCCTCTGCTGAGACCCATTCAAAGTCTGGTATTCCATGAAATGCTTCTTCGACTATGGAACCAGCGGATGTCTCTACCTTGGATGGGTCTGGAGCTGCTGTGCAGGCACCGGCGTCTGAGGGTGTATTCCGACCTACCGACGTTCGAATTAAACCGACAACTTAATTTTTAGCTAAAACTTCTGAGTTTCTCAGGCCCAGAGTATGCACTACGCATAGAAAACTGATGACCAAAGTGCATGCTCAAGCTCCCATGCCACAAAAACAAATGCTTAGAATGGCTGAAGACCTTATTACCCTAATTAGGGGAGGCCAGCCTTTCCCCTGCTAAGAGACAAAGAATTGAGTTACATTCCCTCTGCCTTCCCTCCAGAGGATTTTTTCTTTTGGTGAAACCCTGCATATGCGTTTCCGCTGGGAATGCCAGGACTACCCTCAGTCCAAAAAGAGACTCGGAGAATTCTTAGAGTTGCTTCAGCACAGGCCTCTAGCTGTACACCCTGTCCTGGATGTTGTAGATGATGTCTTCATGGAATCCAGTCCTACTACAGACACTTTACCCCCGGCCCCTAGAAAACCTGACAGGTACTACAGAGTACCTTATTCTCACAAATGTCTCTAAGAATCCTACTGCGGATCCAGAGACCATTTCCCAGGGACCTAAAGGGATTAAAGCTACTACAGCCAAAAACCCTACCCCTTCAGACAGGGATGCCAGAGCTTTAGACAGATAGGGTAAGAAGGGTATATACCTCTGCAACTCTTGCCATCAGGGCATTGAATTGCCAGTTTCACATGTTGAAGTACCAGCAACATATTATGGGACTAATTAAATCAAAAATGGTGTTACTCCCAGATTGTGCAGAAAATAAAGATTTACAACAGTTAATGCATTCTGCAAACCAAGTTAGTAGGCATACCTTGCAGTGTGGCTTTGATGCCCTAGAAGCATCTTGCAGGGCTGCAGTCATGGGGTCTGTACTGAGAAGGTATGCTTGGCTGAAGGAACAAACATTGCCAGATCATGTCAAATCAAAATTACTAGATGCTCCTGTAAATAAGGACTGTTTGGCACCAAAGCAGAAGAGGTTCTTGAAAAGATGGAAGGAAAAGCTAAATCTATGCAAACTGTTAAAGAATTCTTACAAGTGCAACCACCTAGATTCAATAGGCATTGGTCTTCTAAAAATGGGTCTTTTCCAGCCCCTTCCAGGCCTTCTCACTCCAAACCCAGGGGAAACAGGCCACCCAAACTACAGTCTCAGGGTATGCAGAGATCCAAACAATGGAGTGCTCCCACCTCAAAAACAGGGAGTGGTAAGCCACCCCCTTTAGTTCAAAATGACTTCTCAATTATCCTTCCCAGCCCTGCCCAATTACTTGTGCCCCTAGGAGGAAAACTTACCCTTAATGCAAAAAAAAAAAAATGGATGTCCATTACTCAGGACCAATGGGTCCTAAACATTGTATCCCAGGGGGTACAGATTCTACTTCCATTCACTGCCAACCCCAAGCGGGTTTCCAGACATTCCAACAAACCAGTGGGCAGAGGCTCAAAAGCAAGTAGTTTCCCTGCTCAATATCAGAGCTACCTGTTCCAGTAGAACAAAGGGGGGCAGGATTTCTACTTCAGACATTTCCTGGTGCCTAGAAAAGAAGGCTCTTGGCGCCCAATCCTGAATCTATCAATTCTCAACACCTTTCTGGTGGTCCCAAAATTCAAAATGCTTACCCTGCAACAGCTTCTTCCTATGCTAGCCAAGGATGCCTGGTTAGTCACCCTAGACTTAAAAGAAGCTTATTTGCACATCCCCATAAAGGAGTCTTGCAGGAAATATATATGCTTCAGGGCAGGCTGTATGCACTATCAGTTCTCTGCACTTCCCTTTGGCTTATTTACGGCACCCAGAGTATTCACAAAGTGCCTGACTCCAGCCATTGCATACTGCAGGCAGAGAAATGTCCAAATTTTCCCATACTTGGACGATTGTCTGACTCGGGCAGACTGTCAGGAATTGCTACTTCAGCACCTGGCATTTGTAAAGAGCCTCCTCACTTTATTGGGGTACACCATCAATGAAAATAAATCACAACTGGTACCCTGTCAAAAAGTTGTATTCCTGGGAGCAAGCTTGATCACAACTTCCCAGATGGCATTTCTCACTCCAGAAAAACAGGTCTATTTGACCAACTACTTCAAACAAATGGCCACCAAAACCCAGCTATCTGCAAGGAAAATACTGCAAGCCCTAGTGTTCATGACCTCCTGTATTCTGCCAATTCCATATGCAAGACTGCATATGAGGAAACTTCAATGGTACTTAAAAGTCTTTGGTGCCAACATTCTCAGGACCTGGAAATGGTCATTTCAATCATACCTTGTCTAAGGACAGAGTTCCTTTGGTGGGTGGAAACATGAAACCACAAGGGACTGCCTTTCACTCAACCCCTTGCCGCCCAAACCCTGACAGCAGACTATGCATGGGGGGCTCAAATGGCAGGCAAATGCTTTCAGGGCAAGTGGAGCCCAGGCCAAATTCTCCTGCACATCAATCAAAAAGAGATGCTAGCTGTACAGAATGCTCTGACAGCCTTCAAATACCTAATCCTTCCAGGACAGCTGCTGATAAAAACAGACAGCACCACAGTTGTGGTACATAAGTAGGGGAAACCCATTCTTACCCAGGTTAGCCATGGCCCTGTGGAACACAGGCCTGAGCAACCAAGTGCATGTACAAGCTCAATTCCTGCCAGGCAAACAAAATTCACTGGCAGACGACTTGAGCAGAAATCTCCTAGACCCACACGAGTGGAAATTGGAGCCCAACACCTTCAACCTTCTAATCCAGAGGTGGGTGACACTGGAGGTGGACCTCTTTGCTTCCTGCCGAAAACCACCAGTTGAACAAATTTTGCACCAGGAAACGCTCACAGCAGGTCCTGGAAGGTGGATGCCCTATCCTTCCAATGGGAAAACCTTTCAATTTATGCCTTTTCCCCCTTTGCCCCTCCTCTCAAAAGTACTACTCGGGATCAAACAGGACAGGCCAAGGGCAATTCTTATTGCCCCAGACTGGCCACCCCAGCACTGGTCCCCTCTCTTACGTAGTCTTGACAACAGTGCCACACTGGCACTTTCATCAGACCCCTACCCTGCTCTCTCAGTAGGAGGGACAGATTTTGCATCCACATTTACAAACCCTAAACCTTGCAAGCCTGGCTTATCCCCTGAATACACCACCAGCAACCCTCAGCAAACAGGTGCTATACGTCATTCCTGAAGCCAGAAGGCCTAGTACTAGGAAATCCTATTCTGAAAAGTGGAAAAGAGATTGTTCTTGGAATCAGTCTCAAAGAAAGGACACAGCACTTGCCCTCCTTACCTCAAATCCTGGATTACCTAGCAGAGCTGTTCCACAGAGGCCTATCCTTCTCCATTAAGATTCATGCCTCTGCCATCTCAGCTCAATATAATACCGAGGCACCTCTATTTTCTCAACCTCTCATCAAACAGTTCCTGAGAGCTGCTAACAACTTAAGGCCCCCTAGGAGAGCACCCACCCCTGCCTGGGACCTTAACTTTGTACGGTGGTGTCCAGTGTGACTCTAAATCAACCCATCCATTTGCCATCCTTTTTTCCCTAATCCTCAGAATAAAAGGGAAAGGATCCTGCACTCCTTGGACGTGCACAGACAGCTGAGGTTCTACCTTGACAGGACTAAAACTTTCAGAAAATCTGACCAGCTGCTAGTCAGCTTTGCTTCAGGGGCAGAGGGCAAGGCCATTTCAAAACAAACCATTTCCAAATGGGTAGCACACTGCATCCATTTCTGCTACAAGCACCATGAAAAACCTACCCCACAGGGGATCAGACCACATTCCACTAGGGCTACTTCCACCTCTATAGCATTTCTCAGGGGAGACCCTACCAGGGACATTCTGGAAGCTGCAACCTGGATTTCTGTACACACCTTCAAAAAGCATCATCACTTAACTATTTTTCCTAAATCCAGAGCTGGAGTTGCTGCAGCAGTCTTAGAAGGCCTGCTAGCCAGCCCTAACTCTTGACTGCCTCTGCCCTTCCTCACCTTTGGGAATCAACCCAAGTGTGATGACTGCAATAGGGAAACACGAACATAGTACAGTTGTGTACACTTACCATAAATGTAGATGTTCGAGTGTATTCACTTTTGCAGTCCTGGTTTCCCTCCCTCCAGCCTCCTGATTTTCTCTATCTTTTCTACCTCTCTTCTCTATGGCCATTCTTAATGGTGGCAGTGGTATTTACTTTTTACTGGTGGTGGTCTCCACCATATACTAGCTTCCTATTTGGGGGGGGGGGGGGGGGGCTCCTGACATTTTGGGCAAGAAAAACAAATGTAATGGCATTGGCTGCCTGTTTTATACACCTGACGTCATGGAAGAGGCGACAGCATCCGACGCAGAAATCCTAAGATTCCGGTAATCGGGCTGACTGAGGGGCTACCTGCAGGCAGATAACCCAAGTGTGATGACTGTAACAGTGAATACACTCGAACATCTACATTTATGGTAAGTGTACACAACTGTACTTTTCCCTTTCTCTTTTCTTTTTTTCCCCCCTTTTTCCTTGCTGTTCCCTTGTCCTTACAAGGGACATTTTGGTATTTATTTTCCAGTGGTGGGGTTTTTCTACCAGAGCCTGGCCTCCTACTTTGGGGGCTCCTGACAGGTTATGGCTAGAAAAACAGATGCAATGGCGTCGGATGCCTTTCTTTATACCACTGACGACTTGACTTCAGTCCTCAAGCGACAGCAACTGATGCAGAAATACTAAGTCTTTGGTATTCGGGCCGGCCAAGGGCTAACCTGGCAGGGATAACCCAAATGTGATGACTGCAATAGTGAAAACACTCGAACATCTACATTTATGTTAAGTGTACACAACTGTACTTTTCTTTCCTTCTGGTCATAACCAGGGCTATTCCTGTGGTTGGGGACTCAACTTGGCTGCTAATGTGTACATCCCATGAGTTCTTCCAACTCAGATCTCTGAGTTTATTGAGCCTACAAGGAAGCTCTGCCCTCAGAAGATCTGTCTCTCCATGTCTCAACAGTCCTTAGTCTGGGCAGAGTGAGATTTTGTACAACCCCACCGTGTTACTTTGCACGTGATTGAGTTATTTGAGCTCTTTCATGGCTTGTGATTTTGGCCTCGGTATTTAACAGTCGAGACACATGAATCCACCGTCAAAAAACAAGGAAAGTAGACTTATGGCCTGGCACTGGCTGTTCAGGATGTTCCCTAAAGGAATGCTGTATTGCGGTACTCCTGAAAACTGTTTCCCCTCCATGGGACTCTAACATGACATTGAACAAGCTAATCCATCCACTGTTTGTATCTGCTGTCTTGATGATTTGTTTGTTGTTTGAAATACTCTATTGACCATCATCTTTGCATGCAAGATTTTTCCACTGTCAGGCATTTAGTGAACCATCTCTCTTTTTTGCAAGAATGAGGCTGTTCATTGAGGTAAACCCATGTTTTCTTCCTAAAAGTGATTTTCAGTTGGTCTCTGAACCAATTCATTTGCTTCCTTATTTTCTTTGACAGTTCGAAGAGAGACCTTCATGTCCCAGGTTTACACTGTCAGCTCAGGCCTTGCTTAAAGAAGAGGGGTGCAAGACTTGAGCTGATCATGTTTACTTCTGCAGGGGAACAGCTGACCTTTGCTAAGCTTACTCTTTCCAGGTGAATTACCTTCTACATTTTTTGCAATAAAATGGGAAGTAATCTGTCGTGTTAATATCAGAACACAGTGTGGTAAAAGAATATAACCACATCTTCATGGCTTGATTTTAAGACTGTCTGCATTTCAGCTGTTTACTGCTTGACTGTTTGTTTTTTGGTTTTCATCTCCACCAAGTGTCGTCTACACCATGACTCTAGGTGATTAAGCTTTTTTGAAGCGGACTCTACCTGTCCTCTGGCTCTTTCACTTTGGTGGTTATTGCTTAGAATTCAGCTAGCCAGTGACCCATCATCCTTGATGTTAGCTACATTAGAACATTTTAACTATGTCAATTGATATAAATGTTGCCCCTAAAAAGGTTAGAGATACCTTTCCTCCATTCCTCTATGGGTGGAAGGTGGCATTCACCATATGCTTTGGCAGTTCCATGCAAGTTGAACAAGTATATGCTTCTTCGTTACTTATGAATGCAGCTGTGACTGCCTTTTGTTTATTTATTTATTTTTTTAGAAAAGTGCATATTTGTGGCAAACTAATGCACTCTGGGATTAGGTGAGCTTCTCTGTGTGACACTTGATTCTACAGTGCGAGTCAGAATGGAGTATGTTCATCCCCAGATTAGAATCTTCTAGAAAATTTGTCAAATTATTAATGATGCTTAGGGTGAATGTGCATGCATGTTGTTTACATTACTATAAACACAACCATACGTCTCACTGTTAATGCTAACACCACTCATTTCATAAGTTTACTAAACATTGTTCCATGCCTTTTCTTTTCCCAGATAACCACTCTGCACCTCCTGATGTAACCACTGGCTTGTCAGAACGTCCACATCATGAACGAGCAGTAGTAGCATCAGTCCGTGGTGTACCTAGAGGGTACAACAGCAAAATACTTGAAACTGCAGATGGTAAGTTTCATTCCTAGCAGGAAAGGTTAAAGTGGATGAAGAGGCTCATAAATGGCATGGAATTTTATTTATTTATTTTATTTTATATTTGTTGACTGGGCTAGTCCAGCTGGATGTATGTCCATTTTCAGTGGAGGCCCGGGGAGAAAAGCTCCACAAACAACAACAAAGACAATGATATTTACAATATAAATTGGTACATTACAAAGCTTTATAACATATTACATATTTAGGATTTTATATTCTGTAATCCAATAAGGGAAAACCTGCTGTAAAATAAACCTAGATGCAACAGTAGTTAGAATAATAATGCAAATTATATCTAAGAGATGCTATAGATACTAAAGTCACACAAAAATATCAAAAGAAAAACACTAGTGTTAAGGGGATAGAGTATTCAAAGGCAAAATACAAGGATACAATTATAGTGTTCAGTCTAACAAGAGTTGTGATCTTATATGAAAATGGTTAATCATTCAATTGTGTACACATATTTACATGAGGAAAAATCCTCAGGATGTTCAGGCACACTATTATCGGCGAGTAAACACAGGATGATGTTCATAAGAGGCTAGGAATCAAGGGAGTCTAGAAAAGGGTGTGGTGGTTAGTCTGGGTTATCACAGGGGCATAGCCAGTGTGAGTTGAGGTAGGGTTTGAGCTTGTTTTAAATAGGTTAACTGAGAATAGTGAGGTTAGTTGACTTCGGAGGCTGTTCCAGGTTTTGCCTACTGTATTAGAGAAAAGGGTGTCACCAGCTGAATTGTTGGATTTAGATATTTGTACAAGTAGTTTATTAGATGAGTGTAAGGTTTTGAGATTGTTATAGGGGGTGACTAGGGATGTAAGTATGGGTGTATTTTGAGGTGGATACAGGATCTTATGGGCTACTATTAGTTGATTGAAAAGTATTAGATTTGGCAGTTCTAACCATCCAAGTTGATTCAGGTTGATACAGTGATGAGTTCTATAGGACGACCCAGTTGCAAATATGGCAATATTGTTGTAGGAAGATGACAGTTTACTCAGATTACTTCTGCATATTTTGGTATAGATAGGGGAGGCACAGAGCAGGGTAGAGATAAGGTGGGTGCGAGCTATGGTGACGCTGGCTAGAGGAGTTAGAAAGGGTTTGATTCTGTAGAGGGAACCTAGTTTCTTACTCACTGTTTTTATGGTGTTATTAATGTGATGCTCAAAAGACAAGTTGTTATCTATTAGTACTCTGAGTAGTTTGGTGGTTGGCTCAGGAGATATTATAGTTCCATTATTTGAAGTGACATTAAAGTTAAGTGGGGAGGTTCTGCGAGTGGGGATGAAGTAGTAGCATTTTAGTGTTTTGGGGGTTTAAGATGAGACACCTTTGTAGGAGCCAGTTTTCGACTGGGCTAAAGGTCTTTTGGGTTAGTGACTGAAGTTCTGATTGGGAAGTAGCCGGGCATATGAGTGGAGTCATCTGTGTATTGGATACAGTCAGCTTGTGGAATTACAGAATGGAGGTCATTTGTAAAGATGGAGAAGAGTAATGGGCCTAATATAGATCCTTGCGGAACCCCTAGAGTGACTGGGACGTGGGAAGATAAAGTATTACCCCATAGTACAGCCTGTTGCCTGTTATCTAGGTATGATTGGAACCACTGTATAGTAAAGGCATCCAATGACAGGTTTTTGAGTTTGTCTATGAGGAGGTGGTGGTTAACCATGTCAAATGCTTTAGACAGGTCGATAAAAGGGCTAAGGATAGAGTGACATTATTACGATTACTATTAATGAGGATGAAGTTAGTAATAAGTAGCATCTGGACAGAAGTAGCCAGTGTGTGCTGGCATATCCATAGATAAACAAAAGCAGTCTCCTTGCTTGCCACCAAAAGGCATGCACACAACAGGAGATAATCTGGCACTTTAATCATCTTTTTTTTTTTTTGCTGCCCTTAAGTACCATTGGGATAGTCTGTTGACCTGATCCAGTTCCCTGTTTGCAGGAAACATACTATGCTCTATTTATTTTGAGCCATAATTTATATTTAAATTTATCAGCAACATTGAATATAATGTTGGTGGAATCTGCCATACACAATTTGCATCCTTTACAGAGCAGTAGCATTTCCTTAATGTCAGCACAAAGAAGAAAATAAATGAAATGCAGTTTTTTAGCTATGCAGTCACTGACTTGGTAATTTACTCTTCATTAAAAATATGCCAAAATGTTAATTTACATTTAACACAGTCAAAAGCCAAATAAGGATGGCAGTGTCTTCTGTTTTGTGATAATATATAGGAGCTTTCTACTTCCCACATGGTTGTAACGTCTGTAAGTAATACAGGCAATGCGACTCAACCCTCTTTTTAACCTGCAAGTTAAATCGGACTCATAAGTAATCCCAAGTGTTCTCCACTAGTGAAAACTATGGTGCAGTCAGTGACATACTTATAAACAACAGGGATGCTGTTTTCAGTGACAAAAGTAAGTTTGCTTGGAATGCTGTTAATGAGTTATATTTTAATGTTTCTACAGTCCTGAATGTTTACTTGTAAAACACAAGTATATGGACATATTTTGCCACAAGGCTGTTTGGTGAGATCATAGAATTAATTTATGCTGCCTCCTGTGCTGACAATGTTCATGTCATCATTCACTTTGTCCATGGTCATGCTTGAAAACAGCTCTTGACAGAATAGCCCATACACCCGAGTGCATAACATAAAAATGCAGCCACCTTGAAAGGCATAACACAAAAATGCAGCCACCTTGAAAGGCATAACACAAAAATGCAGCCACCTTGAAAGGCATAACACAAAAATGCAGCCACCTTGAAAGGCATAACACAAAAATGCAGCCACCTTGAAAGGCATAACATAAAAATGCAGCCACCTTGAAAGGCATAACACAAAAATGCAGCCACCTTGAAAGGCATAACATACAAATGCAGCCACCTTGAAAGGCATAACATAAAAATGCAAATGTACCCCCCAAACCAGCATCCTGTCTTAAACTTTGCCAGCAGTTCACTTTTGCTGCATTACTTCCATGCAGGTGTAACTGCATACTCCCTAAAAGCTCACACCCTACCGTAACTCCCTTTTGCCTAGCCTTCCCTACTAACGTATCTGCACTTTTCTTCTGAGTGCTTCTTGTTTTTGTAGGTTTTATGTTTACTTACATTCATGGCATTTTTAACTCTGAGTGCTTTACTGAACTTTTAGCTAGCTGAAATCACTTTGTATTCTTTACCTGCCATAATGCCACCAAGTCTTAATGCATTCAGTTGATTTATACTGTGTCACTGTTGTATGGCACTGTGTAAGGGCCCTATGCTTTTTATGCTTTTTTTCTAATTGCTGTTTGTCTTGTATTTTATTCTTAAGCCTAGCTTTGTTGTACAGTACTGTGCTCTGTCATTGCTTGGTCCCTGTCTAGCGTATTATTTATACATACAGTGGATATAAAAAGTTTACACACCCCTGTTAAAATGCCAGGTTTTTGTGATATAAAAAATGAGACCACAATCGATCATTTTCCCACCTTTAATGTGACCTATAACCTGTACAACTGGAAAACAAATCTGTTAGGGGAAAAAATATAAAAAATAAAAAATGTACAATACACTGGTTGCGCAAGTGTGCACACCCTTAAAGTAATACTTTGTTGTATATGCACACCCTTGAACTAATACTTTGTTGAAGCACCTTTTGATTTAATTACAGCATTCAGTCTTCTTGGGTACGAGTCTGTCAGCATGGTACATCTTGACTTGGC